>NC_041388.1:659229132-659247385 GCF_002162155.2 Triticum dicoccoides | reverse complement strand
TGTTCATCCCAGAGGCAGCATCGATCGGCTTCAGTTAGCAGCCGTAGCGAAGGAATCGCTCGATCGGGTTCAGTTAACAGCCATCGATCGATCGCTCGGGTTCAGTAACGCGTAGCCTACAGTGCAATCGCTCGGGTTCAGTTAGAGCCCAACGCATCACTCGGGTTCAGTTAGATCCAACGCCTCGCACACACGCGCTTACGTGTACAAGAGAAACGCGCATCGCTCGGCCCCCGACCTCCCACCGTAACTGGGAACTCCCTGAGATTTCCTCCCCCTCGCTTCAACCATGGTTTTTCCGTCATGGACGGCCCAAAGAATGTCATGCAGCTGCGTCGCTGGCCCGCCCAGGACGAAAATCCCATTTTCTATCATGATTTTTTGTCATAGAAGTAGGAGCCCACCACATCTATGATGATACCGAGTTTTGTCACAATTATCGTCATAGAAGTGTCATATGTATGACAGAAAAAAAATCGTTTGGCCCAAAATGTCATGGACAATGTTGGGGATGTCGCTTATCGGGAACTTATCGGTCGATCCATGATAAGGGGTAAATCGGCCATTTTATCGGCATATCGACCGATTTATCGCCATATCGGCTGATTTATCGGCCGATTTACCTTATTGGTCTGACAGCGGTAAGCGATAAATCGGTCGATTTATCGGCATATCGGAAGATATCTTGAACAGTGGTCATGGATGTGTCTTTTTTTGTAGTGAATGAATCCATTACAACAGAGTAGAGGGGGAGAAGAAACATAAGATCCAACTATAATAGCAAAGCTCGCGATACATCAAGATCGTACCACCTCAAGAACACGAGAGAGAGAGAGAGAGATCAAACACATAGCTACTGGTACATACCCTCAGCCCCGAGGGAGAACTACTCCCTCCTCGTCATGGAGAGCACCGGGATGATGAAGATGGCCACGGAGAGGGATTACCCCCTCCGGTAGGGTGCCAGAACGGGTCTAGATTGGTTTTCAGTGGCTACGGGCAGCGGAACTCTCGGTCTATTGTGCTCCCGGATGTTTTTAGGGTATATGGAGATATATAGGCGGAAGAAATACGTCAGGGGGGCCACGAGGGGTCCACGAGGGTAGAGGGCGTGCCCAGGGGGGTGGGCGCGCCCCCTGCCTTGTGGCTTCCTTGTAGATCCCCTGACGTGCACTCCAAGTCTTCTGGGCTTCTTCTGATCCAAAAATAAGTTCCGTGAAGTTTCAGGTCAATTGGACTCTGTTTGGTTTTCCTTTTCTGCAATATTCTAAAACAAGATAAAAACAGAAACTGGCACTAGGCTCTGGGTTAATAGGTTAGTCCCAAAAATGATATAAAAGTGTATAATAAAGCCCATAAACATCCAAAACAGTAGATAATATAGCATGGAACAATCAAAAATTATAGATACGTTGGAGACGTATCATTAGGGCTGCCATTGTTCTCGGCTTTTCTTGGCCAAGGTGTCTGGCGAGCCATTCGTCTCGGACGCTGTGTTTAAAAGCTGCTAAGGCTTCGGTGTCCGGACAATTGACGATTTGGTTCTTCTTGGTGAGGAACCTGTTCCAAAGCTTTCGGGTGGACTCTTCGGACTGTTGGATTATATGACTTAAATCATCTGCATCCGGAGGTCGGACATAAGTCCCTTGAAAATTAGCCCGAAAAGCGTCCTCGAGCTCCTCCCAACTTCCAATTGAGTTTTCGGGGAGGCTTTTCAGCCAGTGCCGAGCTGGCCCTTTGAGCTTGAGGGGCAAGTATTTAATGGTATGGAGATCGTCTCCACGAGCCAGATGAATATGGAGGATAAAGTCCTCTATCCAGACTCCAGGGTCTATGGTCCCGTCGTACGCCTCTATGTTCACCAGTTTGAATCCCTCTGGGAATTCATGATCCAGCACCTCATCAGTGAAACATAAAGGGTGTGCGGCACCCCTGTATAGGGATGTGCCATGGTGTTCAGACGGTTGTAGTATTCGGTGTTCGTTTTGTACCGGAGCGCGCTTCCTAGATCCATACATGGATCTGGTCACGCCGGATTTTTGGCGCAAGTTCTCACGTAGATCGTGTGTTGACTTATGCGTGACTTTGTTAGCCGCTCTATCACGTTCACAAGGTGGTGGATCCGGCCGGTTGGCCGTATCATTCTTCGGCTGTATGGGCTCTAATGCCTCATCGTCGAATTTCGGTAATAGCTTGCGCTTTGGATAGCTATTTTTGTGGTAACTTCCACCATACTTTGTTACTTTGTTCCACCTGTTGTTGAGCGTATCTTGTGCGACCTTAAGCCTTTGCTTCTGTTTCTTCAGGCTCCTCGCTGTGGCAATAAGCCTTCTGCGGAGGTTCTCTTGCTCCAAGTGTGTTTCCGGGATGATGTGTGCATCTTTGTCCGGACTGTTTTCTTCCCCATACGGGGTTTGATGAGGCTTATCCTTGGCGTCGTCGTGTTCGGACGTCGGATCCGTACTATGTTTGCAGTTTGCATCTTGATCATGCTCTGCCACCGGGGTGGTGCAGTCGTCATTTCTTGTAGAGTCGACTGGACTGTTATTTCCTCTTGCGATGTTATCGCTGTTTTTGCTATGGCGGGACTTAGAGCGGCGCCGCTGACGTCGGCACTTGGGTTGCTTGGAGGGGGAATCCTCCGCTGTCTCTTTGCCATTGCCCTCTCTGGGTGTATCCACCATGTATACGTCATGTGATGAAGTGGTGGTCCGGCGCCCTGTGGGTGGTGGTTCCTGTTCGTCTCCTACATCGTCTTCCATACCGTCGATGTCTTCGGAGTCGAAGTCGAGCATGTCGGTTAAGTCGTTGATAGTGGCTACTAAGTGGGCGGTGGGTGGGCAGCGAATTTCTTCATCGTCCGCATCCCATTCTAGTCGGACATAGTTCGGCCAAGGTTCTCCTGACAGGAAGAGAGACCTTAATGAATTTAGCACATCTCCGAAAGGTGAGTGCTGAAAGATATCCGCGGAGGTGAACTCCATGATCGGTGCCCCGTCAGATTCGATGGGCACGGATGTAGGCGGCTCGGAGTCCATGGCCGGAGGTAAATCCAGTGGTTCGGCGACGCGGCTCTCGAAAGGGGTGAAGTCAGTATCTGGCTCTATCGCCACTGAGAGTGCGGCCTCCATGGCGGGGTCTATCCCTCCGCTCTCGGATGGCGTGATTTGCTCCGGATTAACGGCCGGAGTGGTTGTGGATGCGATCTCCCGAACACTGTCCGATGGCAGAGTTACGTCATGCTCGTCATGACTGTGCGGCGTACCCGACATGGGCTCGAATCCGTCGAAGATCAAGTCTCCGAGGATGTCGGCGGTGTAGTTTAAGTTTCCGAACCTGACATGTTGGCCAGGGGCGTAGCTCTCGATCTGCTCTAGATGGCCAAGCGAATTGGCCGCAGTGCGAAGCCGCCGAATACGAAGATCTGTCCGGGGGGACCTCACCCTGGACCGCATCGCTAGCGATGATCGAAGGAGCCATCCAGCCTTATGGTGACGACACAATGGAACTCTCAATGAAAGCACCAATGTCGGTGTCAAAACCGGCGGATCTCGGGTAGGGGGTCCCGAACTGTGCGTCTAAGGCGGATGGTAACAGGAGGCAGGGGACACGATGTTTACCCAGGTTCGGGGCCTCTTGATGGAGGTAATACCCTATGTCCTGCTTGATTGTTCTTGATAATATGAGTGTTACAAGAGTTGATCTACCACGAGATCAGAGAGGCTAAAGCCTAGAAACTAGCCTATGGTATGATTGTTTGTTGTCCTACGGACTAAAACCCTCCGGTTTATGTAGACACCGGAGGGGGCTAGGGTTACACAAGGTCGGTTACAAAGGAGGAGATATACATATCCGTATTGCCTAGCTTGCCTTCCACGCCAAGTAGAGTCCCATCCGGACACGGGACGAAGTCTTCAATCTTGTATCTTCATAGTCCAACAGTCCGGCCAAAGGATGTAGTCCGGCTGTCCGGAGACCCCCTAATCCAGGACTCCCTCACCAGGGTCCCTGGCGTCTGGGTCCAGACGCCGGGAACCCTGGTGTCTGGCCTTGGAGTCCAAGAAGGACTCTTGCCTTTCGGGTGAAACCGACTTTGTGGAGGCTTTTACTCCAAGTTTTGACCTCAAGGCTCAATATATAAATAGAGGGGTAGGGCTAGCACCCAAGACACATCAAGAAACACCAAGCCGTGTGCCGACAACCCCGTCCCCTCTAGTTTATCCTCCATCATAGTTTTCGTAGTGCTTAGGCGAAGCCCTGCGGAGATTGTTCTTCACCAACACCGTCACCACGCCATCGTGCTGCCGGAACTCATCTACTACTTTGCCCTTCTTGCTGGATCGAGAAGGCGAGGACGTCATCGAGCCGAACGTGTGCAGAACTCGGAGGTGTCGTGCTTTCGGTACTTGGATCGGTCGGATCGTGAAGACGTACGACTACATCAACCGCGTTGATATAACGCTTCCGTGAACGGTCTACGAGGGTATGTAGACAACACTCTCCCCTCTCGTTGCTATGCATCAGCATGATCCTGCGTGTGCGTAGGAAATTTTATGAAATTACTATGTTCCCCAACAATTTTACCCACAGGTACGGGTACCCGCGGGTACCATACCCGTATGGGCAGGGTATGGGCACACTTTTATACCCATGGGTAGTACCCATACCCTACCTGTTAAGTCATGGGTAGGGTACGAGTATAATATTGTACCCGCGGGTATACCCATACCCTGCCCGCTTGTGAACTAATGTTAAGTTTTCGTCAATTAATCATTAATTTTTCATGTGACTTTTCTACTCCTATTGACTTATGACTATGTTGTACTCATCTACCTGTTATTGAGCTAAAATAATTTCTTTATGTCAAATGTGTTATCAATGAGTGTAAAAATGTAAACAACTCATGTGCTATTTGTTCTACCCGATGGGTACCCAACGGGTACGGGTACCCGTCGGGTATGGGTATGGGTATGGGTAAAGTTTCATACCCATGGGTACGGGTATGGGTAGAATTTTGTACCCACTGACTATACGGGTATGGGTATGGTATTGCTCTACCCTGCCCATACCCTACCCATTGCCATCCTTATCAAGGACCGGCTCTGGAGCAAGATTCAAGGTTGGATTGAGCGTACTATGTCCTCGGCTGGCAAGGAAGTTCTTGTCAAATCTGTTGCACAGGCTGTTCCAGTGTTCTCCATGTCATGTTTCAAGCTACCTAGAGGCCTTTGCGAACATTTGAACATGCTCATTTGGAAGTTTTGGTGGGGCGCAAAGGATGGAAAACGTAAGCCACATTGGGTCTCCTGGAAAACGATGACACAACCCAAGGGAATGGGAGGACTCAGTTTCAAAGATTTCGAACTCTTCAACTTGTCCATGCTCGCCAGGCAGGCATGGCGCTTGCTGCAAGACCTAGAGTCGCTGAGTGCACGAGTGTTGAAAAGTGTGTACTTCCCGTCATCTGATATACTCCAGGCTGAATTGGGAAGCCATCCAAGCCAGGTATGGCGGGCCATTATAGAGGGAAGGGATGTTGTGAAGCAAGGCTTGATAAAGAGAATTGGGAATGGAGCAGATACAAACATATGGACCGAGAACTGGTTACCCAGAGAGGAGATGATGCGTCCCTACGGGAGTATCTCGCCAAACCCACCAACATATGTGTCGGAGCTCATAACTACTGTGACTGCCTCGTGGAATAGACAGCTTGTCCAACAAACGTTTATGCCCATGGATGCTACAGTTATACTTGGTATGCCGATATGCACCCGAAACATCACAGATTTTTGGGCATGGTTTCATGAGAAAAACGGTACTTTCACTGTTAAATCAGCATATAAGATGCTAGTAGCTACCAGAAACAGGAGAGAAGCGTGGTTGGAAGAGGTACCGGGGCCTTCCAGCTCTAGGGCCGAAGAAGGGGCCTGGAAAACGTTGTGGAAATCGGAAGTGTCGGGCAAGGTACGGATGTTTCTATGGAGATTATCAAAGCACTCGCTTCCGACAAATGACGTCCGTGCCCATCGCCATATGACTGACTCGCCGCAGTGCGGGTTATGTGGAGTTCGGGATTCCTGGCGCCATTCTCTGATCGAGTGCACCTCCTCTAGGAGCGTGTGGGCTCTTATTGATGAAGAGATCACGCATAAAATAATAGCTACATCGGAGCCATCAGCAAAGCAATGGTTGTTTACGTTGATTGAGCTGTTATCACGTGATGATTTTGCAATGGTATCGGTGAAATTATGGTCTATATGGCACGCGAGGCGCAAGGCAATACACGAAGCTATTTTTCAGACCCCTCATGCGACCCATGATTTCATCACACGGTATATGGCTGAGCTCGGCATAGTGAAGGAAAAGATGCAGCAAACTATTGTGAGGGGTGTCACCACAACAAAGGCACACACACAACCTCGGAAGCCACCGCCAGGGTATTTCAAAATACATGTGGACGGCGAAGTTCTAGGCACCAGAGGAGGTTCGGCGGCAGCTATATGCAGAGATGAACATGGAAACTATATGGGTAGCTCATCACTTGTTGTGCAAGGAATTACAGATCCACCAACTCTAGAAGCAATGGCGTGTCGAGAAGCTCTGGCTCTAGCGGAAGATCTGGGAATCCAAAGCTTGGTAGTGGCCTCCGACTGCCAACAAGTGGTCTCGGACATCAACGGAAGAGCAAGGGGGACATATGGAGCAATTATCAGAGAGATAAACCTTAGATCATCGCCTTTTCTTTGTACTTTTGTTTTTGAGAGTCGTGCTGTCAATGTAGAAGCACACCGTCTAGCCAAGTTTTCTTTTTCGAGAGGACCGGGACGCCATGTTTGGCTTGGTGCACCTCATGACCTCAGATGTATCCCACACCATGTGGACCTTCATGAATAAACTTGGTTTTCACCCCTCAAAAAAAGGCATCCTCTCAAGAGTTATCAAAAAAGGCATCCTCTCAAGATTTCTCCACCACACTACGTGCGTTCTCCCCGAGGAGGAGGCGCGCGCCGTCGACTTCATTACTCGTTGTTCAGTGGTTCTCCTTCACGTGTGTTGTCAGCTTCGTCCCTTGCGGTTCGACGGCTTCGACCCTTCTGTTTGGCATAGCAGATTGGCCTAGGAAGTTGTGAAGGTGTACAATCCGTCCACGGAGAAGAAATTGTTGATGCATAGATCGATTCTTCCTATTCTGAAGGAACTCTCATGCATCCCCACAAATCTCAGCCTCCGTAGGTAAACACACCTCGCAAACCCTTTGGTTCGATTGGTGAGGAATCATGTATGCGTAAGCGACTGGTTCATGCCCTGGTTTTGCCGTCTGCGGAGACGGAATCTTGCTCCATTCGATGTTTTTTTCCCTTGTGAGTCCCATGCTTCTATTTCTTCCCTTGGGTCGTATTCCTGTTGAGAATATACAGCACCAGAAAGGGATAATTTCACCGATTCAAAATTGGAATGGAAAATTGTTGTCCTGATAAGAATAGATGCTTGACACAATCATTTTCTTATGTTTAGTTAAAACATATGCTTATTGGAATTTTCTGCTAGTAAGAGTAAATTCATCAATGGAGTCTTCTCTTTTCATATATTTTTATTGAGTAAAGATGCTTAACCTGGGTGCATCTTTTGTTGGTCCCTTTCAAAGTGATGGTACACATGTAGATAAATATACAAGAAATTATAAGGCCAATTCATATATACACTTGTCATTGTTGTTTTATGTCTGGAATTCTTCTGAAAATGATGGTATAACTATGGTTATGCACATGCAGGATCTTATTGTGTTTTAGGTCACACGCACTGCTATGAGACTTGCATTTTAATTTCTTGTTTTTGGGTACTATTGTCAATATGACCTTTGTAATTGTCTATGAATAAATAGAGTGAGCAGGAAATTAGTGAAACCAAGTTAATGCAAAGAGGCCCTATTGGTGCAATGTTTACATTCCAAAATGACTTTGTATTCACATAGATGTTAAAGCCAACCTATATATATTATAATTTTGGGACAGGCGTGGCAACGCGTGCCTTCACGGTCTAGTCACGCAAGATAACTAGAGCAGTTACGCACGCCGCCAACAATGGCACCCTTGCCGCTGCACGGTGGTGTTGTCCTCCCCATGACCGCTGCTCTCATTTGGAAAGCATCACATGAAAGTTGAAAACAACACAAATCAAACAAGGATGGCAAATTGTATTGATTAATGGAAATATCATATTTTCTCGGCCAAAAGTTCGGGAAAAATCACACAATGTCGCTCATGTAAAAAATACGTTCGTTTGGGATATACATATACAAGAGGGCACACCACAGTCGCCGCCGATGCCTATCCCGGTGAAGATTTGTTTTTCCAATAAAGCCCTGTGAAGAATTAGGGCTCCAGAAATGATTAATCATGATTGAGTTGAATAGTTGCTCCTCCTATGATAATCACGGCGAATATTATGTTGCAGCCGTGATGTATGCTGAGATGAGAATAAAAATAAATTAAGCAAATACAGCTTTTTGGTTACGTTTTTGCCCCTACGCTTGAGGTACTCCCTAGCTTTTTTAGTTGGTACTCTCTCGTACAAGTGTTAGGAGTACCAATTAAGATCACCCGTTGGATTAGTGAAAATGGATGGCTCATAACCATTTAGGGGTACCGTAAAGGACCTTTGTGTGGGTTGATGGAGTGGGTAGCAAAGTAGTGTCAGGTCCAGTGGTTTGAAGTGAGGGATTTTTATTTTTATTTTGGAAAGGGAGATAAAAGATTTGCCTCGTCGATTAATTAAGAAGAAGAGAATTGTCCAGTTAATTAATGAAAAACCGGGCAAAAATGATACAAACCTACCATATATGAACTACACATAGAGCATGCAACCCTATAAGTGCACGATCAGCCACGACCACCAACCACACACTGCTACTCCCTCCGTTCCAAAATAGATGACTCAACTTTTCACTAAAGTTAGTACAAAGTTGGGTCATCTATTTCGGATCGGAGGGAGTACATCGCAAAGAAACCCCCAACCAGAGTACCTCGGCGGAAGACCACGGGCACCATCAAATTCATGGAGGCAAGCCAGACCATAAGGACAACCCAAAAGGCTGATGACCATCCATCATGCAGTCGTGGACGCCTTTTCTATGACGTCACACTTCTTACCGAAAAAGACTTTCACCTCGTTTTATATATATATATTAAAGCAAACCACCAAAGTCAAGCAGCATACAAGAATCCAGAACTAGTCCTCTCCAACGTGCGAGCAAGCATATGGACAAATACAATGGTTAGTTGATGGTTGAGACCAGGTGGTTTCTGGCGTCACTTGTCAAGTCTTTGGCAAGGATGGCTCATGGTTGATGAGCGATTCTACTGGATTGACATGAGTCCTTATGGCTGGCGATGATGACTACTAGATGCGAAATGGTATGGGCTGTCCGGTCACAAAGCAACATCACATTTTTTTTTTCACATTCCATTTTCTATTAGCAAAAGAAGTTCTAGCATTCTCTTTTTGTTTGTCAATTTGTGGAGCTCCGAATAAGCTTTGCGTAACTTAGGAGCTAAGCTTTACAAAGGAGAACCCGAACCACTAGATTACTAGCTTTACTTATCTCAATTTATATCATTGTATAATCTCCGCATCAAGATGACTTTAACATCAATAATAAGATAAAATAAATTAACATTGAGGGAATAAAATATAGCCCTCTTATAAATGTACCTGAAATTTCATAATATCACATAAGAACTATGGTGGTTACTGGTTGTTTGCTAATATCCTTTATATTCCTGACTTACTAATAATAATTAAATGAGCAGCATAACATTAGTATATTAACTAGTAAGAAAAAATGTGTCCATTAGTGTGCTAGGACATACCAGGTCCTTCTTTTGTTTAGTTATAATTGTATGATTTGAGTTATATTGACAAATTTGCTTCTAAATCATGTCTAAATTGACGGATGATGATTGGTTGTTTCCTCCATTTATTTTTCTTGATCTGTTGAAATTAGTGAGATTGTAAGCAGCAAGGTCCATTTAAGCACCAATCATTGCCCACTGGTTTTGGATTTATGGCGCAAGCTAATATTCATCATAAAACCAAATCAGTTTCACCATCAAATATATTTTTATACTATATATATATATATATATATATATATATATATATATATATATATATATATATATATATATACATTTGATGTTGTACATATTAATGTATTTTTTTATAAACTTGCCTAAACCTTTAATTAATTTGGAACAGAGGGAAATGCATGCAAGCGCTATTCTGGATTTAGTGCCGTTTAGAAGGCAATGTACACTAACACAACTTCTTCTCCTATAACCATTTTACTCTTTGTCCATAGCTGCTGCCCTTTTCTTCTCCACATCATGTGTCACTTCTGCCATTGATCCCTCTACCCTTCATAAAGATGCAGTTGTTTATGCTGCCCTTTTCTTTTTCCACATCATGCATGTGTCACTTTTGCCACGTATCCCTCCACCCTTCCATAAAGATGCATTTGTTAACTGCGGCCACTAAAAGGCCTCTTTCAAATGGAATAATGTCTAGGGAAATATATAGTCCGAATTGACCCACTGAGCATTAGTCACCAAGTACTATTTTTTTGGTAGAGAATGTCCAGAAAGCATCTGAGTCACCAAGTTGGAAATATTGAAACCGTTTTTTTTCCTTTAGAAATATACATATGCTTTAGTTCCCCACGCAGTGCACATTCCACGCCATCTTGTTGTCATACCCATGCATGTTGTGCATGGCCAGGTCCCAGGGCTGCCTGGTTGATCGTATGGTGAGCATGTCGTCGCGCACTGGGAGCGCCGGGGGACGTTCACTCCCGAAGATTCCAGTTACTTCAATATGAGGTACAATATTTCAAATCTTTTATCCAAGGTAAATGATGGTTGAAGTATGACCGTTTTTTATGTTGTTAAATATACATGAGAAGTTATCATGTAATTCTTGACACCTTGACCGGGAAGTGAAGCACTTCGAAGTTCCTACCTCCTTTTCTGTAGTAAGATCAACCCTGAAATGAGTAATACTGCCAGTGCACATATCTTTTCATTTGTGCAGTGACAATTTTAAGTGTTGGATGCTTCAAATCTATGCCAATTTGCTGCTGGGTAGATGCATCATGCATTCATACAAGCACCTTGGAACTGATAAAATACCCAGTTTGTTGCAATTATTGTGTCTTGCACAGTGTAAAATTTTGATGTGTTGCGAAGTACTCCCTCCGTACCAAAATAAGTGTCTCAACTTTAGTATAAACTAGTACAAAGTTAAGACACTTATTTTGGGACGGAGGGAGTAAGATGTAACCAATTAACTTGTTAGACCTAAAAACTGTTGCTGCAATTTTTTAACCTCGATTAAAGCAAGCGACTAATGTGGCCTCCACATAGTGAAACATAAGTAAGATAATATTTCCTTAAGTGGATACCTATGAGTCCTATCTGAACAAACCTTATGACAGCGAAGGTTTGATGAGGTGTCCTGACAGTGAAGGTTTGATGACGAGCCTCGATGGACAAGTAGTAGTATTTAAGCAATCGTCTTTGAAGTTCTAACAAACGAGAGTAATGGGGAAGACATCACCTTATGCTGTTTCATTTCTCGTAAGGTTTATCTATGGGGTTATGCAGATACTCACCAAAGTTGCTTTTAACCAAGGTACAAGTACATATGTTCTTGTTTTCTACAGGCATGTAATAGCTACAATGTTGTTACTGCCCATTGCTTTTGCAACTGAAAGGTATGCAGATTTTTGGCTGCTTCTTTGCCTGGATCTGGATTTCATCTAGGAAGCATGAATTGAGATTTTATTTTTGCAGGAAAACCGCCCCACAACTGTCACACAAAGTCTGTCTGAAGCTATTTGTGCATGCATTATATGGGTAGGAAGTACAATGCAGAAGTGTTGTGTATACTTAATCATCTTGTTTATCAAATGGCATTGCTAGATAAAAAAATGGGTTTGCAATGATGTATTATTTTCATAATTTTGTACTTTAGTGGAATGGGTGTATTCATGTGAGGAATTGTGACTTGGTGTTGTTAGACATCTATCTAATACCGTAATTGTTTCATTCTGCTGGTTATCCAAACTTTATATTTTTTTTTAGAAAAGGAGGTCATCCCCCGGCGTCTACATCGGAGAGATGCATACGGCCAAACTTTATATGTTTGGAGTTCTTTTATGTGCATCCATGTGTACCCTCGTGATATAAAAAAATACTTTATTTTCATTAGGTTCATCCCTCGGCCCTGTTGGTTGCAGTGTAGTATACCCATCACCTTCGTCAATTGCAAGCCAGCCTTTCCGACAGAGAATTTCAGTTATATCATATTTAATCTATATTTCCAATTTTTCCTCTTTGTGGGAAAGTAGCTGTTTAGTTAGGTTAACTGATTTACTTTCAACGGAAATGTTATGCAAAGCTAAGAATTATGTAAATAGTTATTGTGTAAAATCATACCAGTTTTTTTTGCTTACAACTGACACTTGGTATTTCGTAGTTATCTTAACTGTTTCGTTTTCTTTATAAATGTTATACATCTTATTCTGGCAAATATTTTACTAATAATATTCTTTTATCTCGTTTCTCCAGGGTATCTGCTTCTCTAAACATATCATTCGTTGGCCTCAATTATGCTTCAGCCACTTCTGCTACTGCAGTACAAAATCTCCAACCAGTGTTAACTTTCTTTTTGGCTCTTCTATTGGGGTATGTGTTTTTAATGATGATTGCATTACTTCCTTGAAGGCCAGGCCATTTTTTTTCTTTCCCTTGTGACAATTAAATTTTAAACATGTCATAAATCTGATGTCAGTAAAATTTTATTTAGGATACCCATACGTAAGCAACACGAATATGTTATATACAGAAGAATAGCTTGCATAAACGTCTGATTATGAGAATCAGTGACGGGCATAGTTGAGATTGTAATTTAGAGATGTTTTGCAGCCTAATGAAATGGTTATATTGTGATGTTTATAACTCTTCATGTTAAGATCACAGAAAACAAAAATATTCCTTTTGCTCTAGGAAACTTATACACAATTGTTCCGAGAAAGAAATATAATAATTAATTCAGTTCTACATGTTGCATCAATAGCAAGATCATCATAGACCCTACTACCAAACCGAACCTAGCCGGTCCTAAACCAGTCCCAACAGCTTGCGTAACCATTTTTCGGCTGGAAAACTGTAGGGGCCTAGTCAAGCCTAATTGTGATGACTGGACTCAGCTTCTATCAAACTTTAGACAAAGGGTGGAGGTAACACCTTTGAGTGATAACTTTCTCTCTCATTAACTTTGCTTCAATAAAATAATTACAGCGATTTATATTTATTTGTAGTGGGAGTGCTAGTCAATTGCTATTACTTATGTTCGCGTGAAATCAGTTTGTCTAACATGAACCATTAGTTGTTGATTGTTTTTGAGATTGCTAACGAACCATCAGTTGTGTAAACCTACTTCTGTGTAGATGTGAGTGCTTTGATGAACTTGGTGTAGTAGCGATAGTGGGAGTGAAAAATAAGTTCGACTTGTTTTGCATACAATGTGAACTTTTATGATCAAACTTCCGTGGATCAGTGAGTGATTTGTCGTGCCACTTATGGTAGAATGGAGTCCTTGAAACTAAAGAGCTTTCATGGGATTGTGAAAGTTTCTGGTATAGTGCTTTGTGCTGCTGGTGTTGCCGTACTAGCGCTATACCAAGGACCTGAGCTCAAATCCATCATCCACCACCCTCTTTTTCATCACACAAGCCGAGTTGATATCCATGCCTCAAGGAGCTGGATATTGGGAATTCTCCTGCAGTCTCTTGCGACTCTACTGTTTGCTCTTTGGACAGTGTTTCAGGTATGCATCTTGCTATGTGCGCACGTTAAGGTGTGTGCGCGCACGCGCGCGCATGTTCAGAAGCTAATTTATTCGTGCTAAATTTAGCTTGCATGTTGCTTTCTAGGGCCCTTTGCTGGAGGAGTACCCTTCCATGCTGCTTAACATGACCCTTCAGATTGTCTTTGCGACCGTTCAATCTTTTTTCATGGCTCTTGTGATGGAGAGAGATTTTTCAAGATGGAAGCCGAGCCTGGATGTAGGTCTTGTCGCGATCATCTATTCTGTAAGTATAACAATCCCCTCAACAGAAGCAAATCATGTCGATTGATCAGAAGACTGTTTTTTAATCCTGACATCTGAAAATACTTTTATGTTGTAGGGCGTGGTTGTTTCCGCATTTTCAAATTACCTGCTGATCTGGGTAATTGACAAGTGTGGCCCGGTTTTCCTGGCCATGACGGTACCCCTAACTTTCGTCATCACCATCGTTCTGTCACTTCTCATAGGAGAAGCAGTCACCCTTGGAAGGTCCATTGTCGACTTAACGTTTGCTCGCTAGACATAAGAGCTACATCAATCTTTATCTTCTTGAAATTTCTCTTCTGATGAACAGTGTAATAAGCGGCGCGCTGATGGTTGGTGGCCTGTACAATGTTCTCTGGGGGAAGAGGATAGAGCAAGTAACTCTCAGCAAGCAAGGAGGCATCGAAGCAAATGCAGCAAGCTTTGATTTGGAGGAACAAGAAAGCGGCGCACCAGTTCCATTAACGCGAGATTCGATCAAGCAGTGCGAAAGAGAAGACTGACATGTGGCAAGCTTTTTGAAGCTATACATTAAACATGAATGTGTGTCTGCAATTATTTTCAGAATTTTTGAACATGTTTTGTCTCCTAATTTAGCTTAGTATGGAGTATCAAGCGGGTATTAGCTTAAGTTTATGTATCTCTGTAGCTCTGCCTATGTATGCATCAGGCCAGGGCGTATGGGTGTGCAGCACATGAGATGGCACAGGGCCCCAATTTCATCTTTGCTATTCTCAATTTACTTCGGGAATGAAATGTAAATTATGCTTTGCGTCTACTTCGGTTGCCCACTTAGTATCCTTTTTGTTTTGTCTTATTCATAGTGTTGTTTCTCCACGGTTCTAAAGATACCAGATCACGCCAAAAGCCTGGCGAAGAGATTGGTTCATTCCACTTTGATATACTCCTATCTACTGACAGTGTGGGTCTGTATTCCTTTCTTTGTTTACACGATTTACCTAAAATTATTTTCTTTGCTCTAAGTTGTCTAAAATTCATTGAATGCGACTATCGTGGTGTTTGTGGTTGCAATTACTGGTTGGACAGTTGCGTTTTCACCACATGGTTGAATCTCTTTTCTTTTCTTTTTTACTATTGCAGACACGATTATTGTTAGAGTTGTATCGAATATTGTGTACAAGGTAGGTCACGGTTGGATTCTGAGTTGTATTGTGTTTAGATAGGATATAGAGTCGTGTGCAAGTAGGACACTTGTATCCTAGGCCTCTCTTATATAGCAGGGGTAGACACACAATGTAATCTATGCCAACGTAATAGCATCGGAACGCAGGGCAAGCCGGCGGCATCTGGCGGCGTCCAAGGCAACCGGGTGCAGTATTGGAGCGGTGTCATGGGGAGAAGCGTCCATAGTTAAGCCCCGGGGATGTAGCCATACCGGTGAACCTCGTTAACAAATCTCGGTGTCGTGCTCGTGTGATTGCTTAGTCCTTGGATGATCGATGATAGCCTCAGATTTATTCTAACAAGTGGTATCATGAGCTAGGTTATTCGGAGACTGCAGATCATTGATCTAGAAGCGTCGACATAAATCTGCGAGAAGCGATTGTAATACGGGATGAATATAATGGGCGAGTTATGATCCAGGCAGACCGGTCGTGTTGTGTTATCTTCGGCAAGCAACAGCAGATCGAAATCGGTCCTAGCGTACAACGGTAGTGCAGAGCTGCTAGGGTTGCGTGGCACACGCACGTACAGGCGAGGGCCGGATCATCCATCGATGCTGGAGCGACGTGCAGGCCGGTGCGGGTAGGCAGCTGAAGGGCGCGTGACCCAAGAGAGGCCGCAGGCAAGTGGGCTGCAGGAAGCCAAGGCCCAAGGCGTGGTGGCAGTCAGCGATTTGTTTGAGCTTGGTGCGCTAGGACTACATGAGGTTAAGCTTGAAGGCACACGATTTGTTTGGGAAAAAAATTTGGCACAAAGACTAGTCAAGACCGGGATGCTATCAAGAAAGAAAAAAGAAGATAAGTCCAATAGCTATATACGTGTGGTGTTCACACGGAAAGGCTGTGAGGGATTTTGATTTGGTTTTTTTTGCTGGTACACTTCTGTGTATGGATGGTGTTGGTTACGGTGAAGGCTTGAGGAGTTTGGAGTGTGTCGTTGCAGCCGGGCAAGGGCGGCTGGGTCAGACTCTCCAGTCTGACGGACTGACTCAAGTCGGTTGATACAGAAGACGGTGCGGGATCGACGACGGCGACATAGGAGCGTGATGCTGATGGTGATCGACTTCTGGGGTCCGGAAACACGTGGCGCAGGCCCCGAGGGCTTGTGGGCTTCGAAAAGGCTATGGTGCGGGGTTGATTCAAGGTGATGTACACATGAAGCTTGAAGTTGATGGGGCGCGTGGGTAGACTGATCATCTACCATGGAGTCATGTTGAAGGTGGAGCTGGATTGAGGGGCTACGGCGTAAGTGCACAGAGAGTTGAAGCCTATTTCAGCGGGAAAAAGTGAGGGACATGTAGTTCGGACTGGAGCCCAGTGGTCTGATGGAAGCACGAAACTCGTCATCGGTCGGTGATGATCGGTGGTACTCTGCAGTGGGGGTTGAGTGGTGTGGGTTCGCGACCCTTGAGACTCGACCAGGACAGCGGAGGCTCGACGCGGTAATAGCGGCGAGGCGTGTGGTATGCACGGGACATGGAGACGGGCCAGGGCTCTGGTGGTCATACATGTGGTGAGATAAATGCGAATTTGACTCGGAATGACTACAAGCGATGATGAAATTCTTTCAAGTTTCAGACATGCGGTCAAGGAAGAACGGTGATGTTGAGTTCAGGTAACTCTGATGTGTGACACCCAATATGTGAGTTATTAACTTTCACGCAGGTCAGTGATTAGTGTGTGATGTCGTTGGACTGATGCTCTGAAAGTTGGAAGCACAAACTAGAGTAACAAGGAACTTAATTTTGCTCGAGTGTTGACTGTGGTCAAGAAAAGACGGGACTACAAGTTGCAGGTGAAGTCATATGGAGTAGCAGCGGTGCTCACGGGATAAGCTCAAGTCCAATGCACATGAAAGTTTGATGCATTGACGAACTCAAGGTGGCGGAAAATATTCACCAAGGTGGAATTTGTTAGAGTTGTGTCGAATATTGTGTACAAGGTAGGTTATGGTTGGACTCTGAGTTGTATTGTGTTTAGATAGGATATGGAGTCGTATCCAAATAGGATACTTGTATTCTAGGCCTTTCTTATATAGCGGGGACAGACACACGATGTAACCTATGCCAACATAATAGCATCAGAACGCAAGGGAAGCCGGCGGTATGTGCCGGCGTCCAGGGGCGACCGGGTGCGGTATTGTAGCGGTGTCATAGGGAGGAGCGTCCATAGTTAAGCCCCGGGTTATAACTATATCGGTGAACCTCGTTAACAAATCTCGGTGTCGTGTTCGTGTGATTGGTTAGTCTTTGGATGATCGACGGTGGTCTCGGATTTACTCTAACAATTATGAACAATTCAGTTATGTTAATTTACAGGTTTACTCTCATCTATGATATATCACCTATTTTTTTTTGGCACCTGGCAGCGTTATACACTACCGTGTCAAACTTAAGCGTATTGTATTTGGCTTACTAGATAACTAATTTAGTTGAATTTGAATTTCATTGCATTTTATGCCCAATACGCGGTTTCATCATGTGAAATTAAAAGAAATATGACTAAATTTATTTTGCACATTAATTTACACTTTATTGGAAGGCGACACTAATTTAGTTTGCATACAATCACATGTTCAATTCCATGTCAACTTTGGGATTGAATGGTAATAGAAAAAAGAAACACAGAAGAATGGGAGTTCACCAGATTACGATTACTAAAGCTGACAATTACATCATGCCTGACAAAAAGTTTGATGACATAGCACATCGTGTACACAACACCTGAGAAGTTTAATACTTACATATGCCTTGAGACATTGCGAATTGTGGAGTCCATCCCTCCCCACCCCCCACCCCCCCTCCCCGTGTGTCACCCTCCTCTGGCGACACGGGAGAACCCTAGCCGCCATCGATACATCCTCCGCCACCGCCGGAGGGCCGGCCGGCGGAGCCGCG
>NC_041388.1:659227857-659228464 GCF_002162155.2 Triticum dicoccoides | reverse complement strand
CCCCTCCCCGTCGGCCTTGCCCCTCCTCCGGCGAGCCGCTCCTCCCTCGTCATCCTCTGCCGTCGCGGGCGTCCCCCATCTCACGTGCCTCCGCCCCCTCGGCCCACGACCCTGGGACCCTCCCTGGCGATTTCCGGGCGCCCTCCCACCAGCTGTTGCTTGAGCCTGCCAGCCGGTGGCGGATCCGGTGATCCTGGCCGTTGCCACGGTCTCCGGCGCCCTCCACCCCCCGAGCCTCGGTGATGGTTCTTGCGTCGAGACGGCGATGGTTCTGAGGTTGTGCCTGGCACGAGGCTTCCCGCAGTGGTCCTTGTCGGTGTTGTTTCGGCCCCGATGGCCTCATGCTCGTGTCTCTCCACTAGTAGAAAAGGGGGCTTTGGTCCAGGCCGGGTAAGCCCATTAGTCCCAGTTCAGTCTAGAACCGGGACCAATGGGTGCATTTATCCCGGTTCGTGCGGCTAAGGCATTAGTCCCGGTTCACCTGGGCCCTTTAGTCCCGGTTCGTGCCACGAACCGGGACTAAAGGGTGCGATGCCCATTAGTCCCGGTTGGTGGCACCAATCGGGATTAAAGGTCTAACCTTTAGTCCCGGTTGGTGCCACCAACC
>NC_041388.1:659200881-659227516 GCF_002162155.2 Triticum dicoccoides | reverse complement strand
TGGTCTAGTTGTTGGGAAAATTTACAAATATGAATTTCGACTTTATTTACAAAATCTCTCTGGAATTTGTAAAATGGGCATAACTTTTGCATACGAACTCGGATTAAAAAGTTTTTTATATGAAAAATCATCTACTCGAAAAGTTACATCCGATGGAGACCGCCTATGGCCTGTTTGCAAATTTGTAGAATCCTCAAATTCCAAAAGGAAAAAAAGTTATGCTCAAATTTTTAGTTTTTTTAAATTTTCATTAAATCTGGTCAAACTATGGTCAAACTACTTATTCAAGAAGTATTAGTGTTACTAAATAATTATTCAAGAATATTAGTGTTATTAAATAATTATTTCAGTTTTTTTAAATTTTGGTCAAATTTGGTCAAACTATGGTCAAACTACTTATTCAAGAAATATTAGTGTTACTAAAAACTTATTGTTTTTTAGAACAATAGTTTCAAACTCAAACAGTGAAATGTGTGACTTCATGCTCAAGCTAAACTCCTGAGGGTTAATAGGATTGACATCTTACTATTGTCAGGAAAACAATGAGTGCAGACTTGGAAACGAGGGAGAATAAAACCCGGAAGTTAAGCGTGCTCAGGCTGAGGGAGTGGGAGGATGGGTGACCATCCGGGAAGTTAGATGATTTGGAATGATGAGGGGTGATTAGAGATTAAATTGAGCAGTAATGAGGGGTGATTAGAGATTAGAGGTTAAAATAATTCAGAAATTTGAAAATAAAAAAAATTTGAAAAAAATTTCAAAAAAAAAATTCAAAAAAAATCAGAAAATTTCTTTTAGTACCGGTTGGTGTTACCAACCGGGACTAAAGGTGGACCGGCCACGTGAAGGGCCTTTAGTCCCGGTTCTGGTTTGAACCGGGACTAAAGGGTCAGGGCATTAGTACCGACCCTTTAGTCCCGGTTCAGGAACCGGGACTAAAGGCCCTTACGAACCGGGACAACAGGCCCTTTTTCTACCAGTGCTCCGGTGTCCCTCGCTGCCGGCGTCCCCAACCGGGCAGCTCCGGGCTCAGCGACTAGGTAGCTGGGATCCTTCCAGCTTATTACCTTGCTCGCTGATGTCCCGACGGCTAAGGCCACAACAACTCGGATATGTGTCCCTCCAGTCCTCCCTTGCCGGCGCTGCTGGACGTCGTCGCCCCAAGATCCCCACGTGGTTCGCCCTGTCGCCCGCCCTACCCTGTATGCCTTAAAGTCTCCCCCTTTTGCCAGATCCTATGCTCGCGGGCTCAGAGGCGATGCCACCCTCCAACGGCAGGTGCAGCCCCGCCACCCCCTTCCTAACATGGTGGTTCCGACCAGCGTTGGCCTCCCCATCTTTGATTTCGGACTCGGCGGCTATGGGATCGCTCAGCTTCAGGCCAGGGAGAGATCCATGCTCGGCTTGCCGTTGCTGATAGCGACGGCTCCAGCAGGTGTCGTTTTCCTTCTTGGAGGCACTGCCAAGGCCTTCAGCTGCGCCCCTCTTCGAGCTCAGGGGAAACCGTAGGTCCGGGTTCCTCAGACCGGATAGTGACGTTGTCTCGGCGTCGTATTCCTTCTTGAAGGCACTATCTTGATCGCTCACGGTGTCCCCGGTTTTGGCTCAGACGATGTTGGAGTTCTCGTTGGCTTGGCATCGCCGCCCATGGCTCGGGTTTGGTAGGTTTAGCTGTGTTGTATCCTCTGTATGGGCGGAGCATCCCTTGTCTCTCTGCTCCGGTCACCATATACACACTTGCTTGCGTTCGTGTCATGTGTTGTGTACCTGTATACTCAGTCTAATCTTTCTATCAATGAAATGACACGCAAGCTTTGCGTATTCACGAAAAAAAATCTATATCAAATTGTTAGTTTAATGCCCTGCAGTGCACCATCCTGTGTGTCACAGCAACAACAGCTAAAATTACACATGAACCAGGCACGCCATAGAGGCATACACTGAAATGTGATTGGTTTAACATGCTTGATCTACAGTAATTAGTAACCTTTTGGTTACAACCACCAATCTTGTATGCCATGATGTACTCACGGCACTTAGAGCGCCCCGAGCAAACTCGACCCTGGTAGATATCTCTTAGCACTACATTTCGATTGTCTGAGAATGTATATATTTGATGTTGTAGATATTAATGTATTCTTCTATAGGTTCGGTAAAACTTAAACAAATTTAACTTAGGACAAAGCCAGAACTTCAATTATTTTGTAACGAAGGGGTAACATGCAGGCAATATTCTGGATTTAATGTCGTTTAGAAGGCAATAGACACTAATACAACTTGTCGTACAATCATTTTACTCTTGGTCTATAGTTGCTGCCCTTCCTCCTTCTCCACATCATGCGTCACTTCTGATATTGATCCCTCTACATAATCTTCATAAAGATGCATTTGTTTACTACTGCCCTTTTTCTTTTTTCCACATCATGCGTAGTATGCCTCCACCGTTTCATAAAGATGTAGTATTTGTTTACTGCGGTCACTGAAGGGCCTCTTCCAAATGGAATAATGTCTGCGGAAATATATAGTCCGAATTGACTCACTGAGCATTAGTCACCGAGTACTATTTTTTGTAGAGAATGTCCAAAAAGCATCCGAGTCACAAAGTTGGAAATATTGAAACCTTTTTATTTCTTTAGTAGAAATATAAATATGCTTTAGTTTTCGGCACGAGGCATATTCCACATCATCTTGTTGTCATACCGATCCATGCTATGCATGGCCAGGGCCTAGGCCGCCTAGCTGATCGTATGGTGAGCATGTCATCACGCACCGGGAACACGAGGGAACATTCACTCCTCGAGATTCTCGTTACTTTGATATATGCGGAAACAATATTTTAATTTTTTTCGGGAAAGAATCAAATATGTTATAAAAGTAAAACATTTCAAACATAATAAAAATTACGTTGAAATTCCGAGACCCCCAACGAGCACTACCGCCGACGCGCTGCTGTCGTCGTTCCCCTGCCGAGCTAACTTGACCTTGTCAATGACAACCGGGAAGTCTTCGTGCATGCGCCCCTAAGGACTAGCACCATGTAGCCCCAGCCATAGCCTTCGTTGAACTTTTGCGTAGATCTAAACCAATTGATATCAAATCTCGCTACATGACGAGAAATCTTAACCTCACCGCCCCAAGGAGACGGTAGGAGTCTATGTCGGAGCTCCATCAACTACGTCCAAACAGACGAACTCGGGGAGGATCGAAGCCCGGAAAATAAACTTGAAGAAGCGTCACCATCCGCCCGAGGGTCGTGCCTGCGAGGACTAAAAAAACTTAATTTAAACTACTATCTGGAGCGGATGCGCCAAGATTCTCCTTCCCGCAACCGGCCAACGGAGTGGTGGGCAGAGGAGAGGCGAACCCACGGGCTCGCCAGTGAAGTGTGGAGTGAAAAGTTTGCCCTAGCCGCCTAGGATTAGGATAGGAAACACTATTTTAAATCTTTTATCCTAGATAAATGATAGTTGAAGTATGACCGTGTTTTATGTTGTCAAATATACACGATAAATAATCATGTAATTCTTGACACCTTGGCCAGTGTAGAAGTGCATGCTCTAGCCAATGCAATCAAAAGACCGATCTGATGGAAGAGACTATGCAATACATTTATATGTCAACATTCTCCCTCACGCCTAAACGTGGACTGAAAGTGGGCTGCAAGTTAATTGCGCCAGCTGGGTTTTGAACTCAAGACCTCTTGACTCTGATACCATGTAGAAGTACATGCTCTAGCCAATGCAATAAAAAAACGATATGATGAAAGAGACTAGCCAATACATTTATACGTCAACAGCCGGGAAGTGAAGCACTTCAAGGTTCCTACCTCCTTTTTTGTAGGAAGATGAACAACCCTGAAATGAGTAATACAGCTAGTGCACATGCCTTTTCATTTGATGTTTAAGTGTTGGATGCTTCAAATCTATGCCAATATGCTTTTGTGTAGACGCATGCATCATGCATTTTAACAAGTATACAAGCACCTTGGAACTGATAAAATACCTAGTTTGTTTCAATTATTGTGTCTTGCAGAGTGTAAATTTTTGCCGTTGTGAAGTATGCTGTAACAAAATGGTTAGACCTAAAAACTGCTGCTGCCTTTTTCAAACCTTGATTAAAGCGAGCGACCAGTGTGGTCTCCACATAGTGAAACATAAGTAAAATATTATTTGCTTAAGTGGATACCTATGAGTCATATCTGACCAAACCTTATGACAGCGAAGGTTTGATGAGGTGTCCTGACAGTGAAGGTTTGATGACGTGCCCCGATGGACAAGCAGTAGTATTTAAGCAACCATCTTTGAAATTCTAACAAACAAGAGTAATGGGGAGGACATCGCCTTATGTTGTTTCATTTCTCGTAAGGTTTATCTATGGGGTTATGCAGATACTCACCAAAGTTGCTTTAAACCAAGGTACAAGTACATACGTTCTTGTCTTCTACAGGCATGTAATAGCTACAATGGTGTTACTGCCCATTGCTTTTGCAACTGAAAGGTATGCAGATTTTTGGCTGCTTCTTTGCCTGGATCTGGATTTCATCTAGGAAGCATGAATTGAGATTTTATTTTTGCAGGAAAACCGCCCCACAACTGTCACACAAAGTCTGTCTGAAGCTATTTGTGCATGCATTATATGGGTAGGAAGTACGATGCAGAAGTGTTGTCTATACTTAATCATCTTGTTTATCAAATGGCATTGCTAGATAAAAAAATGGATTTGCAATGATGTATTATTTTCATAATTTTGTATTTTATTGGAATGGGTGTATTCATGTGAGGAATTGTGACTTGGAGTTGTTGGACATCTATCTAATACCGTAATTGTTTCATTATGCTGGTTATCCAAACTTTATATGTTTGAAGTTCTTTTATGTGCATCCATGTGTACCCTCGCGATATAAAAAAGTTACTTTATTTTCATTAGGATCATACCTCGGTCGTGTTGGTTTCAGTGTAGTATACCCATCACCTTCATCAATTGCAAGCCAGCCTTTCTGACAGAGAATTTCAATTATATCATATTTAATCTATATTTCCAATATTTCCTCTTTGTGGGAAAGTAGCTATTTAGTTAGGTTAACTGATTTACTTTCGACAGAAATGTTATGCAAAGCTCAGAATTATGTAAATAGTTATTGTGTAAAATCGTACCATTTTTTTGGCTTACAACTGACCCTTGGTATTTCGTAGTTATCTTAACTGTTTCGTTTTCTTTATACATGTTACTCATCTTATTCTTGCAAATCTTTTACTAATAATCTTCTTTTAATTCATATCCCCAGGGTGTCTGCTTCTCTAAACATAGCATCTGTTGGCCTCAATTATGCTTCAGCAACTTCCGCTACTGCAGTACAAAATCTCCAACCAGTGTTAACTTTCTTTTTGGCTCTTCTGTTGGGGTATGCGTTTTTAATGATGATTGCATTACTTCCTTGAAGGCTAGGCCATTTTTTTTCTTCCGCTCGTGACAATTAAATTTTAAACATGTCATAAAGCTAATGTTACTAAATTTGTATTTAGGATATCCATACATAAGTAACACGAATATGTTATATACACAAGAATAGCTTGCATATCCCGCAAAAAAGAGAGAAAAGAATAGCTTGCATAAATGTCTGATTATGAGACTCAGTGACATGCCTAGTTGAGATTGTAATTTAGAGATGTTCTGCAGCCTAACGAAATGGTTATATTGTGATGTTTATAACTCTTCATGTTAAGATCACAGGAAAGAAAAATATTCCTTTTGCTCTAGGAAACTACACAATGTTCAGAGAAAGAAATATAATAATTAATTCAGTTCTACATGTTGTATCAATAGCAAGATCATCGTAGACCCTACTACCAAACCCAACCTAGCCGGTCCTAAACCAGGCCCAAAAGCTTGCCTAACCATTTCCGTGCGGAAAACTGTAGGGGCCTAGTTAAGCCTAATTTCGACGACTGGACTCAGCTTCTATCAAACTTTAGACAAAGGGTGGAGGTAACATCTTTGAGTGATAATTTTCTCTCTCATTAACTTTGCTTCAATAAAATAATTACAGAGATTTATATTTATTTAGAGTGGGAGTGCTAATCAATTGCTATTGGTTATGTTCGCGTGAAATCAGTTGTTTAACATGAACCATTAGTTGTTGATTTTTTCTGTTGTTGATTGTTTTTGAGATTGCTAATGAACCATCAGTTGTGTAAACCTACTTCTGTGTAGATGTGAGTGCTTTGATGAACTTGGTGTAGTAACGATAGTGGGAGTGAAAAATAAGTTCGACTTGTTTTGCATACAATGTGAACTTTTATGATCAAAATTCCGTGGATCAGTGAGTGATTTGTCGTGCCACTTATGGTAGAATGGAGTCATTGAAACTAAAGAGCTTTCATGGGATTGTGAAAGTTTCTGGTATAGTGCTTTGTGCCGTTGGTGTTGCCGTACTAGCGCTATACCAAGGACCTGAGCTCAAATCCATCATCCACCACCCTCTTTTTCATCACACAAGGCGAGTTGATATTCATGCCTCAAGGAGCTGGATATTGGGAATTCTCCTGCAGTCTCTTGCGACTCTACTGTTTGCTCTTTGGACAGTGTTTCAGGTATGCATCTCCCCCTGTGCGCACATTCAGGTGTGTGTGTGTGTGTGCGCGCGTGCGTGTGTGTGTGTGTGTGTCATGTGTGTGTGTGTGTGTGTGTGTGTGTGTGTGTGTGTGTGTGTGTGTGTGTTTAGAAGCTAATTTATTCATGCTAAATTTAGCTTGCATGTTGCTTTCTAGGGCCCTTTGCTGGGGGAGTACCCGTCCATGCTGCTTAACACGACCCTGCAAATTGTCTTTGCGACCGTTCAATCTTTTTTCATGGCTCTTGTGATGGAGCGAGATTTTTCAAGATGGAAGCTGAGGCTGGATGTAGGTCTTGTCGCAATCGTCTATTGTGTAAGTACAAGAATCCCCTCAACAGAAGCAAAAGCATCGATCGATTGATCGGAAGATCGTGTTTAAAATCCTAACCCCTGAAATTGCTTTACGTTGCAGGGAGTAGTTGTTTCCGCATTTTCAGGTTACCTGCTGATCTGGGTGATTGACAAGTCCGGCCCGGTATTCCTGGCCATGACAGTGCCCCTAACTTTTGTTATCACCATCGTTCTGTCACTCCTCATCGGAGAAGCAGTCACCCTTGGAAGGTGCATTGTCTTAACGTTTGCTCGGTAGACAGAAGACCTACAACAATTTTTATCTTCTTGAAATTTCTCTTCTGATGAACAGTGTAATAAGTGGCGCGCTGATGGTTGGTGGCCTGTACAATGTTCTATGGGGGAAGAGGATAGAGCAAGTAGCTCTCAGCAAGCAAGGAGGCATTGAAGCAAATGCAGCAAGCTTTGATTTGGAGGAACAAGAAAGCGGCGCACCAGTTCCATTAACGTGAGATTCGGTCAAGCGGTGCGAAGGAGAAGACTGACATGTGGTGCGAAGGAGAAGACTGACATGTGGCAAGCTTTGAAACTCTGAGCAGCAAGCTTTATTATTTGGTGGTTGCCTCAAGCAATCCCCATTAGGCAGCTTTAGGATCATTTGACTCGGAGATTGTGGGGAGTGGTAGAGCAATGGGTTCTCTTCCTATCTTGTTCTAGTGCATACATAGGCAGAGATCATGAACTTAAGCTAATGCCCGCTTCGTATTCATAACTCAGATAATTAAGTCCTACCTTAAGTTTCACGGGTTAGTCAAATTTGTTCTAGCATGTCGCTTTAGCGGGCCTTAGCGGAATGTCGCTTGATCCTTATCTCTAACCACCACAATCCATGCTTCGACTGTGAGCAACTGTAATATTTTTCTTTACTAGTACTAAATTTTACAGATGTTGTTTTAGATTCTGACTTTCTGCCATCTTGCACAAGTTTACGCATCCAACGAACTACAAAAAAAAGGCAACTGTAACCCTTTCCTTTCCTAATACCCTTGTTTAAGGATTTTTAAACTCCTCATAATTGACATTGATTGACTGTTGAGAAGAGTCATCCCATGGAACTGAAGTTGGCATTTGTCTCTAAACCAGAACAATATAGTTTACTATCAAAATAGCTACCATAATTTCACATATGTCGCTGGATCCTTTCTTCTTTAATTTTTGCCTTTACTATTCTCAATTTACTTCCGAAATGAGTGTAAATTATGCTTTGCGTATACTTCGCTTGCCCACATAGTATATTTTTGTTTTATCTTACCATACAACCCGCCTTCAGTTAGGGCTCCATATAAACATGAAACAAAAATGACGAAATATTTACTGCCATCAATAGCCTCAATGAAACACCAAAACAACAGTCATGTTGTATAGAAGGTATACATGAAAAAGGGCATACCTTAAAGAGTCATCAGCCTGTCGGGAGTTATCTACCAGACCCATAGTGTACTTGCTTGGCAAACTAACACGGCAGAAGGAGATACTTATGATTCAAGGGGCTCTCTGCTGCAGTCTCGAAAAACAATGTCAGAGCAGGAAGGACACCAACAAAAATGTAAGTCATGGGAGTTGATTAAGAGCCAGGTGTTGTTTCTGACAGATAGTTGTAAGATGGGTCCCTGGAAATGCAAAGTAACATGAAGCACTTGTACGTAGATGCATAAGTATGACATAATAAATTCTATTGTTTTCAATAGTAAATTTTCGGAGTGAGATAGTACTCAAGAAAAAGGGAATTGGATCAATATTTGGCATCCCTGACATGCTCAAAAGGCCAGACCAATACTGTTTGATAATAAAATTCAACGGAAACTATTTTATGAAGCAAAAAATATAGATGTGTGAGCAATCAAACATAGTACCATGAGGTTACTATTCTCAAGAAGGTGTATAGCTATAGCTGAAAGCCCTTAATAAACTCAAAAGAGAAATGTGAGATGGAACTGTTAGACCCAGTATAGAAGTTGACACATTTTGTGAGATCATTTATTAGATATACTCCTGAATTAATGGCATATAGCATTTTCATGTCAGAAAATTATACAGTGGAAGGGGTCACCCCCTCCATTACTTTGTGTATAATATAGATTTCCTCCTAGAACGTATAAATAATATGAAATGTCTCTTGACATCCTGTTATAAAATGAGAAGACTAATTGAGGCTCAATTTAGGCAACAATTGAGTCGCGTGCTATCATAATAGAACAATCATAAGGATGGAAGGTGCATTTTGTACTCTCTTTGAGGTGCATTGACCTGGAAACAGCCTCTTACAGAAATGTAGGGAAAGGCTGCGTACAATAGACCCAAAGTGGTCGGACCCTTCCCCAGACCCTGCGCAAGCGGGAGCTACATGCACTGGGGCTGCCCTTTTTTGAGGTGCATTGAGTTAGATCAAGATTTACTGTAGTATCCATAACTAAGCAGAGTAAGAGTGCACTAAACTTTTTGCACATGAAAAAAGGACGAAAATATTTATAAGTTCAAGATATGAAAGAGAATGAAATCTGGGGAAAAATCATCTGAGTGAAATTGATAAGGTTACCAAACTATATTGCATAGAAACATAAACTTTTAAAAGGCACACCATTAATGTAGTTCTTATATTTAAAATATGCCTGTAAGTTCATATAGAGCTATAATCTGCCATCTTGATAGCACATAGGAACCCCTCTAGAAGAATATTGTCAGGCAGGAAGTCCTACAAAAGAAACCAGATGCCAGTTTAGAGAATATTTCCCAAAGTCAGAGCTAATACATGTTCACGCAATTCATACTCAGAGCAATTCTTACAACAAATGTTTTATCTTGCGCGGCATTTTATGACACAACTGACGAGTGCCACTCTGTTTCATCAGCCAAAGCTACCATTATATTCTCAATCTTTCAACAGGTAAAAAGAAATGGTGGGATTACTTACCCCCTTGTAGTTTCCAGCAGGTTCATCTCTGATAAAATCGACTTTGTGTCTGAGATATATGAAGTGAGAACTTCAGCTCAACACAAGTGGGCTTAAGAATTACTCAAATTCAATTCGTGCAGAAGCAACGGACTGGCCGACCTCGTATTTCTCGTGAGCTCAATGTAACTGTCATTACAGTATCTACCTTAATAGTGTTTGAGTGAAATTGAAAACTGAGAAGTAGAACATGTATCTAATAACATCCTGTTTATCTGACCAATCAGCTAATTTCGATCTGGACAACCTACAACAATGAAGAAGATACATGCTTCAGTATACCCCCTATTTCATTTCGTGTCTTGAACGCCTGCAGAGATGCATTTTACGTTTTGCTAGGGCACTCTCAACAAAACGCCAGCAGCGCAGTCTCTTTGGCTCAAGTATCACCAGTAGTCTTTGCAGGAACATGCTCCATCCTTGAAATGGTGAAACCGAATCCGGTCCCTAACAATGATCTCAACACCATAGAGCTCTGATATGAGCTTGCTGATAGTATGGCAGTCTTTGCACACCCTCAGGTTCTTCAGGATCCGAATAGGTGCACCGGGTGTCGCCTTGAGTAAACCAAACGATATGGCTAGCCGCTCACTGTGCAAGCGGAGGGCGGCGCCCTTGGTATGGTCCATGCCAGCAACCATACGAGCCTCTGATAAGTCTGGCTTGTATCCAGAGGACGCAAGCCTCTGCTGGATCTCATCCAGCTTCGCGTATATCTCCTCCGACCGAGGGTGTGACGTGTCGCCTGCGACAAACTGATGAACCAGGCCATCCATTTCAATGGAGCTGAACCCTGGCTCCTTTTTGAGACCCTCGTCGCTCATCAACCGCCGGACCATGCCCACATCGTTCCACTTCTGTGCGAATGCGTAGACCCTCGAGAGCAGGACGTAGACACCACTGACAGCATCATCCGGAACATCGAGTGCCAGCTTGGCCATGGCCTCGCTAAGCTCTACCCCGGCGTTCTGCCTGGAGCATGCGTCTAGAAGGCTCCTCCAGATGATGGCATCAGGCCGGCAGTTCATGCCAGACACGACATCCAGGGCCTCTTCGATGAAGCCAGCTCGTGCCAATATGTCCACCATGCACCCGTAGTGCTCGATCCTCGGCTTGATCCTGTACTCGCTGACCATCATCTGGAAGTATCTTCTGCCTTCCTCCACCATCCCACCATGGTTGCACGCGCTAAGAACAGCGACGAACGTGATTGCGTTCGGCACAACATTCTCCACCCGCGTCATCCGATCAAACAGCTCCACGGACTCACGCACGCATCCGTGGTTGGCGAGCGTGAGGATCGCCACGTTCCACGACGTGATGTCCCGCTCGGGCATCCGGTCGAACACCTGCCGCGCGAGCTCGACGGCTCCGCACTTGCCGTAAAGGTCGACGAGCGAGTTGTTGATGAGCACGTCGCGGGACACGTCGCCGTGGCCCCCGAGCTCGCGCAGCAGCAGCGCGTGCGCGTAGACACCGAGCGAGAGCGCGCCCGCGCCGGCGCACGCGCCGAGGACGCTCTGCACGGTGTAGGCGTCGGGCGCGAGGGTCGTGTCCCGCTGCATCTCCCGGAAGAGGTCGAGCGCGCCGAGGTGGTCGCCGTTGCTGGCGAGCGCGTCGATGGCGGTGTTCCAGGAGACGAGGGACTTGGAGGGGATGAGCCGGAAGAGCGCGAGCGCGGCGTCGGGGAGGCCGCAGGAAGCGTAGAGGTGGAGGAGGGAGTTGGCGACGACGGTGTGGGCTGGGGCGAGCGCGAGCTTGGCCGCTAGCGCGTGGAGCTGGCGGCCCTCGGGGAGCGCGGAGAGGAAGGAGGCGGCGGAGAGCGCCGCCGGGAGGGAGAAGTGCGGGGGCGGCGGGGACGGGGAGGCGTGGAGGGAGCGGAAGAGGAGGAGCGCGCGGTGGGCGAGGTCCGCGCGGCGGGAGCGCGCGAGCGAGCGGAGGAGCTGGACGGAGGAGGAGGAGGATGAGGATGAGGGGCTCCGGTGAGTGGAGGTGTTGGGAAGCGGCGTGGCGGCGAGGGAGGGGAGCATCGTTGGCGCGGCGGCGGCGGCGAGGCCGAGTCGGGCATGGCGACGGCGGGGCCAGGTGAGGTGGATATGGTGGTGGTTTGTGTGATTGTGTGGACAGCAGCGCGGTTTTCTTTTTTCTTTTTTTGAAAAAAAACATCTGCTTTATTAATTGGAAATAATGATTACACCTATGTAAGAAGAGGTACAATATTCTGTAGGCTCTTCAAACCAATCTCTAGTTACAGAAAATTTCGCTAGCCTAGCAAGTTCGTCAGCAACCTTATGAGCCAATGTTCGAATCTAGTCAAAGAAAAATCACATGCCATGAAGTAGTAATCATCGAAGACTGCCGCCACAACTCTCGCAGATTGTCCTCCATTTTGTGTCAATAACTTCCATATTATCATAGTTAATAAAAAGACGGTTGCATTCTGCCTTTTGTGCAAGAACTAAACCAAACCTAAGAGTCATCGCTTCGGAGTCCGATGATTCCGACATAGAGAAAAAAATTGGCAATGTCGAGCACCTCGTCTTGTTACATCTCGTCGATGAATTGGAGGCAGGCAAGACGAAAAAACGTTGAGGATCGACGGTTGATCGTCTTTGCATTCTGCGCAATCAAGCACTCGGCCATTTCATGCTCATGAAGATTACTTCACCGAGGTACCGATCTATCTGACTCACCTCTTTCATATGCGTTATCTAATGCATAGATCTCTTTTTGTTCACACTGTGGAAGCTTGTGAGCAAAACTGCTGTTTTTTTCACTCACCCAAGGAATGCATCCGGTTTGGTTGTGCTTAGTTCGTACCAAAAGATATCGACGACAATGAGACTGATAGCATATGACATTCCGACTGACTACACTGATGAGTATCTTCACATTGGAGAAGATACCATGCTCAAATGCATGCAGGTATTTGCCAAGGTTTTGATCCGGGTTTTTGTCCGAGTATCTCCGAGCTCCCAATGAGGAGGACACAAAGAAGTTGATGGTTATGAATGAAGCAAGAGGATGGTCGGACATACTTGGGAGCATCGATTGCATGCATTGTGGGTGGAAGAACAGCCCTATGACTTAGCACAAGCAGTACACCTTCCATCGTCGTGATCCCACTATTATGCTTGAAAGTCGTGGCTTCGCTGGACTTGTGGATTTGACATTGCTTATTTGGTTTGTCGGGTTCTCTCAATGAAATCAATGTATTGCAGGTCACGTCTTTTTGCTCGGCTTGCTACTCGAGATGCTCCGGGTTGCAACTACATCGTCAATGAACATGACTATACCATGGAGTATTATGTTGTCGACGGTATCTATCCTTTGTGGTCAAAATTTGTGAAAACCATTAGTAAGTCAAAAGGTAAGAAGCAAACTATTTTTGCCCAAGAACAAGAAGCATGCTGAAAGGATATTGAGAGGGCATTTGGTGTGTTGCAAGCTCGGGTTGCCATTGTTCGAGGTCCTACTCGCTTCTGGGATACAAAATTCCTCTCAAATATCATGACTGCATGTGATATGCTACACAACAAGATTATCGAGGATGAGAAGGATATAAACATGAGTTTTTCTATGACAATATTGGTAGCCATGTCAAGCCTGCCAGGAACCCGGATCGGATCCTTGCATTTCTAGAGACCTACGGAAAGATTGAGGACAATACCACACACACCCCAGCTCCGTGATGATCTCATTGAGCACCAGCAACAACTGTATGAGAGGTAGACTTTCATTTTATTCATTTGACCTTATTTGTATTCACGTGTGATTTGAACCATTCTATCCATTTTGGACCATTCGTATTATTTCAATTATTCAGATTTGAACATTTGTATCAAATGAGATGATTGTTGTATTGTATGATATTTAAACATTAACAAGTTTGATTTATATTGCCGTTGTATTAAGATTATGTTAATCAAAATCATGAATTTATCGAAGAGAAAGAAAATTGGTTTGAAGTATCACGACCACAAACTAGTTTTCAGGGGTGGCGGGATGTGCTTTTCTAGGAGCTGCTAGAGATGCTCTTAATCAACCATGTGTATTGCATTCAGCGTCGACAATGCTAGCTATCTCCATAGAAACAAGGGTATGACTCACCACATTCATATGCGTACTTATTTTAGTTGGACTAATGTTCCTTTTTAAAGTCATAATGCCTATGATCTCATTTGTATGAAACGCGTGCCTCAATCTGTCCACGTATTTGGATTGCACCATCTTCGGCGGCTGGACGCAATCCGTCCGAACAAACAACGGTAGGCCCGACCAGTGGAGAGAAAGCCGAAGCCCTTCTTCCATCGCTGCCATTTGAGCTTCTAGGGGGTTACCACAATTGAATGGCATCCTCGTCGGTCGTCACTGCGCAGCCTCTTCTTTGTGTTATAGTAGAAGTAAACGAGACAATCAACCGGATGTAATAATAGTGAATGGTATCTCTCTTTCATTGATAGCGATGTTTATATCCAAGTTAGGGGACGCAACCAGAGTATACGTTCGTTCCATACAGATGCGACGGTTAGCATTAGTGCTAACTGCCTGACAGTTAACAAGGGGAAATTTACCCCATAATTAACACATGTTAATTAACTCTAACAACCCCCTAACCTACACTTGTCCATATAGCATCATCATCTTGAAAAGCTCCTCAAAAACCCTGTGGAAAAAAATATGAGAAGATATGTGTTTGATATGTTGCTAAAACTCCTTCAAATCTAATGGGAAAATAGAAAAAAGACGCAACATATACTGATTATTGTCTCTTTTAACTCAATATGAGAAAACTCATAGAATTAAGAGAACAATAAATATGTCGTATATACTTTCCTAAAAACCCTGGTGGGGAAAACAGAAAGTATGACATATGGTCGTGTGTTGATATTACCTCATTAAAAACCTTTATGAGAACTTGTAAAGTAAACTCACGGAGGAAAAAACAGTATAATATGATGCTTTGAACAAGAGCAATTCAGGAAGATACTCCCCCTGATTCTTGCAAATTCCAGAGCCATCACATACCAGTTCCATGAACATATTTCTAGAATGTAGAAGTTGGTAAAGACTTGGTGAACAAACCAGTCACATGATTCGACTTGCAAGATATGCAATATAAAGATATTGCTTATTACATAACCTGTTTGCATCCGAATAACACAAGCAACATTATCTTTGAGATAATGGTTGGTGGATGTTACCACGAGGTCTATTTCGAAGACTTTCATGGAATGGCTACCACACCTAACAGGAACACAAAGCTTGTCTACGATCTAACAAAGTAAGGATCTTGTCGTGGGCATTGACCACGGGTAGCCTCATCCATACCCCTTATCATTTCAAGACATCGGGGCTAGCCCAGCCCCTCAAGCCTAGTGACAAGCGGCAGGCTTCCATAAGACGGTGCCCCTTTAAGAAGGCAGCCAGGACCAAACGGCCGACACCTAGAAGACGGAGCATCCTTAGAAGACGGCTCGGGGAGCGGGCCGACCTGTCCTCTCCCTCGGAGTCTGCACTTAACCACTGCGACAAGACAGGGCATGGCTACAGGGCCACCTGCCTCCCCCCCAAATCCCGGAGGAGCGTGGCTACCGTGTGAGCTGACCAAGCGGACACCCCCTTGGCAGGCGCAGGACTGTAGCATGCGACTCATGACATGGCCCTCGTCAGCGAGGGTTATGCTACAGCAAACGACGGTCAGGTCGGCGGGCCCTACCTGTCTGTGAGATCCCAAGAGACGGCGCCTCCCTAGAAGACGGCCTCGTGGGGCGGGCCGACCTCCAGCAGCCGGCCCACCCCTCTCCTCGGAGTCCACACTCACCAACCTCGACAAGACGAAGCATGACTACAGTGTGCGCTAACCAAGCGGCCACTAGACCCGCCATACGCGGGACTGTAGCCATGCGATCCACAATGCGGCCTCCGTCATCAAGTACAAAGCTATAACAAAAGGCAATCAGCATGCCCCGCAGGCGGCGGGCCCTACTTGTCGGCCGGATTCTCGGCAGCCGATGGGGCCCCTCCAAAGGCAGGCCCTAGCAGCCGTTGGAGAACCCGACGACCCTAGACACTAACGTCCGGGTCCTACACCCGGTTGTATTACCATTGTACCCTTGGGGGTTGGCCTATAAAACCCCCAGGGCTCACCCATGCAAAGGGTTTAGCCCTCATCCCCCCCCCCCACACACACCACCTGCCCTTCTTCCTCCTCTAGCAACATAGCTCAAGGAGCAATCTTGTAGCCACCATTTGATCATAGTCATCATGCGGAGACCCCGCAGAGCAAGACTAGGGGTGTTATATCTCCGGAGAGCCCTGAACCTGGGTACATCTCGTGTGTGATCGAGTTCGTGCTCACTCCCGCTTCTGGAGCCTGACGACGTCCTCTTGGCCCCATCCATGATAAGCCACCCCCTGGCATTTGACGTGAGATTACCACGACAGATTTGATCGGTGTATCCAATGATATTGGTATCCATATTTCTCTGGAAATGAAAGGTTAGGACAAGATGTTTGAGGCATTGGAGATATCGAAAGATATTCTTTAGTCTCAACCAATTGTGTTTGGTGGATCCAATGCATTCACTGTGATATGGAACCTTAGGTCCCAATATCTTATTTCCATCTCTTCATGGTCTAGATGAATCTTCCTCTACGCCCAGAGAACGAATAACCATGGAAATTATGGATGGATATGACTTGTCCACAATCAATTTCTCCAATATAATCTGGATATAGACAACATGGTGTACCATAATGTATGTGGGAAGGTGATAACCCACAAGTATAGGGGATCGCAACAGTTTTTGATAAGTAAGAGTGTCGAACCCAACGAGGAGCTAAAGGTAGAACAAATATTCCCTCAAGTTCTATCGACCATCGATACAACTCTACGCACGCTTGACGTTCACTTTACCTAGAACAAGTATGAAACTAGAAGTACTTTGTAGGTGTTGTTGGATAGGCTTGCAAGAAAGTAAAGAGCACGAAAATAAAACTAGGGCTGTTAAGGTAAAGAAGCAACTAAAGTAAATATAGCGAGTGTGTAGAAGTGGTGGTAGGAGTTGCGAAATTGTCCCTAAGCAACTGACTACTTTACTAGACCGATAGCAAGTATTATGTGGGATAGGCCATTGCTAGCATGTCATCCCTGACTTGGAATTCTATGCACTTATTATTGGAACTATTAGCAAGCATCCACAACTGCTAACGTTCATTAAGGTAAAACCCAACCATAGCATTAAGATAATTTGGTCCCTCTTCAATTCCGTATGCATCAATTTCTATGCTAGGTTGAAGCTTCTGTCACTCTTGCCCTCCAATACATAGTCCTATCAACATACAACTAACCCTATGGTGTGATCCACGCGCGCAATCATATGATGGGCACCAAAGTACAGCAACATAACCACAAGCAAATTAAATCAATCATAGCAATTCATCAACCACCGATAGGACAACGAAAATCTACTCAGACATCATAGGATGGCAACACATCATTGGATAATAATATGAAGCATAAAGCACCATGTTCAAGTAGAGGGTATAGCGGGTTGCGGGAGAGTGAACCGCTGTAGATAGAGGGGGGAAGGTGATGGATATGTTGGTGAAGATGGCGGAGGTGTTGGTGAAGATCGCGGTGATGATGATGATGGCCACGGCGGCGTTCCGGCGCCACCGGAGGAGAGGGGGAGAGGGGCCCCCTTCTTCCTCTTCTTCCTTGACCTCCTCCCTAGATGGGAGAAGGTTTTCCCCTCTGGTCCTTGGCCTCCATGGCAAAATGGACGTATCAACTCCCCCAAGCTTAGACCTCGCTTGTCCTCAAGCGAAAACCAAAATTGAGAAACATGTCCACATGCTTTGAGAGAGAGGTGTCGATAAAAACAAAATACAAACATAGAAGCATCATGTTGATTATTATAACAACAACAAAATTTAACATAGGACTTTTATCATAGAACTTGCATCATATACTTCCCATGAATAAGTAACAGTTTATCACACAATCGAAGTATGAAGCAAAAACTCTATTAGAAACCAACAAACTATGTTCTCAATCAACTTTGCAACTACAATTCATCATCTTTTCAGGAAGAGTCACGTGTCGGAGTCTTTTAAGCAAGTCCACATACTCAACTATCATATAGTCTTCTATGATTGCTAACACTCACCTAGTACCCATGAACAAAACGTTTCAATCAGACACATAGAAAGATAGGGGCTTTTAGTTTCGCCTCCCAACATACTCACCTCGAGGGTGATGTCAACAATAATAACTCATGCTATCTATCTTCAACTAGACATATGAGCCTAGATCTTTCCTCACCACATGATGCTTACCAAAAGAGAAAATAAAAAGGAATAGAGGGAAAACTTTGACTCTTTGCATAAAGGTAAATACATAAAAGTAAAAGATAAGCCCTTCACAGAGGGAAGCAGATGTTGCCATGCGCTTATTTGTTTGCATGCTCAATCCCTTAGTGCAAGAGAACGTCACGTTGTATTTCCCCTTAAATGCAGTCTGTCGCTTTTATTCTTTGTCATCCAAGTTCGTACAACGCTCAGTTTTCTCTTACACTAAATGATCTTACATAATTAGAAGCAATTTTTATTGCCTTTTTGCATCGATGATAACTTACTTGAGGGATCTTGTTCAATCCCTAGGTAGGTATGGTGGACACTTGAAAAAGATTTGGGTTTAAGGGGTTTTGGCTGCACAAGTAGTATCTCTACTTAGTGCGGAATTTTTGGCTAGCAAAGATAGGGGCAAGCACCACATGTTGAAGGATCTATGACAATATGACTTCTATGTGAATATAAACAAACATAAACCATTAAGTTGTCTTCCTTGTCCAACGTCAACAATTTTGGCATATATAATATTTTGACGAGGGCTCACAATCACAAAAGATTTCTAGGATAGTATATCTATATGTGAATCTTCTCTTCCCTTATTAATTCTTCCATGAGTTGCATCATTGACTAATGCTATGCTTGTCAATCTCTAATAAAATTTTCTTACTTATACTTTTCCTTATGTGGTGCTATCACCTGCCATAGGATTAGTATATAATCTTTTTATTGTTTCTATCCTTTATTTATTTATTTTCTTTCTTGTTTCTTTTCTTTCCTTTATTTGCAACATGAGAGTAGAGAAAACAAAAACTCAAACTAAACTTTATTATAACTTGCGCATGATTATAATGATAGGTCACTAAGCAAATTCTCAAAGAAGAAAATATTGAACTAAAATTTATTTCATTTAAAGCAAAAGGATCGAACTAAGATAAGTAAAAAGCAAAAAGATAGTGGAATGATACGATACCGGGGGCACCTCCCCCAAGCTTGGCGGAAGCCAAGGGGAGTGCCCATACCCAATTCTCAGTTCTCCTTTTGGTGGTGAAGAAGGTGATGAAGTGATCATAGACTCCTCCCTCTTCGTCTCGATCTTCATCAGCCAAGCATCTTCTTCCATGTTGTTGGAGGAGCAGGAAGACATGATGCCTAGCTTGATAAATCTGACCAGAAACAACAAGAAAAGAGGACAGAGGATTTCCTCCGTGATATGGTGGTTAACAGGTTCGAGAAGTATAAATAGAATTTTTATCTTGCAGGGCAAGTATACAGAAGAAAAACGGAGTACGGAAGGTGTCCCAGGTGGGCACAACCCACCTGGGCGCGCCAGGCATGCCTGGCACGCCCTGGTGTCTTATGCCCACAAGGGGACGCTTCCTGATAGTTTATTTATTTCCAAAATTCTAAAATATTCCAAAACTGATAAAAAATATTTTTGCAGACTTTTTCGAAGTCGCTTTACTTACCATACTACATACCTCCTTATTTTGATGATTCTGAAGTGTTCCGGAAGGACTCTTTTATTTGTTCTTTCTGGTGTCAAAGTTTGGATGATAATACTTTCAACATTAATAGGCGTACCTGAGATATAATGGTTTATTCGTTGCTCGTTGACAACCTTCGGGTTAGTGCCTTCAAAATTATTTATTTTGATGGCACCAGACCGGTAAACCTCCTCGATGACATATGGGCCTTCCCATTTCGAGAGGAGTTTGCCTGCAAAGAATCTAAAACGAGAGTTGTACAAAAGAACATACTCTCCGACTTTAAACTCACGTTTTTGAATTCTTTTATCATGCCACCTTTTAACTTTTCCTTTGAATAATTTTGCATTTTCATAAGCTTGGGTTCTCCATTCATCTAATGAGCTAATATCAAATAACCTCTTTTCACCAGCAAGTTTGAAATCATAGTTGAGTTCTTTAACTGCCCAATATGCTTTATGTTCTAACTCAAGAGGCAAATGACAAGCTTTTCCATTAACCATTTTATAAGGAGACATACCCATAGGATTTTTATGCATTGTTCTATAAGCCCAAAGTGCATCATCTAATTTCTTAGACCAATTCTTCCTGGACCTATTAACAGTCTTTTGCAAAATTAATTTTATTTCTCTATTACTAAGTTCAACTTGAACACTAGACTGAGGATGATAGGGTGATGCAATTCTATGGTTAACATCATACTTAGCAAGCATTTTACGGGAAGCACCATGAATAAAGTGTGAACCACCATCAGTTATTAAATATCTAGGGACTCCAAACCTTAGGAAAATAAATTCCTTAAGCATTTTAATAGAGGTGTTGTGATCAGCACTACTGGTTGGAATAGCTTCTACCCATTTAATAACATAATCAACAGCAACCAAAATATGTGTATACCCATTAGAAGAAGGAAAAGGTCCCATGTAATCAAATCCCCAAACATCAAATGGTTTAACAGCAAGAGAATAATTCATAGGCATTTCTTAACGCTTACCAATATTACCTATTCTTTGACATTCATCACAAGATGAGACAAACTTACGAGTATCCTTGAAGAGAGTAGACCAATAAAAGCCAGATTGCAATACCTTGTGGGCAGTTCTATCTCCAGCATGATGCCCTCCATAAGCCTCGGAGTGACATTTCCGTAGGATTTGTCCCTGTTCATGCTCAGGTACACAACGTCTAATAATGCCATCTACTCCTTCTTTATAAAGATGTGGGTCATCCCAAAAGTAATGTCTTAAATCATAGAAGAATTTTTTTCCTTTTGTTGATATGTAAAGCTAGGTGGCAAATATTTAGCAATAATGTAATTAGCATAGTCAGCATACCAAGGAGTACTATTAGCAACATTTATTGCAGCTAACCGCTCATCAGAAAACAATCATCAATAGGAAGTGGGTCATCAAGCACATTTTCAAGCCTAGACAGGATATCAGCTATGGGGTTCTCAGCTCCTTTTCTATCAATAATATGCAAATCAAATTCTTGTAACAAGATAACCCAACGAATAAGTCTAGGTTTAGCATCTTTCTTTTCCATAAGATATTTAATAGCAGCATGGTCTGTGTGAACAGTTACTTTGGAATCAACAATATAAGGTCTAAACTTATCACAAGCAAACACCACTGCTAAGAATTCTTTTTCAGTAGTAGCATAATTTCTTTGAGCACTGTCTAGAGTTTTACTAGCATAATGAATAACATTCAATTTCTTATCAACTCTTTGTCCTAGAACAACACCAACAGCATAATCACTAGCATCACACATAATTTCAAAAGGCAAGTTCCAATCAGGTGGTTGAACAATAGATGCAGAAATTAAAGCTTTCCTGAGTGTTTCAAAGGCTTCTAAACAATTATCATCAAAAACAAAAGGAACATCCTTTTGCAAAAGACTAGTGAGAGGCCTAGAAATTTTAGAGAAGTCTTTGATAAATCTCCTATAGAAACCATCATGACCTAGGAAACTACGAATACCTTTGATGTCCTTTGGATATGGCATTCTCTCAATGGCATCAACCTTAGCTTGGTCCACTTCAATACCTCTTTCAGAAATTTTATGACCCAAGACAATGCATCACTAGTCTTTTGCAAGGACACCTAAGCAAGACGCATTAAATGCGCCTTGTCATGTAATGCGAGGGATAACCTCGCATCACTGTACCCTTTCCACCTCCTGTGTGCCACTGTGGCAACCCCTTTTTCTATAAAAGGAGGCCCGAGGAGACCAGAGGAAGGATTCGGCTTTTTGGAGCTCCTCACGCCCCATAGCTAGCTCAAGAACACAGATATACAATCCACTAAAGCAGGAGTAGGGTTTTACGCATCCTCGCGGCCCGAACCTAGATAAACGAACCGTGTGCTACCTGTTAGATCCGCTCTTCTCACGACCCCGCGCCCCGCTAACCACAGTAGGGATTCTTGTGATCCCATAGGTGTCGTTCCCACCGACATCTCTGGCGCGCCAGGTAGGGGGCGCAGTTGTGAGAATCGGCTTTAGCAGTTAGCCCGACACTCCTCCATCTTCGTGGCCCTTGGAGAAGAAAGGAGGCCAGAGGATCGGCACTCGAGCGATTGCAAACAGAAGCTAAGTTGCACTGAACCCTTATTTGTTCTATCCTTCTTATATTAGGTTATTCCCCCTGGAGATGTCACGCCTTCGTATGAGAAACCTGCACGCCAGGGGGCTCTCCCACGATCGGCAACGCCCTTGCCCTGTTTCGAGTCCACTCAATAGTTCAAGCGGCTGCGTCGAGAATGGCAGAGTAGCCTTCCGCGATCAACAACGCTCTCGATTCTGACTCGAGTCAAGCTTGACAGTTCGAGCGGCCGCATTTAGAACGGAAAGGTGGCTCGTCCGGCAGCACGCGTACCCAGCAGGCCCATGGGGATCCGTCCCCAAAACGCCGCTAGGGGCTTCCGCGCCGGTGAGCCTACCCAATGACGTAGGGTGCGCATACAAAGAGGAATTGAACGGGGAAATAACGTGCATGAAATTAAAAGTACTGCAAAGTTATATTACATCACATCATTGCTGCGGCTCTAACTAAAGATGAAATTTGTCTTGGTCGTGAACCTGCAGCGGCGGTGAAGAACGGGATGCCTAATCCCGGGGCCTGTGACGAGCATAACCGTCCCATCAGACAAGAAGGATGCGCTAATTTGTGCTGACCAACTCTACCAACAAGCAGTTGCAGCAGCCACCACTGCTAAGGCGCTTGCTCCTGCCGCTGGAGCCCCGGGAAGGCGAAAGAAGAAGACCGGTGAGACCTCAGGCACCCAGTCCGGCAAGCGCACCTCTTCGGAGTGTAGCGCTTCCATCGAGGACGTGCCAGAGAGCTCCGCCGACAGAAACAAGAAGTCTAGAGCCACACCGTCGGGAACCAAGAAGGTTTCTGTCAAGGAGGACGGCACGGGAGGAGCTTTTACCATAAGCTCCACCCTTGACAACAAATAGGAAGACGCGCTCGTCACCTTCCTGCGGGCGAATGTCGATGTGTTTGCATGGCAAGCATCCGACATCCCCGGCGTTCCCAGGGAGGTGATTGAGCACCACCTTGCTGTCTGTCCTCATGCACGGCCCGTCAAGCAGAAGGTCAGAAAGCAAGCTTTGGAACGACAAGAGTTCATCACAGAGGAGATCCGGCAACTGGAAGCAGCGGGTTTGGTAAGAGGAGTGCTCCATCCAACGTGGTTGGCCAATCCGGTGGTAGTGCGCAAGGCAAATGGGAAGTGGAGGCTGTGTATTGATTACACAGATATTAATAAGGCTTGTCCCAAAGACCCCTTCCCGTTGCCTCGCATCGACCAGATTGTTGACTCCACAGCTGGGTGTGATCTGTTGTCATTCCTCGATGCCTACTCCGGCTACCACCAGATCTTTATGACAAGGGAAGATGAAGAGAAAACGGCATTCATCACCCCATGTGGTACGTATTGCTTTATATGGATGCCTTTCGGGTTGAAGAGTGTTGGTTCAACATTTGCGAGGGCGGTCCAGATTGGTTTTGAACCCCAGCTCCATAGAAATATGGAAGCTTATATGGATGATATAGTGGTCAAAACCAAGAATAGGGCAACCCTCATATCAGATTTACAAGAAACATTTGCAAACCTATGCAAGATCAATCTCAAGCTGAACCCTGAGAAGTGCGTCTTCGGCGTCCCGTCTGGCAAGCTTCTCGGGTTCTTTGTGTCACAGCGTGGGATAGAGGCCAATCCGGACAAGATCAAAGCTATAGAGCAGATTGAAGCGCCCAAGCGAGTCAAGGATGTGCGTTGGCTTGCTGGTTGCGTTGCTGCCATGAGCAGGTTCATTTCCAAGTCCACCGAGCGCGCCCTTCCCTTTTTCAAGATTTTGGAAAAGGCGGGCCCGATGGAGTGGACGCCAGAAGCCGAAGCAGCATTGCAAGATTTGAAGAGGTACCTCTCCTCCGCGCCAATACTAGTTGCGCCTAGGCCACAGGAACCGTTGCTGCTGTACCTGGCGGCAACGAACCAGGTGGTCAGCGCCGCACTAGAGGCGCAGAGAGAAATTGATGATGAGGTAATAGCAGCGACGGAGCCCGATGCCACCGATGCCGAGACGACGCAGCCGGTTGGAGTGCCGCCAAGGAAGAAGATGATGCAGCACCCGGTCTACTTTGTTAGCTCCCTTCTGCAGGGGGGTAGATCAAGGTACTCCGGTGTGCAGAAACTGCTCTTCTGCCTTCTTATGGCCTCGAGGAAGCCGCGTCACTACTTCCAGGCGCACGAAATCACTGTCGTCACTCGCCTCCCTCTGCAACGGATATTGCACAATCCAGACGCAACGGGAAGGATCGTAGAGTGGGCACTGGAACTGTCCAGCTTTGGCCTCAAGTTTGAGAGTACCTCGACGATTCAAAGCCGAGTCCTGGCGGAGTTCGTTGCAGAATGGACCGCGACGCCTGACGAAGAAACCCAAGAAACTGCTCTCCCCGGCAAGGAGGCAAGTTGCGACTGGATCATGTACTTTGATGGAGCTTTCTCCTTACAGGGCGCCGGGGCTGGCATACTGCTTGTCGCGCCCACCGGAGAGCACCTCAAGTACGTGATCCAGATGCACTTCCCCAGGGAGGTGTCAACAAACAATACGGCTGAGTACGAAGGGTTGCTTGCCGGTCTTAGGATCGCGGCGGACCTCGGAATCAAGAAACTCGTCGTCAGAGGCGACTCGCAACTTGTCGTCAAGCAAGTCAACAAGGATTACCAGAGCCCGTTGATGAAGGCCTACGTCGATGAAGTGAGAAAGCTGGAAGAGCGTTTTGACAGTATACAGGCAGAATACGTTCCCCGAGCGGAGAATGATATCGCTGATTACCTGTCAAAACGCGCTGCCCTCAAGCTACCTGTGGAACCAGGTACCTTTTGTGCTTCAGCTAACTCAGCCATCCGTTGATCCATCAACAGAGCAAAACAAGAGAAGGAAATCAGGGCCCGACAAGTACTTTCCCACCGAGCTCCCCGGAGCCGCCGGCAAGGATGTTGCCGGAGATACTGAGCCCGCCACGGGACGGCTAGCTCTGGTGGAGCATCGAGCTCTTGCCATCGAGACAACCGCTCCTGTAGCGGAGGAAACGCCTTTAGTCCTCACCGTCGAGCCCCAGGCTCCAGCATGGGCACAGCATACCGTCCGATTCCTCCAAACTGGGGAACTTTCTGAAGAGCAGGAAGAAGCGGAAAAAGTAGCCCGTCGATCTGCTATGTACCAGTTCATCGATGACGTCATGTACAGAAAGAGGTCAAACGGTGTGAAATTGAAGTGTATCCCTCAAGAGGAAGGGCTGGGGCTGTTGGCAGAGATACATGGAGGCATATGTGGATCCCACATAGGGTCAAGAGCCCTTGCCGGCAAGGCATTTCAGCAAGGCTTCTTCTGGCCCACTGCCCTCCAGGATGCGACGACACTAGTCACCCGGTGTGAAGCGTGTCAGTTCCATTCAAAGAAGCTTCATCAGCTAGCTCAATCCCTTCAAACCATTCCTCTCTCCCGGCCTTTCTCGGTCTAGGGGCTCGACATACTGGGCCCTTTCCCCCGCGCTGTCGGGGGCTTTGAGTACTTGTACGTTGCAATCGACAAGTTCACAAAGTGGCCAGAAGTGGAAGCAGTGAGGAAGGTCACATCACAGTCAGCCGTCAAATTCTTCAAGGGACTAGTGTGCCGTTTTGGTGTACCCAACAGGGTCATCACTGACAACGGTACACAGTTCACAAGCCGCACCTTCATGCAATATACCCAAGACCTCGGCAGCAAAGTCTGTTTCGCTTTCGTTGCTCACCCACGAAGCAATGGTCAAGCTGAGAGGGCAAACCCTGAAGTACTGCGAGGCTTAAGGACAAAGACCTTTGACAGGCTGCGCAAGAGTGGAAGGCGCTGGATTGATGAATTGCCGGTGGTTCTTTGGTTAATCAGAACGACACCAAATCGAGCCACCGGCCAGACACCCTTTGCCCTGGTATACGGGGCAGAAGCAGTTCTCCCCACGGAACTTATATACGGGTCACCTCGAGTACTCGCTTATGACGAGCTTGAGCAAGAGCAATTGCGGCAAGATGACGCAACGCTCCTTGAGGAAGATCATCTTCGGGCGGCTGTGAGAGCAGCGCGCTACCAGCAAGCCTTGCGCCGCTACCATAGCCGCAAGGTTCATGCCCGAAGCTTTGAGGAAGGCGACCTTGTTCTTCGGCGCGTTCAATCGGCCAAGAATTCCAACAAGTTGACGTCGAAGTGGGAAGGCTCTTATCGGGTAATACGAGTCACCAGGCCCGGCGCAATCCGCCTGGAGATCGAAGATGTCATTCCAGTGAGTAACTCCTGGAACATTGAGCATCTTCGCAAGTTTTACCCGTGAGG
>NC_041388.1:659127539-659200643 GCF_002162155.2 Triticum dicoccoides | reverse complement strand
TGCCGATGATGCATGTAACCCTTTGTACAAAGCCAGGCGCAGACCCTGAGCATAAGTAAATGAAGCGCTGGCGCCCTAAGTTATAGCATGCATGCTAGGTCGAGTCTCGTCCTTGGTTAGGGTTGATAGTGCTTAGCGGTGACTAACCCCTAGCTTAGAGGTCGAGTGTGTGTCTCTTTGTCTTTCTTTTGTCTTCTTTGGTTCACAGGACACACGGATATCCGTGTCGAACCACTTGGGGAGGAAAAAAAGAACTGACCAGCATCTAGCCCCCGGCAAGCCAGTATTGCCGGGGGCTACAAGAGCAAAGGTTCACCCACGGTGATCCAGGGTTGCCGAGGACTGCAGCTTCAGATAAGTTCTTCATCCCTTATCATGCATTCCATTATGGACTGAGGTATGTGAAACCTCGTTTTCCCCTAAGCTACCGTGCTCCCATAACTCTAGGCCCTAGGGCTCATTCCTGGGGCCAAGTTTGGTCGTAGTCGCGGCAGCGAAAGGATGAAACAAGGAGTCTGAACCCGCCTCATCCTTTGCCTCCGCCAAAGGCATGAGGAAGGTCGAGCGAAGTGGGGAGACGGCAAGGCCTGTTGCTGGGCAAGGAAATGTTTATCTTGAAGATATCAAGGATTTACTCCTTGTCGTGGGTTCCACCCGCAAACAAATGACCCGACAAGCATCCCTTTTTCATTAAAAACATTCCACTCGGGTACAGTCCATAGGGAATGAAAAACATGAATGGTGGGATTACAAGTTTTAAATTCAACAAAGGCCCGAAGGCTTACAAACTAAAAAGAGATAAGGTGCCTGTAATCCCTTTCTTGTCCCTCTCCTCAGGAGGCAGGTCAAGGAGGCGAAAGGAGCGCCTAGGCGAGCTACGGGTGGCAGAAGACTCCAAGAGAACATCTTGGTGGCCGTCCAAAGGCTGGATGGTGATGGCGGCACCGGAAGCAGAGCTCGAAGATGAGGCGGCAGGACGTCAGCACGCGTCGACTTGACGGCCTTGCCGCCCGCCCTCTTCCTCTTCCGCAGCCTCCCAACGCCAGCCGCCCAAGGAGACGACCCCGAGAAGTTCAAGGAGCCGGCGACACGGATGATGGGGTCGCCGGTGCTGCACGGAGCGGCACCCGACACCTAATCGGACCCGTCATCCTGCCACCTACTACCCTCGTCGTCGCTGCCGCTGTCCTCCTCGTCACTCCCGCCCGAGGAGGAGTCTTCACTATCGGAAGAGCTCTCCACGCAGCACCTTGCATGGGTCCCAAAGCACCCGAAGACCTTGACGAAGAGAAGGCCACCCTCCATCAGCTTAAAATGGAGAGTGAGCCCCTCCGTCAAGTGGTGGATATGAGCAAACATCTTCCATCCCCGACAAAGATACAACACGTCAGGGGCAGGGAAGTCGACGCAGACCCACGTGCCACTGATCCCGCAGCCCCTCATGTGCAACCGCAACAACTCTGGCGGATCCAGCTCCATCTCCCGCGCAAATGGAGTCGGGAGACAAAGGCGACGGCGCGGCGGCCGGCGCAGCCTGACGAAGAACTCACAAGGGTCATCCCCAACATGGCCCTCCATTGGAGGAGGAGCTGCTGGTGGAGGCGAGGCCGGCGCGCCACCCCGTCCTTCTCTTCCCCGAGCGCCCCGGCCTCGCCCACGGCCTCGCCCCCTCCCCCTTCCCCTCGCGGCTGGCTCTGCCACCGCAGGCGCAGGAGAAGGAGGGACGCGTTGTCGAGCAGCGACCCTCGCCGCTACTGTTGAAGGACCGGGATTCCCTCTCTCCATGACGGATGGAAGGAGCAGAAGCTGAAGGAAGAAGAAGATGAAAGAATGCGGGATGCCATCCCCCCTCCTGCTCTTTATAAAGGATCGGGGTTGGGGCTCGGCCGCCCCGCTCGGCCAATCAAGATACGGAAGGCGCAGGGAGCCAGGACCGACCCGCCGCCCCAACTAGCGACGGCCCGGTTTCCCGCCTCCACCGTTGCCACCCTAGGCGCATGGGAGACACATGGCGGACGTGCAGAACCGAGGAGACAGGTGAGACGACCACCCCCACCCCGTGATCATGGGGAGTGGATGCCTTGAAGACCGCGTCTCAGCCCCATTCAGTAAATGGGCCGTGCCTCCATGCCTCCCTCCGTTTATGGGGAAGGCGCGAACCGCCCCTTTACTACGATGTGACGCATGTCCGTGGGAACCAACCCCACACATGTTGCCCATGTCACGCGTGATCGTGGGAAGCGCAGCGTGCGAAGAATCTTACCGCGGTAAAAACCGCCCTGCCTGCCTGCGCACGTTTTTGGGCCTAGCCCAACAACGCGTTGCGCTTATGTGTGGCCCAGGCCCGGGGGCTCCTGTCGGTGTACAAAAGGAGGGGTACACTTTTTGTACCCCTATAACTATGCACGGGCAGTCTGAGCCACAGGCACCACCATACCAAGCAAGGCAAGGGAGGTGAGCCAGGATAAGACCAAAGCTCAAGATAACTAGAACAACGCCAAGGCCAAGACCACGAAGAGCAAAGGGGACGAAGCAGACTCCCCTGGCAAGATCCTTGTCGGGGGACAGTTCTAGCAGCCCCGGCAAGACCCTTGCCGCGGCGACTCGTCCCGCGCCTACGGAGCAAACCACCCTTGAGTCCACTGGCCCCAAAGGGCAAGGATTTGGGAGACATCCCCGTGGCGTCATGCAGATCTTTGTGAAGACATTCAAGATCAGATACGCACTAAGGAGACGACAACCCTTGGCGGGATCCCAGCCGAGGAAGACCACAAGGCCCCCGGCAAGCGCCTTGCCGGGGATGACAGCAGGCGCCCCGGCAAGACCCTTGCCGGGGCCCCGGCAAGGCCCTTACCGAGGACACCCGCAGGGCCATCATCGGGCCCACGCCTACTAAACCTCCACCGCCATTCGCATGCAGCTGCTGACCCAACCAGCTGGGCAGGCACCTGCGTGGCGGCATGCAGATCTTCGTAAAGACCCACCACTGCGCCACCTCTGCTGCCTGCCTACCTACGTGGCATCGCAGGCGTCGCTGGCCAGGGCGCATGTCGACACAAGAAGGAGCGGCGACGGACGAGACAGGTTTCTCCCCCGTCCCCGATAAAGCAAGGACACCTAAGCAAGACGCATTAAATGCGCCTTGTCATGTAATGCGAGGGATAACCTCGCACCACTGTACCCTTTCCACCTCCTGTGTGCCACTGTGGCAACCCCTTCTTCTATAAAAGGAGGCCCGAGGCGACCAGAGGAAGGATTCGGCTTTTTGGAGCTCCTCACGCCCCATAGCTAGCTCAAGAACACAGATATACAATCCACCAAAGCAGGAGTAGGGTTTTACGCATCCTCGCGGCCCGAACCTGGATAAACGAACCGTGTGCTACCTGTTAGATCCGCTCTTCTCACGACCCCGCGCCCCGCTAACCACAGTAGGGATTCTTGTGATCCCATAGGTGTCGTTCCCACCGACAACTTGTAAGGAATAGCACTCACACTAGCGCACATGTCACATAAACCATGATAACAATGACCTCCTATTTTAACTGAGGTAACAGGCATGCCAACAACAAGTTTATGTGTATCTTTTCCATCTAGTTTAGCAATTCTAGCAGCTTCTTCATAGAATTAAATAGCATGCCCATCCATATCTTCTTCCAAGATATCTTGAACCATAGCAATGTTAGGTTCTACTTTAATTTGTTCATCAAGTTTAGGTGTTCTAACAAAGCTTTTGTTAACCACAGTTGAAACTTTAGCATGTTCCTTTATCCTAACAGGAAAATGGGGTTTCTCAATATAAGCAGTAGGAACAACTGGATCAGCATTATAGAGTATAGTTTCTTCTTTATCTGGTACCAGCTCTTTAATTTCTTCTTTAATAGGTGGGTAATATTTAAGCCACTTCTCTTTAGGGAGTTCAACATGAGTAACAAACGATTCACAAAAGGAGGCTACTATCTCAGAGTCAAGTCCATATTTAGTGCTAAACTTTTGAAAAGCATCGGTATTCATAAAAGATTTAACACAATCACACTTAAGTTTAATACCTGACTCTTTACCTTCATCGAGTTCCCAATCTTCAGAGTTGCGTTTAATTCTTTCCAAAAGATCCCACCGGAATTCAATAGTCTTTTTCATAAAAGAACCAACACAAGAAGTATCAAGCCTGGTTTGATTATTACGAGAAAGCCGAGCATAAAAATTCTGGATAATAATTTCTCTTGAGAGCTCATGATTGGGGCATGAATATAACATTGACTTAAGCCTCCCCCAAGCTAGAGCGATACTTTATCCTTCATGAGGCCAAAAATTATATATATAATTCCGATCACGATGAACTAGATGCATAGGATAATTTTTTTGGTGGAACTCAAATTTCAGACAATTCCAATTCCATGATCCAATATCATCGCATAGCCTATACCATGCCAATACTTTTCCCTTCAAAGATAAAGGTAAAACCTTTCTCATCACCTCATCTCCGGTAAACCTGCAAGTTTAAACAATCCATAAATTTGTTCCACATATATCAAGTGCATATCGGGATGTTCGGTTCCATCTCCTGCATAAGGATTAGCTAGCAGTTGTTCTATCATAACCGAAGGAATTTCATATTCAATATTTTCAGTAGGTGCTGTAGGTTGAGGCGCAATTAATTGTGGTCCCGGATGAGGTGAAGATACCCCAAACAAACCCTTCAAAGAATCATTTTCCATAGTGACAAGTGACAATAAATTTCAGCACACTATATAAATGTTTCCTTACCGAATTCCACTTACCAAAATCACTTCACTCCCCGGCAACGGTGCCAGAAAATAGCCTTGATGACCCACAAGTATAGGGGATCAATTGTAGCTCTTTTCGATAAGTAAGAGTGTCGAACCCAACGAGGAGCAGAAGAAAATGACAAGTAATTTTTGGTAAGGTAATATCTGCAAGTGCTGAAATTGTAAGTACGTAGCGAGCAGTTTCATAGCACAAGATAATTTGTAACGAGCAAGTAACGATAATTATAACAAGTATGCAGCAAGGTAGCCCAATCCTTTTGATGCAAAGTACAGGCCAAGACGGTCTCTTACAATGAGCAAAGTGTTCTTGAGGATACATGGGAATTTCATCTAGTCACTTTCATCATGTTGGTTTGATTTGTGTTCGCTACTTTGATAATTTGATATGTGGGTGGACCGGTGCTTAGGTGTTGTTCTTACTTAAACAAACCTCCTACTTATGATTAACCCTCCCGCAAGCATCCGCAACTACGATAAAAGTATTAAGAATAAATTCTAACCATAGCATTAAACTCTAGGATCCAATCGGTCCCTTACGGAATAGTGCATGAACTGGGGTTTAAGTTTCTGTCACTCTCGCAACCCACCATCTATTTACTACTCCACAATGCATTCCCTTAGGCCCAAATATGGTGAAGTGTCATGTAGTCGACTTTCACATGACACCACTAAGGGAATGGCAACATACACACTATCAATATATCGAACACATATCAAATTCACATGATTACTTGCAACATGATTTCTCCCATGACCTCAAGAACAAAAGTAACTACTCACAAACGGTGAACATGCTCATGATCAGAGGGGTGTTAATATGCATGATGGATCTGAACATATAATCTTCCACCAAATAAACCATATAGTAATCAACTACAAGATGTAATCAACACTACTAGTCACCTCCTAGAAACAATCTATAGTTCCGGTAACAAGATTGAATACAGGAGATGAACTAGGATTTGAGATGAGATGGTGCTGGTGAAGATGTTGATGGAGATTGCCCTCCCCAAGATGGGCGAGTTGTTGTTGATGATGATGACGATGATTTCCCCCTCCGAGAGGGAAGTTCCCCCGGCAGAGTCGCTCCGCCGGAGGGTAAAACTACTCCTGCCCAAGTTCCGCCTCGAGGCGGTGGCGCTTCGTCCCGGAAGTCCTCCTCTGATATTTCCTAGGTCAAAATGACTTATATGCCAAAATATGGGCACCGGAGGTGGGCCAAGGAGGCCACAACCCACCAGGGCGCGCCAGGGGGGCCTGGCGCGCCTAGGTGGGTTGTGCCCACCTGGTGGGCCTCCTCTGGTGTTTATTGACTCCAGTATTTGTCAAATAATTCATAAAAAATCTCCGTGAAGTTTTGGCTTATTTGGAGTTGTGCAGAATAGGTGGCCTGACGTAGCTTTCCCAGGACCAGATTTCCAGCTGCCGGAATTCTCCCTCATGGTGTGTTCCTTGCAAATTATAGTAGAAAAGGCATTAGAATTACTCCAAGAAACATTATTATGGATAAAAACATTATAAATAACAGCAAGAAAACATGATGCAAAATGGACGTATCACTCTTCTCCACTGCTCACTTACCTCGGCTCCAAGTGGTCCTGCAGTAGCGCTGGCACGGGGAGACCAGGACTAGAGGGGAGGAGGAAGGAAGACACGCGACAGAGGGGGGCGCACTCCTGTCGGTGGGGATTTGGGGGAGGAGGAGGCAGCCGGATATGAGATCGATGCACCTCGGCATTGTGTTTTCTTCTTCTTGAGGGAACCTCGGAACTGTGTGTGTCTCAGATGGTTTTGGGCCCACGGAAAATACAGCCCAAGTTGAACGTCAACGGAGGCCTACCGAGCATTTTCTGTATTCACAAACATTTTATCAAAATTGCGAACATTTTTAATTAGAGCAAAAAATTTCAAAACCACAAATATTTATTTGAATCCAATTTTTCTTAATGATTTCTAGCCTTTTCTCAAAATCATGATTTTTTAATTCGAGAATATTATTTTCAAAATCACAAGCATTTTTTGAATCCACAATCATTTTATGATTTTCCAAACAGTTTTTCCATAATCAAGAAAAATAAATTGAATTCACTTATTTTGTGAAAATAAAAAAAAAGATACGTGGACATTATTTCATAATCACAAAAAAATTATATCTACAAACATTTTTTGATTTCTCGAACATTTTCTGAAAATGATTAAAAAAATTGAATTCGCGGACACTTTTTGGAGTCACGACACTTTTTTCGAATATGGGAACATTGTTTAAAAATCACAGAGTTATTTATAATCCTAAAATATTTTATAATTTCCTAATTTTTTTTCCAAAATCATGAATATTCTTTAAATCCGTGAACAATTTTTTGAATTCAGGAATATTTTCTCATAATCACATGCATATTTTGTATCCACAAACATTTTTGTATTCCCTAAACAGTTTTTTCAAAATCATGAACATTTTTTGAGCAAACATTCTCTGATATTCATGATATTTTTTGAATAAGCACACATTTTTTGTATCCGTGAACATATTTTTATTTCCTGAACATTTTTAAAAAGTCAGGACAATTTTTTGAATTTGCAAACATTTTGTGGTTCATGAACATTTTTTGAATACACGAACATTGTTTCAAAATCAGAAACAATTTTTGCATCCGCGGACATTTTTTGATTTCCCGAACTGCTAGCCCAAAATCATGAATATTTTTTGAATTCAAGAACATTTTTTTGGAAATTTACGTACATTTTTTTCATAATCATAGTCATCTCTTGTATCCACGAACATTTTTTAATTTCACGAATCGTTTCAAAATTGTGAACATTGTTTGAATTTGCGAACATTTTTGGATTCACATACATTTCTTCAATATCACAAACATGTTTTGAAACTGCAAACATTTAATTATTTCCTGAACAATTAATCCAAAACCATGAACATTTTTTGAATTCATGAATATTTTTTGGATTTGCCAATACTTTTTCCATTATCACAAACATTTTTCTGATTACAAGAACATTTTATTATTTCCCGAATAGTTTTCCAGAATCAAGAACATTTTTTGAATTTACGAACATTTTTTTTGAATACCTGAATATTTTTCTCATAATTACAAAGATTTTTGTATTCATGATTTTTTTTATTCCTGAAGATTTTTACAAAATCATGAACATTTTTTGGATTCACGGACATATTTTTCTTTTTTTTGAAATCACTAGCATTTTCCGAGTCCGTGAATATTTTATGATTTCGTGAATAGTTTTTCCAAAATCATGAGTATTTTTTTTAATTCACGAACCAAGCTCTATTTGAACATTTCCTGAGCTAGCCAGCACGGGGCCCATGAGAACCATTAGGTCCGCCATCTCTAGTTAGGTACTGACAGGCCGGTGGCTGGTGGTTGCTTTCGGGTACCGTTCGACGGTCACCCTTGGTGTACCATTGGCAGCCGGTTAGAAAGCTCCTAGGCATGTCAGCACTGTGTCGTTGGTTTGTCAAGCTTGGTGTTACCTATTCCAGCATGCGCCGATGTAATCAAAGTTGTTCGTCACGGTGATGTCCTATGAGTGCACATTGCTTTGTAGTAAATTCGCAGTAAGGTTTATCAATCCCATAGATAGGAATAGGAAGGCACAACAAACCCGGCAACTTGTTGTCACTTGCGCAGTTCCGTATGAACCCAAACCAAAGTTTAAAAATAGTATACTATAGTCGGTTGTTAGGGAAAACAGATTAAACATGAGTTTTACTAATCTACGAACAGAAAAGTAAAGCCAGGAATGAAAAAGATACTAAGTTAGTAGAGACCGTGCTTGAGTAGTAAAGCATCCTCGAGGGTTCCAAAATCATCATACTAATATGAACTATTGTATCTCTAATCCACTCTTCAAGTGCATAAGTGGGCGATCCCGGTACAGAATAGGTTCTGCTCTAGGTAGACTCCACACCACATATGCCACCAACCATACAATTAATTCTAGAAGGGTCTAGTTCGTTTTAGGGGCTGGATAAGATGGCAGTGGATGTTAGTTTTCATGTGAAACAAATGTTGTGCCATTCAAGGTCTTGAGTCAAAAGTTATGTAAGCTCCCATTGAAATTATTCAGGAATTAATTACAGAATGAGGCTCAACAAGTTTGCTCCTACTATTGATTGGGACTCACAAATTAATCCTTCATTTTGAGTTATTTTCACACCTAACAAATACGTGCCTCTAAGTACTCCCCATCTGTTACATGTGAGGGGGATGAGATTCCTGAGTTTAAGTCTGTAAATAATCGGTGAGGTTGTGTGTGTTGTGTTGTGAGCACTATTTTCCATTGAGTATTAGGTCATGTGTGTGGATTAGAGGGCATGTCGTTAGTCCATATAGGGTCATTGTGGTCCTATCTTGTGATTCTACCTAGGTTCCAATATATTTGAGAGTGTTTCCTGCTGAGCTCTGTAACTCAAAATAGTTGTTGCTAGTTGTGAGTTGTTTTGGTATCATGAAAGATTGTTCCAGCAGTGTCCCGCATCAAAACACATGGCGGTGACCAAGCCGAACATGGCGTAGCAGATGCTCTCTGCCGCATGGACCACACTGTTGTGTTGCCTCTACTCGGCGAGGTTGACAATGAGATTGCAGAGCGCTTGGCGCCGCGCAGGCACGTGCCATTGGAGCCGCACTGGGTGGAGGACGGATGGCACGCCCGTGCTAGCCTTAGGGCGTCGAGGTGATGTTTTGGTGTCAGCGACTGGATGGAGCGGGAGAGAAGGACGGGGAGCGGTTGGAGAAGGAACCGCCACAATGCACTAGAAGGAGGTGAGCCGTCTTGCCCATGCCAGTGGGCGCGCTCTTGGGGAAGGTTGCTAGCTCACGTGTGTGAGCTCAGCCGCAGACCGCGGCACCCACGCACATTATGTGTCTAGCGAGGATCGCGCCATTGCGTAGAACAAGGCTACGACGGGCGCGTCGTCGTGGGCGTGGGCTTGGCGCCGGTGGAAGACAAGATAGGTCGGGAGCATGCGGCCGTGCACGAAGAGGATGATTGCCGGCAACATTTTAGAGATAGAGAGAGGAGAAGTAGGGGAAAAGACTAGTCAAAGTGTCCATGTGGCTGGATGCAAAAAAAATGTCCATGTGGGCTTTTTTGCAAAACCAGCTCCTGACGAGCGGGATCCACCGCTAGGAAGTGTGTGCTGAAAACGCTCTAATCCGCCGATTACTTGTTTACGCAGATGATTATATGGGTCCTGATGTGGCAGTAATAGCATAATGCATTCAGCCCGCTATGGATTTCGCTAGTTTTGACTACGGTTATTGTTGCAGAGAAGCTAATGTGGTTGTTGCTGATAGCTTAGCTAAATTTTCTTGTGTTTCTAACTCGTCTGAACTCTGTGACTTTACTATCCTCGACTTATTCTTCCCCATATTGTAAACGATATGTCAATTGTTTGAGGAATAAAATGTATGATGTTCACAAAAAGAAAGAAAACTCGACGGTGACCAACGATAGCCGAAATGAACCAAGATTGCAATCTGTGTATGTGGGCGAGCAAGCGAGTGCATCGCATGGATGGGAGGTTATCCACATGGGAGGATAAGATATGCCATGCGGCGGCACCGCAGTGGCCGGCACAAATCACCCACTTGGCTGGAGATAGATAATCCGCCTATCTCCGCTCGCCATCCCGACCAGGGCCGGTTGCACCTTATTTCGCCTTACACCTCGCCATCGACTCACATACTTTTGCTGGCCGGCCGGAGCCACACGACCACAAGGAAGGAGCTAAGCTAGCACCGACAAACAGCCCTTGCTGCCGTCCCGATGGCAAGCACCAACATGGCGTCGGCCACCTCCAGATTCATGCTGGCGGCGGGCATCCCCAGCGGCACCAACGGCGGCGTGAGCAGCCGCGTCAGCTTCGTCCCCTCCAACCGACTGGGCTTGAAGCTCGTGGCCCGCGCCGAGGAGGAGCCCACTGCCGCCGCGCCGGCGGAACCAGCACCGGCCGCGGAGGAGAAACCGGACGCCGCCGTGGCCACCAAGGAGCCCGCCAAAGCCAAGCCGCCGCCGAGGGGACCCAAGAGGGGAACCAAGGTACGTCAGTACACTCCATTGTTAGCATCTCTGTGAAGCGGCTGGGGCAATCGTGGCTCAACTCTTGCCTGAAATGAAATATGATCAGGTGAAGATTCTGAGGAGGGAGTCCTACTGGTACAACGGGACCGGATCCGTCGTCACGGTTGATCAGGTAACCAACGGGCTTGTCCCCTCCAATCTTCACTTCTTGCAAATGCAATGGAATGCTTCTGTTAGTGTAGTGAACTCGATCACCAAATACTGATGGATGGCGCGTGTAGGATCCCAACACCCGTTACCCGGTGGTGGTGCGTTTCGCCAAGGTGAACTACGCCGGCGTGTCGACCAACAACTACGCCCTGGACGAGATCAAGGAGGTTGCTGCTTAAACGATCGAAGCTGCCGCGTGTGCTCCATCCAATGTTTGTATCAGTAGCTCGTCAAGTGACGATGTGAATGTTAGCCTCTCACAAACCTTATGTGTAATACCTCTGCGATTATATGTATTTGCCTGCTTCCTCATGGACCTAATAATCTCCTCCTGTTGCTTAAGATGATTGCATTCTTGCTCACTTTTGTACAAAAGATCGGTTGTTCATGTTACCGGAAGGCTACACAGAGCAATACAGCATGCACAGAACAACAAGGTTCACAAAGACATATCCAGTCGATTATTGATTTCTTTTTAGTCAAGATTGGACATTATTGATCAAATCGGTTACATCTCTAACGGATCCCCTACGATCCTTTAGTGGAGGTGCAATCCTTTAGTGGACGACAAATTATCCTCCTCGGCCTGAAAACTTCGGCCAAGTATCTCAAATATACTCGACCGAGGCCGGGCGGAGTAAAATTTTCTTTTACCCTTTCTCCCGCCCGAGCGGCTATCCTGTCGCTGTTTCCCCCTACTCGCCGCAGCACCCACCAATGCCCTCGATTCCGGATGGGATGGAGAGGCAAGATCCTTCCGCCACCGCCACCGGGGCTTCACTGCCGAAAACGACCCCGCGCCGCCGCCCGCACCAAAAAAGAGGTTGGGCACCAAAACCTCCTCAGGGCCACCTCACCGGCAACCACCGCCGGTAGCAAGGTCGGTGGCAAGGCTGTTGCATCTTCGACGGTTCACCGCCCTCCTACTGCTCTAGCCATCGGTAAGCGGGCAAGGAAGTAGACAACCGCTATGTCTCCGGTGACGGCAGGCCGCCCTCCCACTGCTCCAGCCGCGGCAAGAGGGCAAGGAAGCAGACGACAATGTGTCGGCACTCGTCGATGACGTGGCGAAGAAGAAGAACAAGAAGGTGCCTTCGGTGCCTCGCCCTCGTCCGGTGCCATGGACCCCGTCTCAGGCCACCGCTACGGCTACTCCTCCTATGCGTCCGACCGCCGTTGCCGGCAACAAGGATTGTGGCTGCCAAGTGGTCGATGAAATGCCATCAAGGTAATAAAATGTCTTTTCATTTCGGCTAATGCATTGTCTGGTGGTGGTGTTGTCATAGTGCGGAGATGAACGCAACTAAATTCTTTTCGTTGTTAAGGAGCCACGTATGCTTGGGCTTGAAGATTTCAACTATGACTCGGTGTTTGATCATCAAGTGCTCAAAGAGGAGGCCAAGGCCGAAGATGTTGACGATCACATGGAGACACAATCAACCACGAAGCCACCATCAAGAGCAAAGACTCACAACTATTCTCAAGATGAAGATGTACCTTTGTGTTAGGCTTGGATGAACATCTCCCTTGATGCATTGGTTTGAACAGATCAATCAAAGGAACGGTTTTGAGGGAGGATTGCCGAGTACTATAACAACATCATGGATGTCACATCGAGCCGCAACCAAGGTTCTCTTGGGCACCATTGGGGTACCATCCAAGATCAATCAAAGGAACAGACCAATGCAACCTCATGAACATGATAGACCATTGTATTGATTAAGTCAACCATGTGCCACCGGGCGGTGTGCAAGTCTCGGAGTATGGGCCTATCATCCAAGACCTTTTCAAGCAATGCAACAAGAAGCACGGTCACATGCCCTTCACATTGTACCATTGCTACAGATAACTTTGCACCAATCAGAAGTGGATTAGAACAAACTCCGAGACCACATCAAAGAGATCAAGGTTAAGCATACCCATTGAGGATGAGACGAGGAGGCTGAAGATCCACTAAGAGATCGGATGGCAAAAAGATTGCAAAAGAGAGGAAGAGGAGAGGAGCATTTGACAACACATACAAAGAAGAGCTTGTGTCCATGATTGAGACCAAGAAAGCCTTGGAGGTTGAACGCAAAGAAGAGAGGGCGCGAGATGGAATGAGCTCAAGTTGGAGGTCAAAGTTGGCCTCGAAGAAAGAAAGTTGAAGGCGGGGGAACGTAGGCTTGCACTCGAGGAGGAGTGGATTTGAAACGAAATGTAGACCGGAGAATGTGCTATCATGTTCATGAACCCAACCACAATGGATGGCATGGAAAACAAGTTTTGGGAGCTCACTCCTGGAGAGATCTTGACCCAAACAGAGGTCTCTCTTCGAAATGGTGATGGTGTTGTCTGTGTGGATGATGGTGGTGGTGGCCGTGTGGATGGTGGTGGTGGTGGCCATGTAGATGGGGTGCCTGTGGAGATGGTGGTGATGATGGAGGTGGTCATGATTTCTTTGGTGAGGATGGTGTTTGAGTTCGTGTTGCATGTCTTTGGTTGGGCTCGAGTAGCCACATAAAACATGCTATGGTGTGGTGATTTTGGATTCAACTTGATCGATGTGATGCCTTTTGGATGAAATATTCACGTGTTTTAATTTGAATTGCTCGATTCGTGCATATTTATGCGTGTTCATGGTTTATATGTTGTGTATGTTTATCTTGAAATATTCGAATGATTGATAATATACGGTAAAATTATTTGAAATGTATGCGACTAGGCAAAAAGAATTAAGAAAAATATATATTCTACTCTAAATATAGGGGATCAGTTACGTCCGTCCCTCGTTAGAGGATAGGTATCCTCCTCTAAAGACACTCGACCATATCCTCTCTAACAGATAGGGGGCTGGTTAGAGCTACCCTAAGTAATGCATATTTTTATGTTACACTCTTCAACTTTACCGAGCTTGGTCGTATGATAGAACTAGTAATTCTAAAATATGATCCATTTTGGAACGACGCTAGCAGCATCGTTCGCAATCTACTCAAATGGCATCCATCACCTAACCATTTTGGGAGAAACTAGAGTATGCAGCTACTAGCTCCAGCATAAACTACACTCGATTTGGTCTCGAGCCATGACCGTCATCCTGCTGCTCCCCGTTCTCGTCCTCGTCAAGCTCGGGCGACACTGCCGTCGAACCTGCCTCCGGGGCCATGGTAGCTGGTGGTGATCGACATCATGCACCACCTTGTGGGCGCGCTCTCGCACTGTCCTCCAGCATGGGCCACTCATTCTGCTCTGCATAGGAAACCTCCCTATGGTCGTGGCCTCGTTGGCAGGAGCGGCAAGGGAGATGATGAAGAGCCATGACACCTTCTTGGCCATGCGGACGCGCACCAACGCCATCGCCATGTTCATCGCCGGCAACCTCCACACCGACCTCACACCCCGAGGTCCGTAAGCTCTGTGCCACGGGGCAGCTTGGCGTGCGGTGGATTTGGTCATTCCATGCGGTGTGCGAGGCCGAGGCGGCCGCCCTCGTACCATCCATGGCCACAACAATGTCGTTGTGAAACCACAGAGCTTATAAAAAACTTAAACAATTTGGCCAAACGAAATGACACAATTCTTGAAAGTAATCTCCATGATGTTCACCTTGGTAGACGAACTCAAATTCCCCAACCGACTAGGCCTGAATCAATGTTTTCCAGTGAAAATTTTCACACCCTTCATCGATCATGAGGGTTCTATGCTGATCAAAAACCTCCCCGTTCAAGAACACATACCAGCTACAACCCGTGTCTGTGACGTGCAGGATTTCCCATGGCATGTTGGCCTGGTGTTCTTCCACCCTTCAGGAAAACCAGGTACAATCTGAACGAGTTATCTTATAGGAAATATTCTAAGACCGCACACGAATTGTTCAATCTCATACACTCTATCCTTAGAGTTACGGTTAAGAGGACATTTGGAGCTTTGAGAGAATATATATAAGATCCTGGATCAGAAACCATTCCAACCCTTTCCTGACCCAAGTTAGACTTGTTCTTGCATGTTGCATTTCTCCATAACTAGATCCTAAAATGGGGTTCTGATGAGCTTGTAACGCAGGAGAAAGATGTGACAACTGATGATGTTGAAAACCCTAGTCATTGTGTGGAGGCATATGACAATGAAACTTAGAAAAGTAAAAAGTTGGAGTGGGCTGAGGCAATACAGGCAAACAAAGGTAACACAAGGATCTGAAGAAGAAGAAGAAGAAGAAGAAGTAGAGGAGGATGGACTTCACCCTATTCTACGTCAATGAACTTTCTCCTATTGAGACGTATGGCTGTTAATTTGTACTGCAATTTATTGATATTTATTTTGTAATGCATATGTAGTGTAATATGTGGTAAGGTCACTATTAGTGAGAAAGAGTGACCACAACCAAACGCCATGTGTTTGCACATTGACAATCATAACACATAATTGCCGCAAATATCAGGCATGAAACTGCTCAGTGTTGCAATGCGGGCTACCAAACTATATACAAAACATAGGTTTTGGCCTATATTCACTCAGCCAGGGCCACCTCAGCCACAAGTGCAAATAACATAAGAATAATGCAACCTGCCAAATGCCCCCATAAAGCATCTACAGCCCGTCTCCTCAAATGCAACCTATACGTCCAGGAGGACGACTCAATCAATGACTGGTCACAAAATCATAACCCAATCGGATTCCTCAAACGGGCCTTATACGTCTGGACTGACCGACACTCCTCATACCCATCCCATATCCAGGGTGGATATGAGGAAGAGCAATTGCGCCTGCCACTTCAGACTGACGTGGATGACCCACGTGGACACACGTCAAAACCTATCAGCCTAGTGAGGATGCATTCATGTCGCCGCTCCGGCACGCCTCCCAAGGGGCTAAATCTGGCTATTTTAGCCGGGCGATGAGCCTCAACCCTAGACACTCCCATAGCATTCACACTCCAAGCTTGCCGCCCGCCGACAACCATGGTCTGCCAACGAATCACCACGTACAAGATGCTCACTCTATAGTGGTGGGTGAAGATCGAGGCACGGCGCGCCGCTCACATCGTCACCGGCTTACGTCCGGACTCTCCGAAGTAGGACGAGGCAGAGAAGGTGTCGCTAGAGTAGGAGGAGGCGGAGCAGCAAACACGGGATGCGAAAACAGATGAAGAGGAGGAGGTGGGCGGCGAGGCGAATCTGGCGCTTCCTTCGACCAGATTCGTCATGGATGACGTGTTGGCCCAAGCAAAGGAGGCGGCAGAGCAGTAGGCCATCCTTGAGTCCATCCGGCAGGAGCTCGAGGTCACGGTAATCCTTCGCGATGCGAGCTGGATGAAGTCTTCACGGACATGGAGTACGACGAGGAGCCGGAACTACGGATTGCGGCTAACGACCCTCTCGACTTTTAAATTTCCTTGATCTCAGTCTAGGAGTCATAGTAGTTTGAAGCGTTTGTAGGACGCGACACGACCTAGAAGTGGATGAATGGCCCAATCAGGACAGGCTTGGGCCCTGCACACAACGTTTGAGACCGTGTTGAGAACTTCGCCCGAACTTCCAATCGCGAGTTCCCACTCAGATAGGCGATTTCCCTGGTCTACTGTCATGGTAACATCCTCACCGGTATCCTCTTGAGGACTCCATCCCAAGGTGGTAATTGATGGAGCATGTGTGTAAAAGTACACCCCGGCATGGTTGAAACCTATTGAAATAGTCGTGTCTGTGGTTAATGACTACTTGAGACATGATTACTCATAGACAACTTTAACAAACACTCTAAAATTTTCTAGATAAGTGTGAATGCTATGGATTGCTTCCTCACAGATACTGCGCGGCACTGCCGGCAGTGAGGTCGTAAACGTCTGGAGAACTAGAAAAATTGTAGCTACTTAGTTCTCCCTCTGTTCTATAATATAAGAGCATTTTTGACACTATACTACTAGCTCATTTTATGCTACATGATATAGTATAAAAAACAATATGAGATTTGAGGTTCGAGGTTGCAGTGGAAATGAGGGTTGACCAGACCCTGTTGCGGAAACGCGAGACGGTTCGTAGACATATACAAGGGTCACTTTTGAGGAGCCGGAGCTAAGGGCATCTCCAGCCGTTGTGCCCCCCAGGAGGCATTTTTTCCGCCTCCTGGGGAGGCACCGGCGGAATTTTTGCTCTGGGAACGACAAATTTTCCAGCCGTCGACACCCTCCCAGCGCAGGTGACTCCTCCCATCATGGTCGTCGACGCCCTCCCGCGTCTGCGTCGTCCACATCAACCCAGACTCCGGCCTCGCCGTCTTCGCCACTGCACGCTCCCTCGGCATGATAGCGTCCGGCTATGTCTGGATCGCCACCGACTGGCTCGCCGCCGCCCTGGACTCCGCGCGGCCGCCCAATCCCAAGGCGGTGAGCCTCGTGCAGGGCGTGGTCACGCTCCGCCAATACACCCCGGACTCCGGCGCCAAGAGGTCGCTCACCTCCAGATTCGCCGCCGTGCAGCAGCTCATCCTCCTCGTCGCCCGCGGCGACCACACCTGCGACTCCACCGCCACCTCCATGCGCGGCTGACCAAGAGGAAGAGCCACCGCTGGAGCTGCGTTCGCGTGCTTCTCCAACTCTCCGCGCGGCCTAGCTCCCCTGCTTCAGCTTGCAGGAGGCCGTCCTCCGGCGTGTTCGCGCAACCCAGCGGTCGCTCCGCGGTAGGGCGTCGACGCAGGCCACGTGGAATGCGTGGCTGCACTGCGGCAGCACCCGAATGTCCTGGCCGTCCTCGAACTCGGCGAGGCAGATGGCGCATCGTCCGCCTCCGACGCCTCGCCGTCGTCGGCGACGTACCTGACGGTGGGCAGCGTGCGTTGGCGACGGGCGGGGCGTCCGCGCCACGAGGCTAAGGCCGAGGACGAGCACGCGCACCGCGCCACGAGGCCAAGGCCAACACAGAGCAGTGCGCAGAGCAGGCCGGCGAGGACGAGGACTGGGCCGAGCCACGTCAAGGTCGAGGCCACTACCGTAGCTTGGCGAGGAGGAAGTAGGGCACGTGCGGCCGCCCGGGCGTCGAGGAGGCGAGGAGGAAGCAGGGCACGGCGTGAGTGCTCGTCGAGGAGGAAGCAGGGCGTGGAGATGCACCCGGGCGCCCCCTCATGCCGGCGAGCCTGCGAAGCATCCGCCCGAGGCGACCTTGTCAAGCACGCCGAACGCCGGCCACGCGACCTCGCTGGCTTGCACGCCGGACGCTGGCCTCGCTGTCCCGCTGCCTCGTCGGCGCGCTCGAGAGAGAGGGGCATGGGAGAGGAGAGAGGAAAAGAGAGGAGAGAGGGTGTGGGCACGTGGCTGGGGGCCAGATGAAAAGAGAGGAGAGAGGGAGGTGGGAGACTAAGAGTGGGCCAACAACGAGAAAAAGTAATCGCCGGCATGCCCAGCTGCCCCCCGGGGGGCTGGGTTTGGGGTGGGTTTGCCGGCGTCGTTTTTCTCCAAATCCGGCGAAAAGTGAGGCTTCGGGGGCGTGAGTGGGAGGATTTTTTACCGCCGGTGCTAGAAAAATGGCCTGGGGGGCGTTCCTGGGGGCACGGCTGGAGATGCTCTAACAGATTCAGAAGTCAATAGCCAATAGTAAAGAATGTAGTGGGTAAATATAAACTAACTAATCCTGATCAGACCAAGTATTGTTCATCCATTCATGTGCAACAAATAAACTTCATTTTTTTGTGAAAAAATATTGATTTCATTTCAATCAAGGTGGTTCATTACAATCCTATTGGCAAAGAGTGCCAATTTCATTTGGGCCATGACGGAGCCAGGCGGCCGTGCGAGTAGATGATCTACCCATTTTTGTGTTAAAGCATGAGCTATATTATTTTGGCTTCTCCTAACATGTGCTATAGAATAATCACGTCCAGACTTAAGTAGTAGTTTCCCTTCCTCAACTAAAGCAGCCATTGAAGATCTATTTGACGTGTCATCCAGTGGCGGAGGCAGAACTTTTTTGGAGCCTGGGCAAGTTTGAGCCTTAGGTGAAAGAAAATTGGGTGTTTGGAAATACAACATATAAAATAACACCAAATTTCTGAACCAGAAATTCTATTAATATTTTATGTGTTGGATATTAGGAGAATACTAACAATTTTTTGTCTTTCTTGGAACATGCTCAATCTCATTTGGATTGAACTAATCGGCAACGTTAGGTGGTGGCTGTGGCTCTACTTCTGTTTCCGATTACACTCTATTCACATTTGGAGTGATTGGTCTATTAACCCAAAACCTCCTCATCTCCGAATTGTATAATTTAAAATTTGAAGTTAACATCAACTATTTAGAACAAATCTTTAGACAAAAGACTACAATCACGAAGGATCGTCACCAGTGACCAATTACCCACACCCTGACCTCAAAATAAGCCCTTACAAGTCTCGCTTTCTTAAAATCAGTTAGCAATCTCATCTAATTATGAAGAAAGGGATAAGCCGGCTATGATGCAAGTCATTCCTCGGAGTATCGGACGGATCCGCTACGGCTCCACCAGCTGCTAGGCACGCACCCATGCTAGCCTCCACTCGCGGCTGATCCATCTCCATTTCTCAAATCAACCAAGGATTGTGCCATCTTGAACGGGAATAGCCAAACAGGCAGGGTCGCGGAGGGGTGGAGCGATTGACCGATTGTGTCTCATCTCGAGTAAACGAGTTTTGCTACACCTACATGTAATTACGAAGTGGAGGGAGTTAGGGAGCGATTTGGCAGCGTTTAATTGGACACTAATGAGGCGGTCGGCCCACCCTGAAATTTAGAGGAGGCGTTTGGTTAGTGTGGAAGTAAGTTTCGTCCGTTCCAAATAAATTTGAGCAAAAACCACGACATTTATTTTGGATCAGAAGGAGTAAAAAGCTTACATTCTTTTAGAGAGAGTAAAAAGCTTTTTGTTTTTTTGTTTTGTTCATTCCAAAATAAGTGTCATGCTTTTAGTTTAAATTTGGGTTGAAAGTACGACAGTTGTTTTGAAATGGAGGGAGTAAAAAGCTTACTTTTTTTGAGAGAGTAAAAAGCTCTGGTAGGTCTAGCATTTTTCGGTAAAGAAAGCAACAGCCGATGAGCCAAACCACATGTCATACGTAGCCCATTACAGAAGGAAACACGCAAGTAAACCATAATTAACCCATTAATCTATTGTATTAGTCCAGCTACTACTACACTAGTAGGCCTTCTCGTTTCATGAACTGAGCAAACGGAAGCTCATTCGGCCACTTCTGCCCAGGTAAACCACGGTGGGATGACAACTTTTCCCGTTGTGACATGGCCATCGCTAGCTTGCATGTAGCTAGTGAGCCCGGGCAAGTGCCCAGGCTAGCCGGGCGTTGGCTCCGCCACTGGTGTCATCCATAAGCATTTAAGCAGCCACATAATAGTCTCTTTCGATGATGAAACGCTTTGTGCTCCACTCCAAGGCGAGTGCAATGCCTTCTGCACATGCTGAAACTTCCGCTTCAAGGGCGCTAGAACATCCTTTTCCAAAGAAAAGGGCGCTAGAACATGTACGAAGAAAACGACATGATGCAAAGACGATATGTCCCTCACGGTTCCACAGTATCATACCGGCTCCTCCCGTCCCGTCCTCCTCCCTGAAGGCTCCGTCTGTATTCAGCTTGTTCCAGCCCGCCGGTGGCCAGTTCCATCTTTTACATGTACTTGCATCTTTTACTTGCACTGGTTGGCATGCATGGCTATGTCTGTCCTGATACACCACCATCTTCCCCTTCTCAAAATTTGCTACTACCTTTCTCTTAGTTTACAGAGCGTGCGCGTGCCCCTAGGTCGTTAATTTGATCAACTTAATACAAGTCATATATTACAAAAAATATACCAATATAAACTTCAAATGCTCTATTTTCAAACCGTATAATTTTTGTGTTATATAGTTTATATTAAGGTGATAAAATTGACAACCTAGGTATACGCGTAAAACTTATAAACTGAAACGGAGGTAGTACATGATTCTGCTTTAAGCACAAGAGCGACATCATATAACTATTCAAAAATTGACAGGATGTAGCAATGGAAGTCACCGTCTTGTGGTGTCAGCTCGTTGTGTATATGCCATAGTGTCATCAATACAGGAAGTCGTTCCTCCTCACTGCTCTTGCTGAGAAGATGCAGCAACCACTCCCCTCCTATATGCTCGATGTTTTCCAGCTGGGGCATCCTCCAATATTCACTCATCGCACGCCGGAGTCCTTGGCCATCGGACATCTAAAAAAGCGTGGAAAGTATCCTCGTGTTTCACATCACAGATTGTGCATATGTCAAAAGTCTTGATCTTTCTCTACAAGAGTAGTAGTATGAGGCAAGAGCATGACTTGAACTAACCAATTTTCTGGCAAAGAAAAAAGACATGAACTTGGAGGCAAGGCAAACAAATCCATATGACACGGTGACAAGCCAAGAAAGGAAGCGAGCTCTCCACTCAAGACTCCAGTGAATGCAGTGCAGTAAAGGAGTATCATCGACTAGCTCGTCCGCCGCTGGCCTCCCCTCCCCTCCCTCGCCCCGTTCCTCCAGTTCCCCTCCCCTTCCTTAGCGTAGGCACGCGCGCAGCTTGGCGCGGCGGCCGACGGCCGACGGCCAGCGCGCAAGGCCGGAAGGGCAGGAGGTAACCCCATCTCCTCCCTCCTTTCCCCCCTCTCCTCTCCTCCTAAATTCTTGATTGAAACCCTTGGCTTGTTAGATGCAATTAGTTTCTCTCACTCAAATCGAGGGTGAGCGGGGAATGGATCTGCGGTAGCGGCGACCTCGTCGGCTTGGGCGTCGCGTCCGGCCGGTTCTTGATGGGGACGAGGGTGTGAGGCGGGGGAGGGACGGGCTACTTGCGAGGAGGAAGAGGCGGCGGCGGCGGGAGTACGCCTGCGGCGCCGCGCTCTACTCCGTGCACGAGGGATGGCCAACTCCAAAGCTGTCACATTTTTTAAAGCATCCCTAAGGCCCAGTGCAAATAAACTACACGATGCTAAAATTTAGCATTGCCATCACACTTTTTTTTTGTTGGCTCAAAAAAATCACAAATTTTTTATAAGAAAGGAAGAATCCCTAAGATTAGGTGTCCGGCAGCGTGAAGAGGACACAGCCAGGCAGCAATCACACGGTTGTTGAAAATCCAGAAATAGAACTCTTCACAGGGCACATATATATATAAAGGAGGACTAGAAGATATACTCAAGAGCATCCCTAAGATTAAACAGTTTTGCATATACAATTCTCTTTCATCTACTACTAAGACATGCGACTGTAAATAATCAGCTAATAATTTTTACTTGCACCAGCCTCCATACATTCGTTGTGCATAGTGTTGCTTTGGAATAGATACTCTGTTCACTGGACCAGAAGGTAATGCAAGCTAATAAGCGGGCCTTTGCAGTTACGGGCTCTTTCCTTCAGTACATAAAACACTGAAAAAAACTGTTTAACATTCTTTTACACTTGATGCTTGGGTCCCCAAGCTGATTCATGCATTGCTCTGTCATTCTCATGCACATTTACATGTTATTCACTGCTTGCAGGTGGTGGAACTTCTTTCTTGGATCCGTTAAAGCAATGGGATTGTCAAGTAACTGTGCTAAGACAATCAAGATCCAGCAGTGTGTGAAATTGCCTGATTCCAAATATCTTGTAAGAACGACACCACTGTTACTGCTGTTGTGTTGTCCATCTTAAATTCTGATATATCCTTCCGTGACGACCCCCACTTTGGTTATGCAGCACATCAACGATGAGCTCGCTGGGTGCTTTGGTACCGAAGATCATGGCGACAGGCGGACGGCCCTCGTTCTCAGTCCGTTCGGCAAGAATGTCTGGCCTGTCAAGGTCGACCGAGACGCCAAAGGGGCATTCCTGGGTGATGGGTGGCCACAGTTTGTTGCCGCGCACGGTATCGGCGTTGGCTGGTACTTGGTGATCCGGCATGAAGGGTGCGGCGTGCTCACTCTAAAGGCGTTCGACGCCAGCTTTGTCATTAAAGAGTTCGGCCTGACTATCACTGGTGTGTTTGGACTTTCACAGTTACTCGTACTTTCGGCCTAAAAATTCATAGCTAATTCACTCTTGTTCATGTTTAGTTTTGAGCCCAGCCGAGATTGAGAACGCCTTTGCTCGTAAGCCACAGTTCATCGTGCCACTCCAGAGAAGTTTCATGGAAAAGATGGTTTGCTTACTTTTCTTGTTTAAATGTTCAGAACCAAGTTATTAAGTGCACCATCATTAAGCTGCTGAGTATGTTCACTCCATTATGCTGTTTCATCTGTCCTCGCAGCCTATTCCTCCCAAGTTTCTGCAACGAGGATACATCTCGGAAGAAGACCTGAACAGACCGAGACCGATCGCCACTTTTTTAACATCCTGGCATATCGAGCTCAAGAAGGATGGCCCGAATGTCTTCTTCACTGGTTCCGAATGGCCAAAGTTTCTGGCCTACTTTGAAATTGCTGAAACTGATGTCCTGCTGATCAAGTATCAGGGGTGCATGAACTTCTCATTCGAGACCTTCCAAAATGGGAATAATGAGCACATCGAGGAAAAAACAAGCTCGTCTCAGCAAAGCGAGCAATGTGAGTAAACAATTTTTTCTGAAAAATTATATCTTGGCAATAGATTTAATTGATCATTACCATTGTCCTCTTAGCACCTGCAGCACAATGCCAAGAGGAAGAACATGTTTCCACTCGGAGAAGGACACAAAACAATGGCAAAAGTATGAAACAAGCTTCAACTTTTCTGAAAAACTATGTCTTGGTAATATATTAAATTGATTACTACCATTGTCTTCTTAGTACCTGGAGCACAAAGCCAAGAGGAAGAACATGTTTCCACTCGGACAAGGAAACAAAGCAATGGCAAAAGTATGAAACAAGCCTCATCTCTCTACACTTATAAAAAACAGAGTTGGTGATGATGGTGTGCCTGCCATCCTGCAATATAGGCCGTCCGATTTATATTTGACGGATAGGAAGGAAACTCTGACAATTTTGCAAAAAGATACCCACACCCCTCTTCATATTTGCATATAAAGACTTCCCTTGTTCATCCTTTTCTCTCACAAGATAAACTACTCATACAAATTTATCTTGATGTTCCGTGCAACGCACGGGCATCTTGCTAGTTTTCTGAAAAACTATATCTTGGTAATATATTAAATTGATTACTACCATTGTCCTCTTAGCACCTGGAGCACAAAGCCAAGAAGAAGAACCTGTGTCCACTCGGACAAGGAAACAAAGCAATGGCAAAAGTATGAAACAAGCCTCAACTTTTCTGAAAAACTATATATCTTGGTAATAGATTAAATTGATTACTACCATTGCCCTCTTAGCACCTGGAGCACAAAGCCAAGAGGAAGAACATGTTTGCAGCCGGAAAAGGAAACAAAGCGAAGTCAAAAGCATGCTAGACGGATCCACAACTTCACAGCACCGAAAGAAGGCTCTCTGCGAGCTTGGGTCGACGGGGTCGCAGGCTTGGTTAAGGAAGGAGATCAACGAACTCGCGCTTAAAAGATATCTTGTAAGTACTTGACATGCCAGTTTATTATCAACTGAGCAAATTAGTAACTTGTTTGAAAAAAGAAAGTAAGAAATAAGAGTGCACCATTTGGAAATAAGGGAACCAACCAACCAATCAAACTACTTGACATGCCAGTGTATTATCAACTCGGTGCATAATATTTGTCATCATACACCCACGAACTGTGATACAAATAACCCGTGCGATCGCAATGGCTTGCAGCATTTTCCAGCGCGCTTTGGATTCCTGGAGCGTTGCAAGATCACGCTCAAGTCCGTGGAGAGGAACAAGTCTTGGGAGGTGGAAGGTGTCAACTACCATCCAGGCACCAGCAGGTCCTATAATTGTCTTACGAGAGGCTGGAAGGCCTTCTGTAAGGAGAACGAGCTCAAGGCAGGAGACATCTGCACCTTCAAAGTCGTCAACAGCACGCTGTGGCATGTTGTCATCGACCACTGCTAGAAATACGGTTCATTGATGATCATGGCTGATGGCGGACCTGCTGGTTTTGCAAACCTAAGTAGTATCATGATGAATATTGTGGTGACATGATAATCCACAGCTGGTGTTGGTTTCTGGCTTTTGGACATGATAACCTGCTAGGAGTTTGTGTTCCATGACTTGTGATTAGGTGGTTGGCTTGTCAAGGCATGATATTTAACCTGCTAGGAGTTGGTTTTATCGCTGTAATGCAGCAGTGCGCTATATTTATTGTTTAGCCTCAGTGCTCCTATTAGTCTATTATTACTCATTCACATAAGTCTCCTTTATCTTTGTCCAAGTATACAAAAAATGAGGGTTAACCTCGTCGCCGGGGAAAATGGTTAATGTGCTGCCATTACCGGTAGTTTTCTGCATAAAAATTATAACTCATACTGGTTTTGTAGAGGAATCTTGTATCTTTCATCTAGTAAGACTAGCTATTTCTAACCCCCTTTATTTTTTCCCAAGAATTAACTGCTCCTAAGAATTACTCCAGAATTGCTACATTTATTTCTCACTCTTCCGCTTTCAAGATTATACATGATACAATGGAATTTTGTTCCCATTGCAAACCGAAATTCGCTTCGAATGGCGCACAATGAGATCGTTGTAACGTTTATTTTGGTCCAGCCATGGCCAAACATTGCCTGGTATGTTCTGGGTCAATTTAAGCTAACCTCTGAACATTGCATTGTGTGTGCTGTTCTGAAGAGAAATCCGACATGAGCAGAGGCTGCTAGTTTGCTACTCCCTCCGTTCCAAAATATAGTGCGCACGCGCTTCCCGAGCTTCAACTTTGACCATAAATTTAACAAGCGAGAAAAATATATAATTGAAAACTTTTTTGAATACGAATTTACTGGTATAACTTTTGCTTCCGCCGCAGTCGGTCTCGTTGGTTAAATGTATGATCAAAGTTGAAGCACGAAAATAGAGGAAGCACTATATTTTGAAACGGAGGGAGTACTAATTATTACTCCGAGCAGAAGTTGTGACGACGTGGAGAGCAACCTGAGGAGGACGACACGGGCAGAACCTTGCGTGCAAAGAGCTCGCTGTAAACTGTAAAGGACCACAAAGACCTCAACAGCTCTACCAGGCTCACCATTGCGGACATGGCAAATGATTCTTGCTAGGCATTGCGGGCCATCTCTGCTTGGCCGAATTTGCTACACTAGTTTGCTTCGACGGAGATCGCTGCTCACCGAAGGAAGCCTCCAATGCGCGTGGCGACGGCAATAACCAAGCAGCCACCATCAATTGTTGTATTTATGTCATCATTCTCGTTCTTTTCTTCCGTCATCTTTCCTCTTTCTTTCTTTTTTCTTTTTTCCCTTTTTCTTGTTTCCATTTTTCTCTTTTTTTTCAAATGCTTTTGTTCCGTTTTTATTTTCCTTTTTTTTCTTTTTCCTGTTCCTTTTTGTTCTTCCTTTTCTTTTGCAATGTGCAAACCTCTTTAGTTTTATTTTTTAAAACAAATAAATGAGCTTTTTTGAAAGTCGTTGAACTTCATTCAAAATCAATGAGCCTTTTTTAAAAAAATTGATGAAGATTGAATTTTTCAAAGTTGATGATTTTTTTCTTTTGGAAAATCGATGGACTTTTAAAAAAATTGTTAAACTTTTTTGCAAAATCGTTGAACTTTTTAAAAAATTCTTCAACTTTTTCAAAATTTGTTAACTTTTTTCAAATCTATGATTTTTTTTCCAAAATTCGTCATTTTTTTAATTCATGGTATTTTTAATTTGTGAACATTTTGCAAATCTACTAAAATTTTCAAATCCATGAACTTATCCAAAAAGATGAACTATTTTTTAATGTCAACGGTCAAAGGTGAAACATGTCAATGGTCAACCTTTTGTCTAGGTCAACCATAAAGAAGTTTTTTCGGTCGAACCATGAAGAAGCGATCAGGCATATGCTCTTGATGAGTGATCAACCATGACATGCATTGAATGAGTAAAATGAAAAGGTAATCAAATGCCAGAACCGACGGGTGCCTGAGTTGGTCGGGTTACTCGATGCTAGAACCAATAAAGGTTCAAAATTCTAATTTTGTTCACTTTCCAAAAAAATTATCATGTTAAAAAAAGTTCTCCATATTGAAGAAAAATGTTCACCATGCATTGGAAAAAATATTCACTATGTATAAGAACATGTTCATCGTATATAGCAATTTTGTTTAGCGTGCATTTCAAAAAGTTCACCATGTATTTGAAAAATGTTTGTTTTCTATTTGAATAAAGTTCACCGGATACAGCGTGCTCTCAGATGGAGCCTTGTGGCCACCTGGGCACCCTCTGTTAAAAATGTTGTTTGTTTTGTCTTCCATGTCAGGTTTTAAGTAAAAAAGCATTAACAATTATTATCTAAAAAATTGACCAATTTTAAAACAATAATAAAGTTCAAAAAGCAGAAAAAAGAATTAACAGAAAAAGAAAAAAGAAAAAAGAAAAAAATGCTTAGGCTTTGGCCCAACTAGGCGACAACATCGCTCCTGTCAGGCACATGTTAGGCCTGCCTAAGCGTTCGTGGATTTTAAAAAGTTCATCCATTTTTAGAAAAATGTTCACAGATATGAAAATTTTCATTGATTTTCAAAAACGAAGTTCACTAAAGAAAGATGCAAAAAAAAAATGTTCCTGCTTTTGGGAACCTCAGCTTGCCAGACGGTTTTTGAAAAACAAATCATTGATTTTGAAAAAAAATCTATATGAAAAAAGTTCATCAATTTTGAAAAAGGTTCGTGTATTTGAAAAAAATTCACGATTTTTTTTAAAAAAACTAAGGATTCAAAAAATTCACAGATTTGGAAAATATTTCGTATAATCAATAAAATTTCACGAAATTTAAAAAAGAAAAAGAAAATAATTAAAACGAGAAAAAACAGATGAAAACTCGGCCAAAACAAAAGAAAGAAGAACCACTGACTATTATAAAGAGAGCTTTTGTACCTCTAAATATCACAAATGCTAACCTGGCCTGCTGGTCACGTTGGTGTACAGTCTAGCAGGAGGTCTCTAGTTCTAACCTTACACTTTAAAAAATTGATGAAACTTTAAGTGAAGAGAAAAAAAAGATGAACATATGGGCCTAATACGTATATACATATGGACGAACGACTCGTTATACATACGAAAGAGTGGAAGGTCCATATTACCCTTTTATACAGTTTGTATGGGGGGTCTACCAAAGTACCGATTCAACCGTTTTTCCTCAGCCAGGCTCATGACATGCAGGGGAGGGAAGCGTGAAGCATGGCGTCGAGCTCATGCGAGCATGAAGATGGTGCGAGCTCGCATGCATTCCCGAAAAGCAACGGGAGGAATTGGGCACCTCCACCGATTTGTTCGCCTTATTTAGCGCTCACAGCCGAACCATCTTCGTAGACGACGGCGATGATTCTTCTTCTTCCTCTTTTCCGACATGTTCCACGCCTTCACCCCTACTCCATCAAGGGAAGAGGAACAAAATGAAATGACATCCTTTCATGTCCACGTTAGTGCTTAACAAGATGACATCATATCTAATGAAGCGAGAACTGACAAGGGCTTCAAGCAGGTACACCTCAACATTGTTGCCACGAAGATCTTTGAATATTGTGGCCAAGAGGTGACTTCAACCCAAGTCTACAACAACCTCAATAAGTGGAGAGCTAGATGGATCTATGTGACCAAGCTCAGAGACCTTAGTGGCGCACAATGAGATCAGGACACCTTCACACCCTGTTGGAGATAAAGCACTGCCAAGGCCACACCATAGTTACCTAACATGTGACTTCTTAGACTTGTTTAGCTTCTCTAACAAGTCAATCACAACTAACAACAATGTCTCTTTCTTTACTAGGACCATCCCAAGGACGTAGAGTTTCTCAACACTCCCATCAAGAACTACTCATAGATGCAGACCATCTTTGCGTGGGGTCTTGCTACCGCCAAGCATGCCCATGGGCTGTACTGAGCCTCTCGATTCGGCCATGCCTACGCCAGACACACAAGAGTCAAAGACTGTCATATTTGATGGCCCTAACAAGAATGGTGCTACTAATCATGGTCCTGCTCCTGTGAGGAAGATGAGCGACTTGATGAAAGAGGAGTTCAACGTCTTTAGCAGCATGACCGAGGCCATCAAGGAGGTGGTAACACCATCAAGGAGAGCAAGCATGTTGACATCCACCCTTCCCTGTACAACATCACCATGGACATGGCTGGCTTCAGTTAGGAAACTCTGATGGTGGTTCTTAGCCACCTGTTAGATAATAGGGCACATGCCATTGGGTTTGTTGGCATGGGGGCTGAACATGTGGTCCTCTGTCTTAGGATCTGGCTAGGCGAGCACTAGTACTAGTGCTTACCACTGCAGGGAAAAGACATATAGGTGGCCTTAAATTAGTGGTGGGTAACAAAAAGAATGGAACCATCACTGGTGGGCGGAAATACTTAATCGCCACAAGCAAACTCTTCCAAATTTGCCTGCATGATGAAATCTAACAGTGAGGGGTGCACAAAATCGCCCGCCACAAATAAATTTGGAAACCCGCACAAAGAAATCAAATATCCAGAAGTTAGCTGCGGCGGGCCATAGTAGCCACCCGCCACACATAAGTTAGCTGTGACGGGCCATAGTAACCAACTGCCACACATAAAAGCGGTTTGTACAAGATGTGCATCGAATTTTTGCCATAACGATCTCAAATTTTTACCACACCTTAGATGTGTCCAATGAAGATAGCATGCAAAGCTTCATCGGAGCCTGTGTGCCGCTATGAGAGAGTTATGCCCTATATAGTTGCCGGAAAGTCAATTAATGCCTCCAAAATAGAAAACCAACTCAAAAAGTGCTCAAATTTGATCATGGGGCTTTGGATGGGGTGTAGTAATCATAGAAAATAGGTTAAAATGGTTTAGAAAAATGTTCTTGTGTGTGTAAGGCGGCGGTTTTCGTTCAAAACCCCGACACTTTGTGGGAGAGTGTTCGGCTTGTACACGATGTGCACTAGGTTTTTGCTGTAACGATCTCAATTTTTTACCACACCCATAAATGTGTCCAATGAAGATAGCATGCAAAGTTTCACCCCTTTCGGAGCTCATTTTTCCGCCATTTTGTGTCAAAGAGGGTTCTTCCCTATATAGTTGCTGGAAAGTCAATTAATGACTCGAAAATAGAGACCCAACTCAAAAAGTGATCAAATTTGAACATGGGGCTTTGGATGGGGTGTAGTAATCATAGGAAAAGTTTGAGGTTAAAGTGATTTAGAAAAATGTTGTTGTGTGTGTGCCGAAGAGGTTTCTGCCCATTTAATAGTGGTTGGCGATCTCTTACGCCTGTCGCTGCTGGGCATAGCAGCCACATGTATGGCCATTGATTGCACCCGCCGCTGCTATTCCTGTGTGGGTGGTTTCTCTTCCCCCCTCCCAAAACCATCTCTCTTGTGACACAAAAAAATGGACCAAAAATTCAAATCATAACTCTCACCTCTCTCTCGTGGATGTCGCCCTAACCCCCCTTGATAACCCACAAGTATAGGGGATTGCAACAGTTTTAGTGGGTAGAGTATTCAACCCAAATTTATTGATTCGACACAAGGGGGGCCAAAGAATATTTGTAAGTATTAGCAGTTGAGTTGACAATTCAACCACACCTGAAGATTAAATATCTACAACAAAGTTATCAGTAGCACAATAATATTATAATTTTGATAGCAGTGGTAACGGTAACAGAAGTAGCAGTTGTAACAGTAGCAATATCAATAGTAACTTAGCAAGAACAATATGTGGAAAACTCGTAGGCATTGGATCAGTGAATTCGTTGGATAATATTCATCATATAACAGTCATAACCTAGGTCAACACAGAACTAGCTCAAGTTCATAAATATAATGTAGGCATGTCTTCCGTAAATAGTCATATGTGCTTACGGAAAAAAACTTGCATGACATCTTTTGTCCTACCCTCCCGTGGCAGCGGGGGCCATAAGAAAACTAAGGGGTATTAAGGCCTCCTTTTAATAGAGAAGTGAAACAAAATATTAACACATAGTGAATACATGAACTCCTCAAACTACGATCAAGACCGAAAATTATCCCAATTACTGTTACCCTGGGGTTTATGGATCATAACACGTAATAGGTGCATATGACTGATGTCTACTACACAACTTTATTCTTGTAGACTCGTGTTGGGCCTCCAAGCATAGAGTTTTATAGGACAGTAGCAATTTTCCCTCAAGTGGATGACCTAAGATTTATCAATCCGTGGGAGGTGTAGGATGAAGATGGTCTCTTTCAAACAACCCTGCAACCAAATAATAAAAAGTCTCTTGTGTCCCCAACACATCAAATACAATGGTAAATTAATAGGTGCACTAGTTCGATGAAGAGATGGTGATACAAGTGTAGTAATGATAGTAGATATTGATTTTTGTAATAGGAACAAATAAAAACAGTAAGGTAGCAATTGATAAAATGGAGCACAAACGGTATTGCAATGCTTGAAAATGAGGCCTAGGGTCCGTACTTTTGCTACTGCAATCTCTCAACAATGCTAATATAATTGGATCATCTAACCATTCCTCAAAGTGCGATGAAGAATCACTCCAAAGTTCCTATCTAGCGGAGAACATAAGAAGAAATTATTTGTAGGGTACGAAACCACCTCGAAGCTATTCTTTCCGATCGATCTATCCAAGAGTTCGTACTAAAATAACACCAAATAATTTAAGATTCATAATACTCAATCCAACACAAAGAACCTAAAAAAGTGCTCCAGGATTTCTACCGGAGAAACAAAGACAAGAACGTGCATCAACCCCTATGCATAGATTACCCCAATGTCATCTCGGGAATCCGCGAGTTGAGTGCCAAAACATATATCAAGTGAATCAATATGATACCCCATTGTCACCATCGATATTCATAGCAAGACATACATCAAGTGTTCTCAAACCCATAAAAGTATTCAATCCGATAAAACGAAATCTCAAAGGGAAAACTCAATTCACAACAAGATAGAAAGGGGAAAACACCATATGTCCAACTATATTAACAATGCCCGCGATACATCAAGATCGTGCCATCTCAAGAACACGAGAGAGAGAGAGAGAGAGATTAAACATATAGCTACTGGTAGAAATCCTCAGCCCCGAGGGTGGACTACTCCCTCCTCATCATGGTGGCTGCCGGGATGATGAAGGATGATTCCCCCCTCCGGAGGGTGTCGGAACATGATCTAGATTGGTTTCTCGTGGCTACAAAGACTTGCGGCGGCGGAACTTCTGATCTAGGGTCTCCGTGAGGGTTTTTGGAATATTTGACGATTTATAGGGCGAAGAGGGGGTGTGGGAGGCCACCGAGGTGGGCACAACCCACCGGGGCGCGTCTGGGGACCCAAGCGCGCCCTGGTGGGTTGTGCCCCCCCCCCTCGGGGCACCCCCAGGTGCTGCTCTGGCCCATTGGATGTCTCCTGGTCCATAAAAAACCACAACAAGTTTTGCGGTGTTTGGACTCCGTTTGATATTGAAACAACAACTGACATTGGGCACTGGGTCAATAGGTTAGTCCAAAAAATGATATAAAGTTGCTATAAAATGATTGTTAAACACCCAAGAATGATAATATAACAGCATGGATACTTCATAAATTATAGATACGTTAGAGACGTATCAATGACTTGCAAGATTGGATCAGAACATAGATATAGTGGTGAAAACATAAACGGTTCATACCTGAAATCATGGCTCTCGAGCCCTAGTGATAAGCATTAAGCACCGCAAAGTCATAGTAACATCAATCTCAGAACATAGTGAATATTAGGGATCAAGCCCTAAGAAAACTAACTCAATTACATGATGAATCTCATCCAACTCCTCACCGACCAGCGAGCCTACGAAGGAATTACTCACCCCCGGTGGGGAGCATCATAGAATTGATGATGAAGACTGGTTGGTGATGACGAAGACCGAAGTCCCTCTCTCCGGAGCCCCGAACGGGCTCCAGATCTGGTCTCTCGATAAAGAACAGGAGGTGGCGGCGGCTCCATATCATAAAACGCGATGAAACTTCCTCTCCTATTTTTCTGAAAAAATAGGATTTTATAGCATCGGGGTTAGGGTCAGCGGAGCCCCGAGGGCCCCACCACCCACCAGGGCGCCAGAGGGGGGCACCCTGGTGTCTTGTGGGCAGTCAGGGCACCCCCTCCGATGGGTCTTGGTTCCAATATTTTTTTATTCCAAAATAATTCTTCAAAAAGTTTCGTCAAAATCCGAATTTTTTTATTTCTGCACAAAAACAACACCATGATAGTTCTGCTGAAAACGACGTCAGTCTGGGTTAGTTTCATTCAAATCATGCAAATTAGAGTCCAAAACAAGAGCAAAAGCGTTAGAAAAAGTAGATACGATGAAGACGTATCAGCGGTGTACAAGTAACTAAATGTGTAGATTCACATATGTATAGAATTTAGATATGAACATTTATAATATATTCACATGTTTATCATAAATCACTTTTGGAGCTCGGCCTCCAGTTAGGCCTCCAAATTCAAATTTGAAATTCCATCGAAATTCATATTTTTACATTTTAAAAAATGCTGAAAAATATTACAGCTATACATGAAGGCATAACATACATATGTGTAAATTTTTAGTTCAAAATACATTGAAATGACGGCTGTGCAAAAAAGACAAACCTGGGGCTATTTAATACATGATACTATTCATTCTCCCAAGTCATGAATTTGTCTTTTTTATACAGGTCGCAACTCAAGGTATTTCTTCATGAATTTTTACACACGTGTGGGTTACATCCTTGCATACGTGCATATTTTTTCAGAATTTTTTGAATCGTAAAAGTTTGAATTTGAATTTTTCAATAATAAAGGCCTCCATGGAGCTCGGCGTCCAAAACGCCTCTCTCCATGTTTATAGACTATACATGAATTTTACATTTGATTCGTATGCTTATATATAGATTAGATTCGCATATTTATAGATTCACATATGATTAATTTATGAAATTACGGCAAAACGTCTATTCACATATAGATGAAATTTTGATCCAGATTTACATATAGATGAACTTTTGTTCTCACATGCATATTCATCTCTTATCCGTATGTAGTATTCACATGCATATCTATTTGGAGTTATCAAACCATGCAAGACTTCAAAAAAGTGTTAAAATAAAAAAACAAGAAATTCCAAATATTTTTTCCGTGGAAGATGGTTTCTTTTACACAGTACAGACACAAGCACTTCCCTCTTTATTAATAGTAATTAATAATTCAGTAATTGTGAAACTGGTCAAAGGTGGGTGAAAATTTAAAAAATAGTAAGGACGCCATTAAGGACAGCGTCCAGCTCTGGATGCTACTGTAGACAGTGTCCAGGCCTGGACGCTATGGCAAGCAACGTCCACACGCACACACGCGCATACACTCATCCCTATGAACGCACATACGTACACTCTATCTCTTTGAGCACCTCCGAAAGACTAAGCCGACATATGATCTTGAAATTTACGAAGTCATCATAGACATCTCATCGTCGACGAGAACGTCTCCTCTCCTCCCACTAAATGCGCATTGCTGAAAATCCTGTAATAAATCCAGAAATAAATGCGAGCACCAGGACTTGACCCTGATGGACTGAGGATATCACAGTCCCTCTAACCATCCAACCACAGGTTGGTTCACCATGAAATATGTGTTAGTGCGTAGGGTTCACGCCAAATTTTAGTCCATTTGTATATCTGAGCAGCTCTTAGAAAAAAACAAAATTGAGGTATGTCAAAAAGTTTACTGTTTGTGCACCAAAATGCGATGAAATTTGGAGCTGAACTCACACACTAAAATATCCATTCCTCCGTAAACTAATATAAGAGCGTTTAGATAACTAATTTAGTTATCTAAACATTCCTCTTATATTAGTTTACAGAGGGAGTACCACGCAGAAAAAAAGTCAGAATTTTATAAATTTAGTTTATTTTTCTTCAACTGGGGAGCCGAAATGGATATTCGTTTATTTTGTCCACATACCCATGCTAAAAGTGTTGTTCTGTATGTTGAATTGAACGCAGTGCTGCTGAATCTGTTTACAGTCGCTGCAGTTTGGTGTTATTTTGCTGCTGTTTCCCTACTTTCAGTTAGCTCTGTTTTTTAGCTAATGGCAGTGCGTGGGGGCTGTCCCCTCCCCTGCAACTGCACAAGAACTGTTAGTAATGAAATTGGGAGCTCAAGACACAGCTGTCATTTCAACGATCTCTAAACGCATCATACATACTACTCCCTCTGTTCAATAATCTACTAGTGCGTATAGATTTTTTGAGTTGTCACTGCATTATGGAACCGAGGGAGTACATCTAACTCGCTTCCAACGTGTAACCGGCCTCAGACTATCTTGGCTGACAGCGAAGCTATGTCGTCCACGCATTCGTAGAGGTCTTTCTTCATCTCGGCAGTCGACTGTTCCACAAACTCCTTGTACTCCGCGATTGAATCGATGAGCTTAAGCAGCTCCCTCGCGCACATCTGGGTTTCTTCGTCGGTCTCCCTCAATGCGGCCTGGAGACCCTCTTCGGAGTTCTGCCGAATCACAACAATGATGTAAATAATTTATCTGATGGTGGTACGTGTGTCGTGCTACAGGAACAGAGCAAATTAAAAGACCATGTTACCTTCAAAAACTCCTCTGCCTCCTTCTCAACAGTGCTCATGTGATGTTCCTTTTTCTCTAGCTCGTCTTTCAATTTTCTAGCATCGGCTGCGCAGCGTGAAACGTGATTCTGGATTTCACGATCCAGTGAATCCAGCTGACCAGTCATCTGGGAACAGAAACCACAATGTAAATGAAATATAACTACTAGTACCGGTGATGCCTTTCAGGGCATGTGCAGTAGTCGAGAAGGCAACCTTCTCTTAAGCTTCCATGTCATTTAAAGATGATAATTCGAACATGTTAGACAACAGATTATCTCTTTATGTTGTTTCTAGCAAGTAATATTTGCATGCCCCTAAAATTATGTAGCGATAACTAAATAAGATCAAGATATGGCATCTGACTCCATCGATAAAAACATCTTAAGCGCTGAGAGAACATCTCTTAGTTAAGAGAAGGCACACCCTTCTTTTCACTTCTCTCTTCCAACTCAGCAATTATCCTACGTGGCAGGGGCATTACCAAGAGAAGACTGACATCACCCCATTACACATGCCCTTAGGACACTGGTTCCCTAGCAGTTGGAGCAGAGAAATAAAACAAACCACAGTACCAGCAATATAGCAAGTTTTCTACCATAAAATGCAGGTCAACGGAACGTTGTAACCAATTAGTATCTTCATTCAGGAACATAAGTAACGCATCTCCAACTTTGACAACTGATGTTTATAATTTGGATTGGCAGAGTGAAAACAGTATGATTAGGTTTGCCATGAAAATATTTACTAAAATTATAGTCTTATGACTCTTTGCTAACTTATTCATATGAAAACTAAGGACCAAAAATGCACGCTAGAGACAATGTCAAAAGTCAAAACACAAAATAACATGTATTGTTGAACTGAGGGAGTATAAGACAAGGAAGTAAGCCATTGGCCAGTGTTGACTTGAGATTTTAAATAAAAAAGAGTTCACTTGAGTACTTTTTCCATGATGCACAGCACATAACTAATAAGCCAACGATTTTCTACACTGTAATGAGTACTAAATTCATGACATTTTTAGACTAGTGGACTAATTTTATCAACCCATACTACAGAATCTCCATTTTGCCAGGATTGTAGACAAGTTTCGCAAAAAAATTATACAGAAAGAATTTCCACTTTGAAGCATGAGTTTAAAAAGTCAATCATAAACATACTAAGGGTTAAAAATGGACTTCAGGTATTTGCTTTACTTCTTCATGCTGTGATATATCATTTATAGTATAAGGTGACTGACCTCATTATGTTTAGCCTGTAGAACAGAAACATGACTCTTTTTCTCTTCCAGCATTTTAACAATTCCTTGCAACTGCTTTTGTAGATCAATTGACTCATCATGCTTTGAGATAATTAGCCGTTTAGTCTCATTAGCAAGAGCATTGAGCGCGGGCTTCAGGATGGTTTTGTAGGTGGTACCAAGGATCTCAGCCGGGGAGGATCCTTTTGCATTTACCTCGAACTGGAAATCAATACTGGGTTTCAACCTGCAAAATGGTACAGCAGTGTTTGACAGTAAGGCAACAAGCTCTACATATAAATTGACGAAACAGAACTTGAAGAATAAACAACAGAACCACAATAAAATGATACTCTTATCTTTCTGAGATTTTGATCTTTGTTTGCTTCAGTCTGCCACTAACTAAGCACTGAGGGACAATACTTAGGAATACCGTGTTACACAAAATCTGTCCCGGCGATGTTTTCTTTTAATTGAAAAATGTTACTTAATTTTTATATTTCTCAATTATGAAGAATGCTATGATGCGAAACATATTAGAAGCTCTTTGTAAAGATGTATGTATCACAGCAATAACGAATTAATATATAAACATCTGATACAATGTAGCAATAGAGGAGCACTATGAATGAAGTATAACTAAGTTTGCCTAAACATGTGTCCATCACCCAAAAGAAAGCTAAATTATCACATAGACTAAAAATAGTTACAACCTTGCTGGAAATGCTTTCACACATGAAGTCGTCGATTTGCAACATGATACTATGTTCAACAGAAGAACTAAAGAAATTATGATCAGGAAGAGTGGGTGAAGGGATTACACAGAGTTAAGCTACATGAACAATTGAAGGGAAAATGGGAGACAAAGTAAAACAAGGGCAAAAACATATCATGTCCTACAACTTTCCCGCACTTTCTGATGGACAACACTGCAAAGTTGGAACCGTCTCTATTCAGCTAATGTAAACTACTAGAGGACTGCCTCATGCACACTCTTATTTATTGTCTCAACCAGAAGCCTGTGTACGCACAGATCTTAATATCAAACGACTGATAGTATAATTATTGTTTTTGAACAGAAAGCAGTTTACTTAATCTAACCTGACATCTCAATGATAATCCAAGGAAAAATAAGGCTTTACCCTAAGCTATATAATTGCACATACAGCAGACTAGCAGAGTGTACTCTAGACCGTTAAGGAAACAAGCAGTAAAACAAGTTAAGAATGACAAACAACAAGGTAAAAGGTAAAATACAAAAGACACGAGACAAATTGCACAATCAAGAGAGCAATATCACAGGCTAAAGTACAATCTTGTAAACTGCATGACCGCATATCCTAAACAAAGCAAAAGATCATACAAAAAGAATTCTGACACTAAAAATTAGAGTGCTTAGGCATGAACAAAATTAGATGACTCTCCAAATGAACTAATATTTGAACTATGGAGGTTAAGAAGACCAGACATATTGAACTATAGAGCACCATTTCAGCATTACAATAGATAGATGCTTCTTTAAGTTATATTTCTGCACAATAAATAAGAGAGTCATGGTTACTCAGTTAAGGTCAGTTTAAAGGTGCTTAGATAACAATCGAACCATTGGTGAAAGAATAAAAACATGGAGAAAAAAAATCGAAGAATCAGGAGATTCAAAGTTCTTTTGGGAATTCATACTTCCGGAGGGACTGGTTGCACAGCTCGGCAAGGCCCTCGATCTCCTCGAGCTTGCTGACAAGTGCAGCTTCAAGTTCCCACCCCTTCTCCTCCAGTACAGCATTTGCATTCTCCAACTTGGAGATATCATGCTCCACCGCTTGCATCTCCCTAGCCATCCTATCGACGTCCCTGACATTCACCACCTGCGTCTCCACCTGTTTCAGCAGCTCCTCATTCTCGGCCATCGTCTGCTGGCAATTCATCACCTTGGCCTCCAGCTCCTTCTCCTTCTCCACCAAGGCATCTTCCTTCTCCTTGATCTTGGTGGACCAGCTCTTCACCACCGCCTCGAACTTCTGAACGTCGGCAGTAAATGCATCCTTCTTCTCCTCCAGCGCCTTGAGGCGAGAGGGCGCCGAGATTTGCTTGCTCCGCTTCGCCTCGAGATCCTGGACCTCCTTCTCCAGGTCCTGAATGGCCACTCCCAACGCATCGACTTGGGCGCGGGCCTTGGAGTGGTAGTCGTCGTCGAGGGCAGCGACGGCGTCATCCTCGCCTGTGAGGAACAGGTAGTAGCTCTCGGTGATGTAGGTCATCAGGTCAGTGGAGGGGGGAGGGTTCGCGCCGAGGCCGTCGGTGGCGCGGCAGAGGAGGGTGAGCCAGTAGAGGACGGAGAGGAGCGGCGGCCAGGAGTGCGGGGTGCCGGGGGCCTTGAGGGCGGATCTGGTGACCTTGTAAGGGCATGCGAGGGAGCGGAGGAGGGCGAGGAGGTCGTCCTCCCAGGCGGCGCCCTTGAGGGGGTAGCGGAGGCGGTCGGCGAGGTGGTGGAAGGCGGCGACGATGTCCTTGGCGGGTGGGAGGGGCGGGCGGAGGTGGATGGCGGCGGGGACGAGGTAGGCGTTGACGGCGCGCAGGGCGGCGGCCTGGGAGGCGCGGTCGGAGAGGCTGGTGATGGGGGCGGCGTGGGAGGGCGCCGTGCCCATCGAGGAGACGCTGAAGGCGTCGGAGTCGCGGCGGGAGAAGGCGTGGTCTAGGTTCCGCGGGTAGAGCGGCTGGTCCGTCATCGGGGTGCGGTCGACGGCCGCCGAGGAGGTGGGGGCCTTCGGGTGGCGCCCGCCGCCGCGCCCGCGCCGCATTTCCGGTGCCGGAGTTGGGGTAGGGGTTTGGTCTGGAAATTCCGGGGTTTCGATTTGATTTGGGGACCAAGTGGAGAAAAATGCAGAACGCTATGCGGTTGGGAGGCCCTGGGCTGGGCTTTTACGTGGGCTACGTGGCCGAACTCGGAAACAAGGTTGGGCCGCTAGGCCCGTTAGGCCGGCCAGTTACTGTCCAGGTCGGACGTCTGACTCGGCCTCCAACCATCGCTTCCCATATATACTTCTCCACGCCCTTCCTGCCAAAAGGATTCGAGCCGAGCAAGGGGGGGTCGACGTTGCCAGCCAGCCAGCCAGCCGTCCGCCATGGACACGGACGAGTTCCAAGCGGTGCTGGAGAGTATGCTCCAGCTGCGGCTGGATTGCCCGCCGGACGGCGACGGGGCCACCGCTCCTCAGGACGCCCCGGCGCGGCCCGCCGCCGCGGACGACGACCACGCAAAAGTAAAACAATCGGCGGCTGAATGGACGGAGGTCCTGGTGGGCGAGATGGCGAGCGCCGCCTCCATGGACGACGCCCGGCGCCGCGCCGCAAAGATCCTCGAGGCCTTCGGGGGCGCCGTCTGCACTCCCGCCGGCCATGTCCTCGCCGATAAGGACCGGGAGCTGGCGAACATCCGGCGGCAGAACAGCATCCTGAAGAAGGCGGTGCTGCTCCAGCACCGGCGGCACGTGGAGGACGAGGAGAAGGGCAGGGAGCTCCAGGGCCAGGTCGCCCAGCACCGGGAGCAGGTCCGGCAGCTCGAGGCGGACAAGTATGTGCTGTCCATGCACCTCAGGAATGCGGGCGGCGGGGCCTCCATGCCGGGGAACTTCAACCCGGAGGTTTTCTGAAGAACCAAAGGCCGACGATGGTCTATCCAGCCGATTATTTGACGGGTTGATTTTCATTTAGCATGATGATATATCATACCCTGTTCAAGTCTGACTCTTTTTGTCTTGTATGTAATACTCATAATAGGGCATCTATCATTATTCATCAATATAGCATATTTTGATTTATTTATCTACTAGCAAAAAGGCCCGTGCGTTGCAACGGAAGATTTTTTTTTACATAATCATCAATAGCCATGACCACATTTTGTTGCATCATCGAGATACACTATCACTCTCAATTTCGTGAAATGATGAACAATTTTTGAAATCATGAACATTTTATAAAACTTGTGCACATATTTGAAATCATAAATTTGAACATTTTTACAAATTTTTGAACATATTCTGAAATCAAGAACATTTTTTGAATTCATGAACATTTTATACTATTTGCAAACATTTTTAAAATTTGTGAACATTTTTTAGTTTATTTTTTATTTTATGTGCAAATGGACGAACCAAACGACGGATGAAAATCTGGTAACAATCGATGTACAAAAGAAAGGGAGTAAGAAACGTCTGTGCCTTTAATAGAAAAAGAAAAGTACTAATTACGGGTACAACATAAAATAATTTTAAAAATAATTAACATGCAAGATAATATTGTATTTAGAATCTGTAATTTTTTGTGAGCGATCTCCATATATAATATGCTAAATTTGGAGTTGGGGTTTGAAAGATATGAATATTTAAAAAAAATACTTCAATTTGCAAAAAAAAGAAGTTAAAAGGAGAATATTTTGGCTGTAATTATACTGTGTAGACCATCTGTTAAGTGACACTTGGCAAGGTAGCTCCATATTACGTCAACTGAAAATTAATACAAAGTTGGGTCATTTATTTTAAAACGGGGAGAGTTGCTCTATATTACGCCAACTGAAATTCACGAAAATAAGGCTGAAAAAATGGGCAGGGTCCGGGTTCAAACCCAGGTCTCCTAGATGGTAGAGAAATGCCTAAGCCGGTAGGGTAGTTTGTTTTCTTTTGTTGTGCAAGGGCATTTCTGTAGATGAATCAGACGCTATCGACGGCGACTTAAGAAAAAAAAGTATCATTTTTCCATTTACGGGTGGCATCGATGGGTAATTTTTACCAACTTTGAAGGTAATTCTAATAACGGACGACCAGAAGCGATAGCCGCTTTATTAGTAGAGATAAAGATTTTTCTTCTTATGATGGCACACTCTCCTCTCATAGTTAGATAAAATTGCATGCACAAATCTACTATGAGCTATTACATACAATACGAAATCTGCAGCACACATTGCACGCACAATATCTAACTACTTATCTGCAACTTGGATTGTCCAAAAGCATCTACAACCGGCCTCCACTTTGTTCCTATACATCTGGAAGGACAACCTGACTGTACCTGGACATGAGAGAGAAGGAAAGAGGCTACCCAATCAAACCCCTCATTTTGTCTCTACATGTCCGAGCTATCTGTAAACCCTCAAACTTAGACCATATGTAGGGAGGATATAAGGGCATCCGGAAATGCCGACGCAGTCCGCCACATCAGACCCGGCCCACCCAGACCATTTTATCTTATTCTTTATTTTATTTTCTTTCTCTCTCTCTCCATCCCTATCAATCACATGCATTTAAGTGCTACAGTCAATTGTGTGTATGAAGATTGAGGGTTCAAAGCAAACATCCGAACACGTCCGTGGACATATAGGGGGCCAAATTAGCTCAATCCAGTTGTAGATGCTCTAATAGAGCGAGAATGGAAGAGGTAATCACAACTCTAGCATAACTATTTTTTCTTGACAAAAAACGCTAACAAAACTTTTAAAAGGTTTTGGTGTGAAGAGCTATTTTAGATTCCCTGTATTACATACGCCCTCTATAATTTTTATATATATTAGAAGATGACGAGTGAAGTGCTTTTATCTAGTATTTTCACCATAAAAGTAGTTATTATGTCGAAGTGCTTTCAGGCTACTTTATCCCTAGGGCCTCATTCGGGTCTGGAGGATTTTCGTAGGAATAACATAGGAACAAGGATTTCAGAGAAAAATTTCCTATATATGCATTCGGTTTATAAGAAATGCGTATAGGAATTTCGTAGGAATACTACTCATTTCCTGTGTTTTTGGAAGAAACTACACATTCACTCAAAGCCCATTTTGCGCGTAGGAACGAGGCAAGTCAATTTCTTAGGATGGCAAGTGCCATCCTATCAAATTCCTATACTACTCCTAATTCCTACGTTCTGATTTCCTCCAAACCGAATAAGCCCTAGTATGATGCACTCTACACTCCATGCACCCTAGCCATGTAAAAAAAAAAGCTATCCGTGTCTACTCGAGGGATAGCCATCCAACCAAACACATTCCACATGAACGTGGATATCCCAGCAAAGACGCCGTTTGGTCTCATCCAGTACCGTTATCCATCCATGCACAGGACGCGAGGCATCCGTGTCAGGGAACTTCCACCCGGAGGTTTCTGAGCAACCAAAGACGGCAGGATATATAGTTTTCTATTTAACATTGATAAATGGGCATCGAGGATTATAGTTAATAGTGCATCGAGCATTTAGCTGCGCAGGTTTCAATAGGTCATTGTCGAGATGAGAGATCGTGGGGATCCCCTTTTAGAGATTACACTTCAGATATTGAGGCTATGGGAAAGCTTTAGTTTTCAGTAAGGGTCTGAACAAAAAGGTTTGGGCTGTCCTTCATTTTTGTTCCAAGCATCAGCTATTGATTTCAGTGTGCTTTCCCTGTTTTCTCTTGCAGATTGTATCAGCTGTACTCCCTTCGGTCCTTTTTAGTTCGCATATAAGATTTGACTGAAGTCAAGGCTTGTAAAGTTTGATCAACTTTATAGAAAAAAGTAACAACATTCACAATCTGAAATCAATATCAATAAATGTGTCATGACTTAAAGTTTCATATTGTATAACTTTAGCATGGTAAATGTTTATATTTTTCATATAAATACGGTCAAACTTTGTGAAGTTTGACTTCAGAGTATTCTAATATGCAGAGTAAAAAGGACCGGAGGGAGTATGTGAAAAGATCGTCGCTTAAGAGGCAAAGGATAATAACACAAGCATCTGTCAAACTCAACCAAATAAAAGTTACAGAGTTGTACGCGCAGAATCACTAGATTTCCACCATGCCTGCTCTCCAGGCTTCCGAGATGGTTCTACCAACTGGAGCTGGAAGACGGTCACGGTCCTAGCAGAAGGGGTGGGTCCTTCTTCCCGCTCCCAGAGTCGGGGTCCTCTGCTGGAGCAGGCCTCGGCACAGCCCACACACGGAGTGGCGGCTCAAACATCTTCCCCACGACATCTGGCGGCGGCTGCTGCGGCGCGTCCTCCCCGGGGAGCACCACGAGGCCCTTCTCCCTTAGAGAAGATGGCTCGCCATAGCACTCTTTCCAGAGGGAGTCCACCAGCTGCCGCTCCTCACGGGCTGCTTGCAGGTCGTCTGCGTCCATGGCGCTGATGCCTTCGATTCGGCTCTTCAGGACGTCTTTCAGCTTGTCTTGGTCAGGTAGAGCGTTGCGTGCAGCTGGTGTCTTGTCACGCGCCAGCTCTAGAAGGCCGCCCAGGGCAGCCTCCCGGACTCCAGAATCGTCGCTGGATGCGAGGTGTATAAGTTGATTCGGAAGACCAATCTTTTCAGCAACGTTCCTATCCGCCTTGTTGTTCAGCAGGTACTGTGTGAGATGCAGAGCTTTCCTGGGATGATACAGACAGGACAACTGTTATGGACATTCCAGGTGTGTAATTCCAGTAGCAACAGAATTTTCTTAGCCAGAATCAACAAAACTAGTACAAAAACACCAGCATGAATAAACCAGGCGTTGCATATGTTGATAGGATAGTTTCATTAGCAAAGTTGATTAACAACTTAACATGTCTATTCACATCGCTAGAATTCTTGTGATAACTCTTTTAGTGATGTGCGAATGCAGACCATATCTGAATAGAGAACCTGGTTGCCCCAGTTCCACTGATGGTGGATATTATGACAATAGAAAGCCAGGTTATCAAAAGAAACGGGAAGTATAAGTTGCATGATTCGAGTAAAAACAATTTCTGAGTGATTCCTCTTCTACTGACAAGGGTAGACATGCAAGCTGTTCCCATATAGAATTTCTGCTTTGAAGGGGAGCCTTGGCGCAGTGGTAAAGCTGCTGCCTTGTGACCATGAGGTCATGGGTTCAAGTCCTGGAAACAGCCTCTTACAGAAATGTAGGGAAAGGCTGCGTACTATAGACCCAAAGTGGTCGGACCCTTCCCTGGACCCTGCGCAAGCGGGAGCTACATGCACCAGGTTGCCCTTTAAATGTCTTGCTAGAAGATGGTACAATTTCTTGGATACAGGGAAAGTTCAGAGTACTGTTCTGGTGTATATTTCTTGTCCTAACAAACCCAACCAATTCAAAAATTCTCTTATGAAAATATGCAATGGTGTGCCATAGGAGGATAGGCACATAGCTGTTCTAAATACCACAAAACATACCTCTGAAGTCTAGCATCATCAGAACCAAGTGCATCTTTCAGTGCAGCATGTCCATTTCCTAGACGAAATGCAGCAAGACCAGATTGGTTATTGCGAATCAGAGCTGCAACACAAGGGTATGAAAACAATTATTAGCATGAAAACAACAAAAGAGGACTACATGAAGTTGAACTAGTGATCCTTGCATGCGATTTCTTTTGTCATATATGAAATGCACAAATACAAAGACAAAGAAGATATGGCTTACAAGAGATAGCTCCAAGAGCTTTTGTGCGCGCAGTCGTGCTAGGATCAGACCTGAAGTTTGTCAATAGTGGCTCCAGTCCATTAGATTCCATGACAAGTTGCTGGCTTTTCGGGTTATTCTGAACAACCGTACTCACAACTTCTGCTGCCTTTGCTCGGATGCCAGCATGTGAATTTTTTAAGTAACCAAGTAGAGGATCTAGTCCACCAATAGAATGAAGATCTGCTTGGACAATTCAAACATTTAACAAATTCCATATGGTTAACCGCACTAACTATTTAAAAGCAGATAGATCATCATCTGGCTCATCAGTGATCTTACCATTTGCCATATCAATGGATTCCACATGCTCTTGTAACTCATCAAGCATATCTGCGCACAAAGTTAGAAAATGTTTAGCTCAATGGACTTTAGCATGCACTGACAAATCAGAATCGGGTGCGGAAGGTAATTTTAAACATACATGAACAAAGGATGTGAAAGGAAAAGCAGGGTCTGATCAAAATAATCATCATAAGATGCATTTCTAATTGAAGTGGGAATGGTAAAAATTTAGCAGCACACAAACAGAAAAACTTCATGGACTGTGACGAATATCTACCTCACCCCAAATGTTTATCAGAAAGTATAAAAGAACAAATTTCTTACTTTCTATCAAACAACAGCAATTATTTCTGCCACATATTAGTTGTGTGAATTTCAATACCACAAGGCACACATATTGCACAATCAAGTAAAAAAAATTAAATAAAATTTGCACCGTAAAGGGAGAATAACAGCAAGCCAGCTGGTTAAAAATCAGTTCAGGAATAACTGCCCATTGCTAATTTCAGGCCTATCCATTCACAGTGTTTGCCGCATTTTATTTATATATCATATCCGCATGCAAATGCTATGAATTTAAACAAGTATCCTCAGCCCTAGTTTTAAGCTCCAAGCATTAAATATTTGCTAGTTGCATGTTGTAGAGCACATACGGCACACAACAGCCAGTGTCTAGAGCGATGAAAATGCTCTCAGATGTGAACAATAGCATCCAAACAATCTGTGGGGTATAAAATTGCATGTCTAACAGAAAAACATCTACAGGTAAACAACAGAAGGAATGTGAAAGCATGATAAGAAACATGTAGGTTTGAGAATATGATGATCACAAAAACAGGAACACCTGTGAAGGTACCTTCAATGTTCTCTGGAGTGACGCCATGAGACTGCAACACATCATCAGGGGTTTTCATCACCTGGGCAATCTCCTTCATCCTGCCAACAACATCGACTGTATTTGCCTGCATCGCCTCCATAAACCATTTCCTGTCCTCCTCGCTGCAAACCGGAAATCAGGGGAAGTATTAGCAACAGGAATATACTCGCCGCCCAGTCGCAATGTGTTCCAATCATTTTGAACTGCAGAAAAATCGAACGGCTCCAACTAAATAAATAAACCTTGAATGATCGAACAGAGTTCTAGATCAAACAACAGCTTTATTTAGTTAATTGTAATGCTACATCAGGACGAGTGAGTCGCATCAACCCAAATGGTAGTATAGAAGAATATTCAAACAGGAAGTATGGCGGCAATTTTAGCGAGACGATACAGCTAGAACATCATGATTCTTCATCCACAACATGAACTGGTAGTGTACAAGAACGAACTGAACATCCCAACTGATACAGACTACTAGAACATACCAGTAACTTAGCCTTATAAAATCTGAATCCCAATTGAAACATAGCCGTAAAACCTAGAACCAGTAACTCTATATAGCCTTCCTTAAAATCTGGAAAACCCGCACCAGATTCATCCCCAGAATCTAAACGGGGACCGAGCAAGGAAACGAATCGGGTAACTAACTATGTACGGGGAGCAACGGCCTTACTTGAACCAAAAAAAAAACTATGAACGAGGAGCACGAAGGAAGGGGTTTGGGGAGGGGATCTGGGCGAGAGCGGACCTGAGCGCGCGGGGCGGGTTGGTGCCGTCGCTGCCGTGGGCGAGGCTCCACTTGAGCAGGCCGTTCCAGTCGGGGCCTCCTCCTGCTCCTTCCTTGGCCATGCCGCCGGAGAGGCGCCGCCGCTGCTGGAGCTGCGAGATTGATTCTTCAGGCGTGCGTGCGTGCGTGCGTGGTCGAACGTGGTAGAGCTTCTGGCTCTCTCCCTCCTCCTTTTGTAGTGCTCTCTTTGGTTTGGTTGGTCTCTCCTCGCCTTGGTCGGCCGTGGCGTGGTGTGGTGGAGACGGAGGGACCGCTCGGCGGCGGCGGGGGTCTGGAGTGCTCTAGAACCTGCGGAGGAGGAAGCCAAAGCTTCTTTGGGCCGGCCGCCGCGCCGGGTCTTCGGGCCTTGAACAATGTGGAAAGCTAGCCGGGCCTGTTGCGTAAACTGGGCTACGAAGAGAGCCCTTTTTGTCTTGTACTACTATAAGCGCTTGGGCTTTGCATCAGTGTTTCATCGGTGAAAAACAAACATTTGGGTAACGTTTAGTGTTTAATTTTTTTTACACAGGCCAAAATGCTTAACCTTTTTGCCTCAAAATTTGTGGTAGCATTTGAACGTGACTAAGAGCACCTGAAAATTGTCCTTTTTCTTTTGACATTCTCAAAAGTTATTTTTGAGCATGCTCGGGAGCCGAATTGAATTTCTGGAATGTGCCTCACTGTCCTTCTTCCCGAAGAAAAGAAAAGAATATGCCTCGTCAAGATTCAAGAACAAAGGGAGAGAAGAAGAAAATGTGCCTCAATATCCTTCTTCCCAAAAAAGAGAAAAGAACATGCCTCGTCAAGATTCGAGAACAAAGGGAGAGAAGAAACCGTTTGGTGTTGGGCATTTGGTCATGGAAGCAGAAGAGGGACGCACACACACATAACACAAAAAATCCACCATTCGCGAAGCACACAGAATGTCATAGTTGAGCAGAGATAAGGAAAAGTTTGATTCAAAGGATTTTCATAGGATCTTTGAAGGATTAGAATCTTTAGAAATTTTTCCTATGTTGATTGTTTGATTCGTAGGATTGAATCCTGTAGGATTTTTTTCTAAGAATTTATTTGTACTACATTTCACAGGAATTCTAGCATCCACTCAAACCTTTTGAAAGAAATCCTTTGTTTTCCTTGACACAATCAAACAAATTCAAATCAATGGACATGCCATTTCAATCCTGCGTTTTTCCTATTTCTGTGTTTTTGCAGTCCTACGAATCAAAGAGGCCCTAGGGGCTCCTTTCATTCAAAGGAATTGAATAGAATTTTTGAAGAATTTGAACCCTTAGGAATTTTTCCTAGGATCCAATGGACATACCATTTCAATTCTGCGTTTTTTCTATTCCTGTGTTTTTGCAATCCTATGAATCAAAAAGGCCCTAAAGGCTCCTTTGATTCAAAGGAATTGCATAGGATTTTTAAAGGATTTGAACCCTTAGAATTTTTTTCTGATTTTCATCCACTTAAACCTCTTTGTAAAGTTCCTCTATTTGGCATCCTTAGAAATTTTTCCATAAGATCCATTTGTACTACATTTTGGAGGAAGATTTTCATCCACTCAAACCTCTTTGTAAAGTTCCTCTGTTTTTCTCGCGCTATCAAACATTCTTTTAGATCCTGTAGGATACTATGCGACATGCCATCCTATTCCTGTATTTTTCCTATTCCTTCATTTTGAAGGACCTGCGAATCAAAGAGGCCCTAAATGTTGAACAAAGAGGCAAGTAGCTAGCAGTGCACCAGAAGGAACATTTTGCAAGAACCATATTTCTTCCAGCTTGCAAGAACATTTACACGGTACATGCACACGTTTGTACGAGTGGGCTACACCTTCGAACCTTTCCTACTCCTAATCTCCCGACTGCCTAGCTACCTACCTGTGGCCAGCAGGCCAGACACAGTGACACCCACACACGAGCAGCCTAGCTTCTTCCTGATGCTACAATTTTCGCGTCAGGAACTGAAGCAGAAGAGGGACGCGCCCGCACATCTTCCTCTCTCCGAAACCAAAACAAGACGTGCAGCCAACATCCCTGGGTAGTGGCTATTCCCTAGGCTAGGAGACAGCTAGTTGCTGTAGTCTGCAGAGGATCGTTTACGCGCAGGTGGAGGCGGCGTGCCTGCGCGGCGGCGCGAGCAGGAAGAGGGACTCGATGTCCGGCGGCTGGAAGTAGCCACCCTTGGGCGGCCCCCGGCGCGGCGCCGCCCTGCCGAGCTCCGCCGCGGGCTTCTTCCTTGGCGGCGGCGGCGGGCACGTCGGCAAGGCCGGGATGCGGCAGTCCTCCCTCCTCGGCGTCTCCCACCCCTGCTCCTCGGCCACCGTCGTCGTCGTCACGCCATACTCCATCGGCACCTCCACCTCCATACCCCGTGGACTGTCTTCTCCTAGACTCCTACCAAGCGGGTTTGGTTTGAGCAGCAGCAGCTGGCCGGTGAGCAAGCTACCAAGAAGGAACAGGGAGAGTGAATGAAGTGAGGTGAGCAACCACGGCGGCCAGGCTGCGTGTCTAATATAGTGGTACGAGCGCGTAGCGTGGTGGAGTACAGCGGCATTGCGGTGGCGACGCGGCTCTGGGATTGTACACTAACTCACGCCATGAACTGCGGGACCCTGGTGGACGTGGGCTCCGCTGTCGGCGAGACGGGTAAGCGCGGGTGCGCGTGAGGAAGCCAGGCCAGCAGAGCCGCCGTACGTGGCGCGGGGTCGCGAACGCGCGGGAGCCGGCGTCGGTCGAAAGCGGGGGAACGGTCTAGAGCGAGCGCCCTCGCCTCGGATCCTCTGCGGCCGCCTCGCTCGCTCCCGCGACACGACCGCCAGGGATGGATCATGGCTGGCGTCGCGTCGTGATCGTGCCCTGAAAACCACTGCACACCGGCCGTACGGATCCAAGACACCGATCAAACCATTCCTCTTTTTTTTTGTCAGCAAAATATGTTTATACTACATGCTTCATTTTGTTCTTTGCCTCGACGCTTTAGAGTAGCTCAGCTATTTGAGATGGCCAAGGGTCACATCGCTTTCATTATAATTTTATGCGAAGGCTGGCTGTATTTTAGACAAGGTAACTGGGTCGCGCAGTGGATCCGAGGCGAGGCGAGGCGAGCCGGGCGGTTCAAACTGAGCCTCAAGCATTGGTTTATCTCTGCGGTTTGGAGAAGGGAGAATGCCCTGGAACTGGAGAGGGAGAGAGAGGGGGGCGTGTCTATCTCCTCGGTCGTCCTGCTCTGCTCGGCGCCGCACGCAGAGGAGTTGTGGCGGGGGCGGCGACCACGTGGAGGCGGCTCCGTGGCGCGGGCAGCAAAAGCGCGGGCCAGCGTGGCCGGGCGGAGTACGTGGCGCCGCCGCATTGACACACACAGCTGCTCCGGAGCTCGGTGCCGCAGAGCTTCTCGTGTTTCCAAGCCAGAGCGTCGCCGTGCGCGCCCAGTTGGTGGGCACGTGGATTGGCTAGAATCGAGTTGGTTTTCCGTATAGGGCCCCTCGTGTTCGCGCGCGAGCTGGAGCGTCCGCGTGGGCGCGCGTTTCTCGGTCACCTGAGCAAATACCGACGTCTGTCTTTTTTCTTCGACGAACAGCACACAAATACCCGTACACGTTTTGTAACGAGAGAAAATACCAGTTCTTACTAACCACGGTTTTCTTGACCATAGGGCAATGGTCCACAAAATTTCTTTCATCATTTGAGGATCACGACGTGAAGCTTACGTGGGGTGACTCCGAGTAAATTGATCAGAACTACATTTCTTTTATGGAAAAAAACTCCATCTATTTATCAAACATCATGGCGATATATAGAACATCCGAAGTACTCCCTCTATAAAAAAATATAAGAGCATTTAGATCACTAAATATTACATCTCAATGTCATGCATTTCAACCGGATAAAAATTCATCACACTCCGACGCTCCTAGTCCGATTATTATGGCTTCTCTAGAAAATATAAGTATAGTCAAATACCCCTAATATGAAAAAGAATTGTTCTTTCAAGCCGACCATGTTTAAAAACATTTTTCTAACTAAAGAGTAATGCATTTTTAAAATACTCACATAATTCAAAAAAAATGTCTTCATAAAAAAATTTCATGCAATTTTTAAAAAATATTTACATTGCAAAAAGAATGTTCGTGTAATTTTAAATAGGTCACACATTTTAGATAAAACCTTGTGTTTGTAAACATAATTATATTTTGAGAAAAAGGATAAGAAACAAAAAAAAAACAGAATTCTGGTGAAAGAAAAAGAAAGGCGAGAGAAGAAACAAATGATCAATTGAAAAGAGAAAAAAGAACAACAAAACAGATAAACTTAGTTCCTGGAGAAAACCTAAAGAAAACCACAGGAAACAACCGGAGCTACGAACCGAAGGAGAAATATCACCCAATGTTAGGCTAGCCATGCGCGGCGCAACTATAGATGAGTATGATGTGCAACTTGCAATGAGTTAGATATAGCATTGACGTTGATCCTGGCTAATAGCTAGACACAGGCGCAGAAAGCCCGTACATGAAGAATTATCAGCTCATCGCAACTAAGTTATGATAACAAATATTAGAGTTAATTGCATGTTGGTACCATAATTAGAGCTAGGATAGAGAATTGGTACCATTTTATGTTTTTTCTTCATGTCAGTACAAGTCTGGGGTAGCGGGAATGGACAGATCCGGCCGCGGGTCACCGGATCTGGTCGGCAGCCCAAGGGTTTCGACAACGGATGGCGTCCAGATTAGCGGCAGGGGAGCTTGGGCGTTCATCCATGGAGGTTCTTGCACCGGGAGAGACAGGAAGATGAGAGACCGAGACTGAGGAGGAGGAGAAGTACGAAACATGAGGAAGGAAGGGCTAGGCGGCGCTGGGGCGCAGCTGCTGCTGCCAGTGGCCGACGGAGGCGAGCTCCAACTTGGGCTTGTTGCGACGGAAGGCTTTATCATGAAAGTGAAAATTATAAATCAGGAAGAATAGCCTTGTTTTAAGCAAATGAAGGCTTTTGCGTGATTAAATATAAAGCAAGGGAGTTCTACAAACACATCGGTACTTGACAAGTGGGCCCTGGTCATCAGTTTCCCCGTCAAAATGGGTTTATACAAGGTTTAGCTCAATTTGTTACGGTCTGCCTAGACTTGATATTGACATGTAAAAAAACGCAAAGTGGTACCAATTCGTTACCCTATCCCAATTGTGGTGCCAACATGCAATTAACTCCAAATATTATTTCCGTCCAATTAGTTGTCTTAGATTTTCTAGATATGATGTATCCAAACCCAACACTAAAATGTGTTTACATCCGTATCCAGATAAATCTGAGTCGAATTATGGGCGGATGAAGTAGTTACTAGAAAGTTAAGTTAGTAAAGAAGTTGCATTTGAAATTTTACTAGTGGGCCAAATAACAGGTATATCAAAGCATATGCAAATGGAGGACAAAACATAGTGATAGAACTGTGAACACTACGACAAGCAAGAGCAGCGGGCTCAACGTCTTGCTCCAACGGCCCATGAGACCAAGGGCGAAGGGGTGGAGATGCACCACCACCCACGCGTTGAACGCCATCGCGAGCACCGCCGCGGGGCCTTTCCTCCACCGTCCCTCCTGTACTGCTGCCGCCATGGACGTCACGTTCACGGCCAGCACCACGGCCGTCGGAACCATCAGCACCGTCCATCTCACGGCGTACAGCTCTGCGAACCTGTCTTTTACTACACCGCCGCCGGAGTTCGACGCCCGGTGCTTGGACGTCAGCTTGAACGCTATCTCCTTCCCCGCCGCAACCTTGAGCGCCACCTGCACCACCGCGGCCGCGTACGCGCTCGTGGCGGACACCATCCAGAACTGCTCGTTCCGCCACCAGTCGCCCAGCGTTATGCCCGACCACCTCACCTCCAGCACGGCCACCATGGCCAGCGTCAGCATCAGCGCCGCCACAAAGGCGATGTACGTGGCCGACGGCGGCGTGTTGACTGAGAAGGCGCTCGTGCTCGCGTTCCGGGTCACGAGCGGGATCGCCGGCAGGAGGCAGTAGAGTAGGAGAAAGATGGAGGTGAACGGGTACACCGTCGTGTTGAGGTACGCCAGGCGCTGCAGCGGGTGGAGCCGGGGCCCGGCGAGGAGGGCGTTGTTGCGGGAGAAGAATATCTCGAGGGAGCCCGCCGCCCAGCGGAGGACCTGGTGCAGCCGCTCTGTGAGGTTGATGGGCGCGGTGCCGCGGAATGCGTCTGGCGCGGTGGCGCAGTAGGCGGAGCTCCACCCTCGCCGGTGCATGCAGAAGCCCGTGGCAACGTCCTCTGTCACGGTGCCGTATATCCAGCCGATGTCCCGGCCCCACGCTGTCCTGTCCTCGTAGCCGCACGAGACAAGCGCGGTTGCCTCGCCGACGGCAGCCCCGTCGAACGAGCGCGGCGGTGAAGTGGTGTTCCATTGCTCCGACTGGTTCAAGTTCAAGGCCGCACGCACCGAGCCAAGGAACGGTGTCGAGATGCCAAACTTGTCAGCCTCTGCGGCGACGTCCTTGCCAGCGTCGCGGTCACCATGTGGCCTCCAGAGCGGCGGGTCGGCGTTGTATAGCGCCGCACGGCGAAACATGCAGCCGGTGCCCACGTAAATGGGTCCCTGGAGGCCGTCCAGGCCGAGCTCCGTGCAGTCGAAGAAGACGCGGTTGTGGTTGGCGTATCGGTCGGCGGGGTCGACGCCGTCGAAGCGCTGCGGGAACTGGACGAACGCCACGTTGCTGCCGCCGCGGTCGAGCATGAGGCAGACGCCGGCGCGGAGGGCCTGCGAGTTGTTGACGTAGTGGTCGCAGTCGAGGTTGAGGATGAAGGGCGCGTTGGAGAGCACGGCCGAGGTGCGGAGCAGCGCGTTCATGGCACCTGCCTTCCGGTGGTGCACGCGGCCGTGGCGCTTCTCCCGGCACATGTACACCACCGCTGGAACCCGCACGTCGACGGAGCCGAGGTCCAGAAGATCACTGACGCCGAGCTCCGGCGTACTGCCCGGAGGGCCGACTAGCACTTCAACAACTCCGGCATGATCTTCCGCCGTGCCGCGCGACCACTGCTGGCGCCGCACGTCTCCGGCGTGAAGCGCGTCGATCCGCAGCCGCAGTTCTTCGTACTCCCGGCGCACGCGCCTCCGGTCCCGTGCCAGCTCGGGCCACGACTTTGCCCTATAGTCAGCCCTTGACACCACCCTCGCCTTGACGCCGGGGCAGAAGTAGGCCTCTGGGTTCCTCGGCTCGACCCCGTGCTTCCGGCAGAACGGCACCCACAGTCTAGCGAACCAGGCAGCCTGCGCCACCGCCTCGCGGGTGAGCAGAGCGCCGCCGTCGTCTGAGACGTAGCACGTGAGCTTGTCTGGGGGGTAGTCCGCGGCGAGGATGGAGAGGATAGTGTTCACGGTCACCAGCGGCGGCTCCTTCTCCGGGTCGGCGGTGGTGACGAACACATCCATGGCCGGAAGCAGCGACTCCTCGAGCGCCGTGGCGTAGACGGTGCGCCGGACAGGCTGCATCTTGGGCAGCTGGTCCAGCACCCACATCAGGGCGAACCAGAGCTCCCCGGCGATGGACATGGTCCACATTGCACGAACTGTAGTTGTGCCGTCGCTGATCATCGCAAGAGCAGTGCTGCTTCGCCATTTGAAGAACAGCACGAAGATGATCATCCGAACAAAGACCACGAGCCTGCAACAAACACCATGATTTTCGCCACTTTGTCATTTTCCACATAATTTATAGAGTAATATTTCTATACGCACTCCCACTCACTCAATTGAAAGGGTGAATTCGAAATTTTTAAATGTCACTTTTGAGCACTAGATTTCATGACACGATAAAGAAAAAGGTTATAAGAACTCATCATTTGTCGCAGTAAATTCTTATCAGATTCAGCATCCAATTGTAAAGTAAACAAGAAAATAATTGGTCAAACAACTATCACATCCAATTGTTTTACTTTCTTTTTTTACTTCCCTTGGAACTCTGCTAGCTGCACATAACAAATTTTAACTCTGCGCATTTCATATGAACTAGTTGAACCACTCATGAGTCATGATAGTGTGTAGTATATATATATATATATGTTCACAAGTTTTATCATGAAGAACTCTTAGGTTTTGTAATTAAACACCGCACATGTTCGAATAACTAAGTATGTACATAGCTGATGATTACCTGTACAGCTTGATGGTAACTGTGGTAAGTTTTGTGGTTCGGACAAGTAGCCTCTCAACGCTGGCCGACTTCTCATGCTCGGGCGACTCCTTCCCATCCAAGCTTGCAACATAGTCGTGCTTCTTGGTGATATATGTCATTGACATGCTCCCACTGGCCAAACGCTATATTGTTCTTGACAGGAAGGCTAGCTCGGGTGTGGAATCAACCCTATATATGGAGGACATGTCATTGACCCATCGTCGCTACTTCTTTTCTGCTTTAACTTTATACTAGACTTCCGTACTTATCCTAGCTTATTCATTTAGTATTTTGTTAACCCGTGGCTATTTTTGACTCTTATCTCACCAAAATGTGCAAGAACTTTACACACGCTTAGTTTGTTCACGGCACCAAAGATTGGTGATAGATTCCATGCACTTCGCGGCTCGTAAGTGGCATGAGCACACCCGAGCACTAAATTTGGTCCACATTGCTGATTTGTTTCCACGCTCCATTTGCTAGTCCAATACTAAACAAAGGGTCGTTACATTAAAACACACATAGGTGATGCACAATAAGTGGCGTGTCTTTGTGACACGCACTTGTTATGATCAATTAGTGATGAGTCCTACGGCGACCCATCACTTGTATGGCTTTCGGGTCGAGGCCTAACATTCACTTGCCACTCATGAATTGTCATAATTTTTTAGATGAAATTTGCACTCTTAAGCAGGTGATAACATAACACATCACTAATGATCTTAGTGATGGTCCTAATGTGACTTATGACACAATTTTAAGTGGTGGTTCTTCCTTTGAAAAGTATTAGCGATGGGTCTGCTGGAAACTGATCCCACTTGGTGGTCAACCTTTTGCCAAGCCAAGGGTGGTGGACTCCTAAGCGGGTACGTGCATGCCATCTATATAGCCCTACATATTGTGTCTACTTTGTTTCTCCCTTTTAATTTTCTTATATACTACTCGTGTGTGTTTTCCATCATAGTCTCAACATGTTATTAGCACAAAGCTCTACCAAGACACACTACGACGAGGAGAAGGAGAAGCATATAGCTTAAGAAGGTGTTTTTAAGGGGTATGTGCTTTCTGAATGTCGATGGATGTTGTTGAACTGGCACAGAGCTGGCAAGACTGAAATTGCAGAACCGATGAGATTGATCGTTTCTCTCCAGGGAAAACAACCTTTTCATAAATATAAATATAGTCCCAAGTTCAAGTATATTTATCAAAACCCCACCTTAAAATACTTTACAAACTAAAACCCTGCATATAGAATTGTTCTTTTCTCAAATAGACCCTATGCTCCTTTCCTTGATTTATCCTATGAATATAACAACAACATCCCTTGTGTTGGGGCATGCCAAGTATTTATGTCAATATTCCTTATTTGTTGAATTCATGTGAGAAGACACCGAAGCATTATCGAAGGTTATGGTTACGTCTACACTAGGAATGGGCTACCGTTCCGTTGTTTCTTCGTATCATGTATTATTTTAGGTAATACAGTATCCCACTGGGTTATGTTATCATTTTGCTAAGTCTGTGTGTATCAGCTATTGATCTAGGGATTGACATGTGATGCACAGTGGACCCAACACAAGCTGTCTAACATGTGTTTAGTGTGTTGTAGTGGTGGTGGTCATAGACTGCTATCCACTTTGTTGTTGATGCATACATGGAATCCATGTTGTCATTTGCATTCAGTTGCTCCTTACCAACTAGCTAATTTGTATATGCAAAGTTACAAATGTCTTATTTGGTCATGAGAATAATTTTGTTCTTAGGAAGCTGACAGTGCAAGCACGGTAGCCCATATATCGCAAGAGATGCAGTGTATGCATATCGCGTGCATACACTTGCGTTGCTTGGAACCCACTATTCAGTGTGGTTTCGATCAGCATTATCTTACTCATAAGGATGACGCATGCGCATGCATGCAGTTCACTTAGCAATCCTACGTCGCTTCAACTAGATAGAAAAGGAGCACAAGGTAATCTAGTTGGGACGTACGTCAGTTCAACCAACAAATTTTGAGTGCATTGTGATGTGTGTGTGGTGTATACATCTACGTCGTTTGACTGGTTGATGGGGTTATATATAGATAACTAGTCGCTACTAATCTTTTTATGCCAGGAAAAAGGGAACTTGTTTATTCATCGGAATCACCACTTCTGTAAATTAAGAAATAATGTAGAAGAGATGCATGTGTATTCATTAAGAAAGAAGATGATACACATCAAAGAAGACAAGGCTCATGCAATGACATAGAGGCACGACCTCAGCTATCGGCAAGTAGAAGACTACTGAACCCAACTTATACTAGGGCAAAAGATACATCACAGATCACACGGCATGAAAGTGAGATCCGTGCACTGCGAAACCTACAAGGCTACAACACAACCACAAACTTCACAGTCCAAGCACGACTACCAAGATGACAAAGGTGAATGAAGCCCAAACATCATAGGGATAGATCCGTCACAAGTCTTGAGCCAAACCATTTGCACGAGTATATATAGGCGCAACATCACCGAACGACAAGGCTATGTGCCCAAAATCGTCGGACCTGCATCCACCTAGGCCATAAAAGAGGAGCCATGGGGGTGAACAGGCACAAATCGGGGAAGCAGAAAGGCGCACACAGGAACAGAGGGTGAAGCCAACCATGAACTGGGTTACTGGGGGAGCCGGTGACGCGTTCCGAACAACGCTTGAACCAACGACCAGCCAGCAAGGAACCACCAGACGACCACAAACCAAAATTCACCCGCCAAATCCAGCGGAGCTATCGCCAGATCTCTCTAATAGCGAGTTGCGACTGGAAAAAATTGAACCCACGACCATAATAACAAACATCCAATTCACCGCCAAATCTCATTGATGGCGACCGAGAAAGACCAGATCCAATACCGAGGCCGACCTAGGGAGGGAGGTGAAGCACGGCAACACCATGACTACATCGCGGGCCTGCAGTGATCCAGGACGACTGGGGGAGCGATGTGCGCTAGATCCGGCAGCAGGACGCTCGGATCTATACTGGGAATCACCACCGTGTTTGTGGGCCCTTGATCTCTCAATTGGCCAAACTTAGATAACTCGGCATCATCATCGAAAATTCTACACTTACGGAAAGAGTGCCACGGATTGATTTTAGCTGACCCTACCCTTTGATTTTAACTGGGCCATGTCAGTCCGTAACTTCCTTTCCGTGTGAAATGGCCTGTAGATGTAGCAAAGCTCCATCATCATCAACGAGTACTCGGCTCTCTCACACACACTGATGCACTCTTGACATACGGCAGCCATTTTACAAGTAGCTGTACAAATGGGTTTTACATTTTGTTTCGATAGTCAAATGGGTTCTACATATAGCAGGGCAGTATTTGCTATATATTGCTTGCTGATTTATAATCCAACTGAAGTACACTATATATTTATTATCGATCGATCACTCATGTTATTTTATGCAGTAGAGTTGAGCATATGGAGCAGCATATCGTTCCAGGTGTCGATGGCCCCCGGCAGGCACCAGTGCACGCAGTCGTTATACAGGGTGAAGTGCTTCTCCGGCGTCCAGCCGCGGTACTTGCTGGGGTGCGCGTCCGCGCGCAGTATCATCGCCTCCGTCGTGTCCATCAGCATCATCTTCACCTTGACGCCCGCCGCTGCCCTCTCCGCCGCCGCCGCGAATTCCTCCAGCTGCAGCTCGCGGAAGTCGCGCTCGAAGCCCTCGACCCTCTTCTCGCCGCGCCGGGACGGCGCCGTCCGCACGCAGTTACCGTTCTCGCTGTTCCACTGCCCGCCCTCGTACTGCGATGGGTCCACGGTGCGCAGCAGCGCAGTGCCGCGGAACCGGCCGTCGGCGCCGGACAGCGCCCCCAGCGCGGCCCGCGTGGCCATGCGCAGCGCGTACCGCGGCGTGAGGTCCGTGACGTTGGGCAGCTGGCAGTAGTGGCAGCCGACGAGCCGGCCGGCCTCGTACAGCATGGACGGGCGGTAGAACCAGCTCGACGCCGACACGACGACGTAGTCGAGCTCCGGGATGCGCGCCGCCCACACGTCCTCCGCCTCGTCGAGGTGGAGGTTCCAGAGGCCCGTGTGCGCCGGCCCGTCGTCGTCGATCTGCTCGTGCCGGACCAGGTACGGCGCCCAGAAGCTGGCCACGGTGAAGTTGTACTCGCCGTAGTGGTACACCGTGTGCTTGCTGCTCGGCCAGCTCGTCGTAGGCTCCGCGACCTGCACGCACGCACGGCCATGAGGCAGGGCAGATCATTATAGCAGTAGGAGAAAGGTGCGAGACTCCATGATTGAGAGCTCGCTTAGGATCGGAGGTACGTACTCTGGTGAGGAGGCAGATGAGGGAGTCCTTGTGGTTCCTGGCGAGGGAGTCCCCGACGAAGGCGATGGTCTTGCCCCTCATCAGGGCGAGGAAGCGGGCCGGGTCGAAGCGGGGCAGGTCGCAGCCGTCGCCGTCGGGGCGCCACCGCCAGTTGACGAAGCCGAGGTCGGGCTTGCCGAACCTCATGCAGTCGTAGTGCTCGTGGATGACCGAGCAGGTGTCGTTGGTGTAGTAGGGCGCGTCCGGGTCGGGCACCCAGTCGCCCCTGAAGATGTCGCAGCCCCCGCCCTCGCCAGGTCGTGATCCTGTGTGAAGGTGAGAAGAAAACACGCGCCATGGGTGTGGGAAGGTGGTGCACAGCAGGTTGGAAGCCGCGAGAAGAGCAGCGAGGAGCATGAGGGACACGACGGGGACGAAGCATCTGCTGCTGCTCACATGGACATGGGGATTGCACATGTGAAGAAGGGCCCTCATGGTCCGGTGTGCATTTGAGTTCGATTGTGCGCATTAGCCAGCCATATATGATGATGATCATGCATGAGAATGGCGAGGCAATCACTTCACTGGTGCCGGCCGGTGTGGTCAGCAGCTATCTTGATCCATCGTCCTTGATAGAGGATGATTGGCTCACTAATTGTTTTCTTCTCTTCTCTATGCCAATATAAAACTGCAACAGTGGGCTGCGCACATGCGCTACTGTACTAATCAGCCTCTATACCATTCGTGGTATGATACGTCAAAGTAGCACTCAAACAAACGATTCACTCAAATTACAGTGGTCTCCCACCACAGCCAGCCCACAGCCCAACCAAACCTCACCAGCCATAGCCTCAAGAAGAGTCCATGACAGAAGATAGTCTTTGTTGCAGAAGATACCGATCTCAGGATTGAACTACCTGTGATGATCCAAACAGGTTCGACTCCTGGTTCTTCACAAACTGATAAACATTCTGAGGCCATCTTTCCCTAAAAAAAAAAAAACTGAGGTCATCTGTATCTCTCCCACACGCACCTGCCGCTGATCAGCCACTCGTTGAGCCGAGGACCAGCGCTTCTTTGTGTAGCCAGTTTACCAATTGGCTTGCAACATGCAGATATGCAGACATGTACTCGGCGCCTTATGATGAAGTTGTTAGGTTGATCTCTTCCCCGTTCGAACCCAACGGGTCGAACGGACCCTTGCATCGCGTCCTGATCGGGGGCGCCCAACCAAACCATGGTTGGTGGCCCCCTCAGACCCGCGCTATATTAACAGAGGTGGGGTCCGGGGCACGAGTCACGAGGTTCACCGCTGCCACAAACCCCATCGATATTCCCTACCGATCTAGGGTTAGCGCGGTGCTCATGGGAAGCTCCACCACCGTTGTCATCCACTCTCTGTCCACGACACCGCCGTCACCACATCAACATGGTCGGCGTTGGATCGAGCTCGTCTGGACATGCAGAAGGTAGGTCTATCGGAGAATCTAACCTATCTGATCCAAAGCAATCTATCAATGGTATCAGCCAAATCGGGTTAGACTTTTTCGGTTGAAACGAAATCACATAAAGAAATCCCCTCCCCCAAGAACCCTAGATAGGGCAAAGTTTCACCGGAGAAGGGCCTCGGGCCTCGCCGGCAAAGTGCGTCGCCGCAAGGCCGCGCCTGTTCCTCTCGATCCCCACACGCATCGGCAAGCCGAGGTGCGGGGACAAAGAACTACCCCAGACGGGGCAAAGGGCACCACCACGAAGCCGTTTGACGGCGGCGCGTTCACCCTCGTGGTGCTCGCGCACGCCGGCAAAGGGATCAGCGGGGGCGCTGCGTCTGATGGCGCCGGGCCTCTCGCGTCTCTCTATCTCTGCACGAAGGAGGCTGTAGTGGATGGGTGAGAGAAGGGGGAAGGGAAAAGGAGAGCACAGCGCGGCGCGGCGCGGTGGCCCTCGCCGCCGGTGCCCGTGGCCGGAGTAGCCGACCAGGGCGCTGCCCCTTTTTCCCCGACAGGAGAGGAACAGAAGAAGAGGGAGGAGAGGAGGGGAATAAGTGGCTCGCGCAGCGCGGCGGGTTTCGCCGGCGTGGCCGGCGGGCACGGAGACGCGCGAGCGGCGCGGGGGAGGGAGGGATTGACCGAGGCTGCGCTCCACTCTCCCTCGCTCACCTGTTTTGTTCGAGCGAAATGCGCGCATGGCCGTCAGATCTCCACGGACGGTGCAAATCGAAAACCTAAAGCGGCGCTGGGCCTTTTGGGCCAAAGAGGAGGAGGCAGCGCTGGGCTGAGGCCGCTGGCCCAGACTGAGGCGAGTCCGGCTCGCGCGAGTGCGCGGAGGAGCAGGCCATGGGCCGCTGCAAGCCTCCCGCGCTAGGCCGAGGCCGGCTGAAGCTGCGTGTTTTTTTTATAGTTTTTGTCCAGTTTTTGGACAGATGTCAAATAGTTTTTCTATGCAAATTTTTCCAACGAAAATTTTACTTAGAAAATAACAAAGTAAACAGAAAAAGTTTCTGAAAATGAAAATAGAAAATTTTCAGAAAAATAAATGTTCATGCAATTTATAAAGAAAATAATAAAGTTCATGAATTTTTATTTGGTCAAAGAAAAGCTTCTGTAAAAATAAAAAGTTCATGCATTTTTATTCATGTTTTTTTCGCTGCGTAAATAATTAATAGTGCTCTTTTACAAAGAAAATAAAAGTTTAAAAACAATTAAGTTTTTTAAGAGCATGTTAAAAGTGATTATTAAAATGAATATGATTATGTTACTTTTTATGACCAACGTTGTTAATAACATGATCATGTTTTATTATTGAATAGAATATTGTAAAGTTTCCGCTGCAAAGTAAAAGTTTTATCCTCCAATTAAATTGGAACCAACGGGAAAATTTAATTGGAAAAAATGCTCTTAGCAATGTTTTTCCCCTGTGGGTGAAATAAGATGCAAATAGTTTCCGCTATGACAAAAAAATATATTTGTTTTAAAGTTAAAATATGGTATTGTTATTTTCTGACCAATGTTGATGATAACAGTGCTATAATTCTATGAGTCTTATGTTCAAAGTTTAAATCTCTGATAAATTTTGTATCAAAGTGATCAATTTTCAGAGAACCAATAAAGATCAATAAAATGCTCTTGAACTAGAGAAATGTATATTTTTTGTTCCGTTGCAATAAACACGTTGATGATGATTAATTCTTAGCAAAGTTGTTTAATAGAAATACTATCATCACGTTGTTTATGAGTTATATGCATTATTTCCATTTCCGCCCAACGGTGATATGGAATTAATGTAGAAGGATGATGTTTATTCTAATTCTGCCACAACAGTGATTTAGAATATAAAAGAAAGTTTCAAAAGTTTAATGTGCATTTCCTTTAACCAGACCAATGTAGGGTTATTTTTATGCCCATTATTGTTGATTATTGGCTAAGTTTTCTTAGACTAAAATTTTTCCATGCTTTCATTCGTGAAAGCGAATGGCTGGGTACATGTGACCCGAAAGATGACCAAGAAAGGTCATAACGTGAGGGAGTATGTTCTCTCTAAAGAATGGCATCAAAAGAAAAGAAATAGATCATTGAGAGTCTTGGTTGATGAATGTCTTTCATGTACTCTCTATGAAGAAGATTTTTCAGTCAACATGATTTGAGATGAAACAAGCAACATGCGTGTTTAATTTGACCAACGTCGGATCAAGCATGTGTGTCAAAGAGCATTTGGATCTATTCCTAAATGTGATGATTGAATATGCAATCAAAAGAGCCAATTCCGGCATTTATGTTCCCTTACAACGAATTACCTGCATGGCGGGAAAAAGATGATTATGATAAAACCCACATGGCGGGAAAAAGTCTGGGAAAATACCTGCGTAACAGGGTAAAGCTGACATAATATTATGTCAATAATCCCGTATGGCGGGAGAAATTTTTGCAAGAAAAAGATATGATAACTCATGTGCTTTTAATGTATCCCATTCTGGGAGAAAAGAATGGAATAGCTGAAAGGCGCAACCGTACACTTATGGATATGGTGCGCAGCATGATGAGTTATTCCAACTTGCAATTGGGATTATGGATGGAGGCGCTTGAAACCGCCATTCACATTCTCAATAGAGTACCAAGCAAGTCGGTGCCCAAAACACCGTACGAGCTATGGACAGGAAGGGTGCCCTTCCTACAACACTTCAGGGTGTGGGGGTGCCCTGCTGAGGCCAAAATGTTTAATCCAAGCATTGCAAAGTTAGATCCCAAAACAGTGAGTTGCCACTTCATTGGCTATCCAGATAGACCAAAGGGTTTTTGTTTCTACTATCCAGACAGATATACAAAGTTTGTAGAAACAAGACATGTAGTCTTCTTAGAGGACAAAATGATGAGGGGGAGCATGGTAGCTCGAAAAATTGATCTTGAGGAGAAGAGGGTGCATGCACCTAATCCGATGATTCAGGAGCCATTTTTCTCACTACCAGTTGCAACTACACCCATGACAACTATGGGGATAGACCCGGAACCTGTCCACCAGGAGCCGACTGAACCCGTTGTTGAGCATGAAAGGGAGGTGCAGCAGCAAATTTAGAAGAAGTGCTAGAAGTTGAGGCACAGAATGTGCCAGAAACTGAGGCCCTTAGAAGGTCTACAAGACACAAAAAGTCAGCTATTTCTACTGATTATAAAGTTTATATCACGGAAATAATTCATACAAAAAAAGATCCCACCTCATATGAAGAAGCCATGAGAAGCCCTCATTCATCGAAGTGGATGAAGGCAATGGAACACGAGATGAAATCGATGAGTTCCAAAGATGTTTGGGATTTAGAGGAAATTCCTAAAGGAGCCAAAATAGTAGGCTACAAATGGGTATACAAAATTAAGTATGACTCTAAAGGGAATGTAGAAAAGTATAAAGCTCGACTTGTGGCAAAAGGATTTACACAAAGAGAAGGGATAGATTACAATGAGACATTTTCTCCAGTCTCATGTAAGGATTTCTTCAGAATCATAATGACATTAGTTGCTCTATTTTGATTTAGAGTTACATCAAATGGATGTTAAGACGACATTTCTGAATGGTGATTTAAAAGAAAATGTCTACATGAAACAACCCAAGGGTTTCGTCATGGAAGGCAAGGAAAATATGGGATGCTGCCTGAAAAAATCCATTTATGGGTTAAAGCAAGCCTCTAGATAGTGGTATCTAAAGTTTAATCAAACGATTAAAAGTTTTGGATTAAAGAAAATATTGAGGATAACTGCATTTATGCAAAGTTTAAAAATGAGAAATATATTTTCCTAATCTTGTATGTGGATGATATTATACTTGCTAGCAGTGATGTTAGTCCATTACAAGAAACAAAAGAAGTTCTTATCCTCAGATTTTGACATAACAGATCTTGGCGAAGCATCATATGTTTTGGGTATAGAAATTCACCGAGATAGGAACAATGGAGTCCTAAGACTATCGCAGAAAGCATATTTAGAAAAGGTTCTTAAAAAGTATAATATGCATGCGAGTAAAGCCACACTTGCTCCTATAGTTAAGCGCGATAGTTTTGGGAAATTCCAATATCCCAAGAAACCAGTACGAGATCGATCAAATGAAAGCAGTACCATATGCTTTGGCAGTTGGCAGCTTACAATATGCACACGTGTGCACTCGCCCTGACTTAGCTTTTATCACCGGGGTACTCGGTAGATATTAAGAGAATCCAGGCATGGAGCACTGGAAGATGGTAAAGAAAGCATTGCGTTATGCGCAAGGCACGAAGGACTACATGCTAATATACAGAAGTGATTCCCTAGAGATAAAAGGGTATTCAGACGCAGATTTTACGGGGGACAGGGATGATAGAAAATCCACGTCAGGATACGTCTTCACTCTCGCTGGGGGAGCTATTTCGTGGAAAAGCTCCAAGCAGTCGATAGTTGCATCATCCATGATGTATGCAGAATTTATAGCATGCTTCGAAGCCATGGGGCAGGCGATATGGCTAAAGAAATTTGTACCCGACTTGAAAGTGGTAGATTGTATTCACAAACCACTAAAGATGTTCTGTGACAACCAGCCCGCAATATTCTATGCTCACAACAACAAGTCGAGTAATGCTGCCAAAACAATAGAGATAAGGTATTATGTTGTGAAAGATTAAATCCAGGATCAAACTATAAGTCTCGAGCATATAAGGACAAGATATGCTTGCGGATCCGCTAACGAAAGGCTTACCACCCAATGTGTTCAAGGAACACTTAGCCGGCATGGGTTTAAGGAAAAGCCTTATGATTCCTGGATAGGCCCAAAAGGAATAAAATTTGTTTATGAACAAAACGTATGTTGTAGCTGTATGATTCTATTGGCAATTAAGCTGTGACGATGAAACATGCTCTATGTACCAATATGTGATGAAACAAATAAACTAAAAAGTATAAGGTTAAAAGTAAATTTGAGATCAAGGGGGAGAATGTTAGGTTGATCTCTTCCCCGTTCACAAACTGATACACATTCTGAGGCCATATTTCCCTAAAAAATAAAAAAAAATCTGAGGTCATCTGTATCTCTCCCACACGCACCTGCCGCTGATCAGCCACTCGTGGAGCCAAGGACCACCACTTCTTTTTACCATTTGGCTTGCCACATGCAGATATGCAGACATGTACTTGGCGCCTTATGATGAAGTTGTTAGGTCGATCTCTTCCCCGTTCGAATCTAACGGGTCGAACGGGCCCTTGCATCGTGCCCTGATCGGGGGCGCCCAACCAAATCATGGTTGGTGGGCCCCTGTGACCCGCGCTATATTAACAGAGGTGGGGGCTGGGGCACGAGTCACGAGGTTCACTGCTGCCACAAATCCCACCGATATTCCATATCGATTTAGGGTTAGCGTGGTGCTCACGGAAAGCTCCACCACCACCGCCATCCACTCTCTGTCTATGACACCGCTGTCACCACATCACCATGGCCGGCGCTGGATCGAACTCGTCTGGACAGGCACAAGATAGGTCTACCGAAGAATCTAGCCTATCCGATCCAAAGCAATCTATCATGACGGACCGCTGGCTTTCATGGCCGCCAGGGGAGAGGTCGGGAGGAGACAGCCTCGCCGCTCCTGTTCCGGTCCCCTAGAGAGATGAGAGGCATTTCTTTTTAGAGGAACAAAAGGCACAACACGGTGAGGAGAGGGCGATCGGCCCAGTTTCGTGAAACGTCCCGGTAAATGCGGCAGAAAAACAGGGCACAAGGAAGTTTACCCAATAGGATCCCCAATTACAGGCGTTGTCTCCTGGTAAATTTTCATTGCAAGTGAATAATTTCAAAATTAGGAAAAAAATTGCTGCCTTAGCCAGTTTGATTTTGTTATTATTATCTCAAGATGCTATGCCAACTCCGTCTCTCGGAAGTGCTCATAGAGGTAGGGTGTGCATGCATGCATTCATATGGGTGAGTATATGCTCGTGTATGCGATCAACTTCTATTGTACCGTGTTTAAAAAAAACAGTCTCCAAGCAACCGGAAGGGGGCACCACCAAGTCATTTCTAAGCAAGATTTCCACACGCGCTCAAGAGAAATTTCAGAACAACCAGAATGTTTTATCTAAGGCCCTGTTCAGAATCCCACTTGCTCCGCGAAATACCAGGAGCTGTGGAGCTAGGAAACAGGCGCTCCACATTTTTCCACTGTAACTCCACCCGCTCCGGGAGTGGGAGCTGTGGAGCGGAGGTAATCCGAACAGTCCCTAAATATGTACTGTAGCAAATTCGCTAAGAAACAATATTAAAACACGATGCCTAGAAAGACAGATGATACAGCACACAGGTTAGAGACGAATCAACACGGTTATCAAAACAAGTACAACCTTTTTTCTTCTAAAAGCACGAAGGCAAAGCCAATACAGCTGTTCTTTAACAAAGGCACCAAACCAAATCACCTCCAGGAGAGATATCATCGAGTTTCCTCAACTCAATAATCATGAATTGCCGATGAAGTTAGCATCGTCTCAGGCCTACACGCCTAGAGCTCAACGGCAAATTTGTAGAGTTCTCGGTCCAGCCACTCTGCTCAGCACAAGCTTGCAGGATCTCATGGGAGGTGAGTGGTGGCCAATCTTCTACCGCAAACCTTCACAGATCATGTAGATCTCCCTCGAACTAGACCTCGTCGCCTTAGGCCTCAGGAGAGATACTTTTTTAAACTTCTCTTTGCAAAATTTGTTAAACCCTGCAGCAGGGCAATAGACAATCATTCATGTTGCTATGATATCAACTGCAAGCAATAGTAAAGCAAAATCTACTTGTAAGATCTACCTGGTATATCCTCGTTCTCAAGAAACTTGATTACTAGGCTGCCTCCACGTCTAAGAACACCGTCCTCATCAGGATCTGGGCCCGTGGAGCTCTGAAACCTCTCCATAGTCTCACGATAGTCAGCCGATTCTTTGAACTTTATCTTACCAACTGCCAACGAGAGCGCACGCATGCCCAGCTCACAAGATATAGCTTCATCTCTGGTTGTGATCCCTGAAACTACCGGACACATGTCGGATAATATCACAGAAAATCCTCGTTCCTGTACAACAGAGTAACATCAATTAATCAACAAATGAACAGAGCAACCACTATCAAGATCAACAGCACAAATATAGCTGACAGTCCTTGATCTGGTATTTCTAATCATCCACCATGAAATCAGGCACTGGTGATTTCAATGTTGAGATTAGTGAAGCTTCATAGTTTTAAGGGGTGGACACGACAGATAGTTCGGCCAAATATTTGATGACAAATAAAACAGACCAGTCTCAAAAGTTCTAGCAATCAACTAAATATTGTGATTTTGACAGAAGGCTAGAAACTGCCGTTTAATTAATACATGTTGGCCCTTCATAATAGGCAGCATCATATGCAGCTACATTCTCATATCTCCAACTGATGCTTCATTCTCTGGTAAATATTGTTCGACCTTGTAGGTATGTGTTTTGCCATCTGTTATGCAACATTTTCTTTCAAAAAAAAAAAATCTGTTATGCAACATATATGATGGCTGATGGATAAACTACAATTATTTGGTTATATTTTAACAACTCATGGCACTAAATTTGGTTTACTTAACAGTTCTTTTCTAACAAGCACTGTCAGGGTGTCAGCCAATAAACCCCGATACCATTTTGGGAGAACTCTTCGGGACTATATTTCTTCTGTGAAAATAGTCCCAATATATGGATTTATAGTGCAAAGATGTCATGAATTTGAACCAATCAAGCCACATTTCAAACTCAGAATAACACAAATTTAATCAGTACATAATTCCACTAATCTACACAAAATACACATCCAGCCGAATTCCATTCCATCGAGTAGATTAAAAAAAGCAGTCTATTATCGAACCTGCGGCGACATGGCTCGGGCTTGCTGCTTCATCAGAGCCATCACATCGGTGCAGACCGTCCTGACCCGCGAGTCGCAGTGCGCCGAGGGGACCTTCACCTTCTGCTCTGCAACAACCGAGCACCAAAATCAGACCCGACACCCCGCCCATCAATCACAGCATCAGCAGATTGGCGAACCTTGACATCGACGCCGACGACCAGGCCGCCCTTCTCGAGCGGGCCCAGGTTCTGGCAGGCTACCTGGAGCCACGCGCCGGGGGCACACCCGAGGTCGAGCACAGCGGCGCCCGGGGCGATGAGCTTGTGCTGCTTCTGTATCTGGATCAGCTGCAGCAGCGGGGAATAGAAGCGCGACGCGTGAGAGATTGGTCCAAGGCGGAGCGCGGGGAGGGAGAGCGGGGCCGGAGGAGCGAGGCGGTGCTGACCTTGAAGGCGGAGCGGGCGACGTAGCCGAGGCGCAGCGCCTCCCGGTAGAAGAAGTCGGCGGTGCCCGTCGCGCCGCTCATGTTCCCGACGATTGCGGCGCGGCGGCGAACGGAGAACGGACGGCCGTGAACGCGGGTTTGCTAGGGTTTTAGGCCGTTTTCGCGGGAGCGGGCGGGCCTTGCTGTCTGTGGTTCGCATGGATGGGCTGCTAACATGAGCATGTCTCACGGGCCTGGTTTGGGCTGACATGCCAAACCAGATGAGCTGCAGATGCCGTAGAAAACGGGACCTCATATGCGCCGCATTCGGCAGATCCTATTTGACGCCCGCAGGCGTCAAGAGGACGAGCCTTCGCTGAAGCAAGTCCCCACTTGGGCCAGCCCACGTACGGATCTGGTTCACTACTGTTTCCTTGTTTCTTGCGGATTTTTTCTTCTATGGTTTTTTGCTTCCAGTTTTTTTCACTCTTTTGGCCAGTTTTCAATTATTTTGTCCCGGTTTTTTCTTTTGCTTTGAATTTAAAATTTGTTCACATTTTAAAATATTTTTCGCATTTTTTAATAAATTTTGTTCACAGTTTTTCCATGAATGTTAGTTTTTTTTTGAAAAAAGACGGATATGCTACTGTAGATAGGTACTTAAAAGTTTAGCGCTGCATTTTAGCATTCTATCATACAAGTTCGAGTGGTTACCAAGTGTCTTCTGAAACCAGAGGTCGGGAGTTCTACTTCGCGCGGCATGTTTTGTTTTTGCTGAATTCTAGGTTCGACGCTGCCAATGGGCCGGCCCGTTTGCGCGCGCTTTCAGCGAAAGCTCTACCGTTCGACGCACGCGGGCGTTCAATAGGAGGTCTCGCCGCATTCTGCGGCGAATACGGAGAGCGACGCACACGGGAGCCGTGTGGTTCGGCCAGCCCACTAAGACACACCGCCAGTAGTTAACAGTAGTAAAAATCAAAAAATCAAAAGAGATGCCGCAGCATTCGAGCACAGGACGTCGCTCCGCTCCGTAGCGTTGCTTACCACTAAAGTAAATGGCCACATGTGAAGAAAAATGCATCGCAAACATATTTCGCAACTTACCTTTGCGTGATATTCCCAATTGGTTGTTATTTGCTTGACATGTACAATAGCATATATATTTTTGAAAATTTGAACACATTTCGAAAACACACAAAAGAATTTTTGAAGAAATGTGAAATTCCAAAATAGTCTTTGAAAAACAAGAACAAAATTTGGAATTTCAAACATATTTTGACAAACATAGTCTTCAAAAAATAAGAACAAAATTTATGAAGGAGTTATTTTTTACTTTGGAACAATTTTTCAAAATATTAGAGCACATTTTTAAATTTTTATTTTTTAACAAGAAGGATTTAATTTTGAAACCCCGAACGTATTTCAAAAGAACTAACAAAATTTGACATTAAAACATTTTAAGTCAAAAAACAGAATGTTCTATGAAACACAAACTCTTTCCAAATTTCTGAACAATTTTTCTAAAGACTCTTTTTAAAAAACTGGAACTTTTTTTCAAAATCATGAAGATTTCTTGGAACGGGAACATTTTTCCAAATTCCAAAACAAAATTTGGAGACGCGAACATATTTTGAAATTCCTAAACAAAATTTGAACACAAACATTTTTTGAAACTTGCAAACAATTTTGGAAACTGGGACATTTTTTGAAACTCTGGAAAAAATGAAAACGTGATCATTTTTTGCAATTGGCGAACAATTATCGAAAATGAGAAAAAAAATTAATGCCCGAACATTTTTTGAATTGGTGTGAAAACAACGAACAAAAGCATTCACAACACTTTTTGAAAAAATACGATCATTTTTTGAAATTTTGAAAACACGAACAATTTATAAAATTAGCCTACCATTTTTGAATTTGCGAACAAATTTTGGAAACACGAATATTTTTGTAAAAATGCGAACATTTTTCTAAAAATGAACAATTTAATAAAAACACGAAAAAAATTTATGAAATTTCCCTAACATTTTTGAATTTGCAAACAATTTTTGAAACATGAACTTTTTTTAATTGGTGATTTTTTTTTGAAAGCAGGAACATTTTCTGAAATCTGATCTTTTTTGAATTTGTGAACAAAATTAGGAAATATTTTTAGAAATTTTATAACTTTTTTGAATATATTTATATATTTGGAAATGAAGTGAACACATTTTGAAATACTATAACTTTTTTGAAATTTTTGAACAAAATTTGAAAATAGGAACAAAATTTGGAAAATAAACAAGTTTCAAGAAATACGAACATTTAAATTGCTGAAATTTTGTTGAAAAAATAAATTAACTTGAAAAGGAAAAATAAAAGAAAAGAAAAAGAGAAAAAGAAAAAAGGACAAAAAAGAAAAAAACAGAGAGAAAAAGAAATAAAAAAACATGTTCAGGAACCTTCCAGAAGGTTCCCAAAACCGGTAAAAACCGGCTGGGAATCATCTAGAAGGTTCCCAAAACTGGAACCTGAAAACTGTAGGTACGTTACAGATGGGCCAACCCAAGTCGTTCGCTAGGTCGCGACACCTGTGCGATTCATCGCAGTTTGACGCAAAGCGTGTCGAATAGGATTTTCCCTAGAAAACCTTACTCGACTCTCTTGAAGAAAACCTTACTCGAAACACATCAAATCGACCACCAACCCCTAAAAAAATTAAATGGAGCACCATTGTAGTACTTTGTGACCGATCTGGCATGTCAAAAAAATATATTCATGTCTGCTCCAAAGCTCGTTTTTTCTTTTCGAGAAAACTTTCCATCTATTCATCAACTGTCATGACAGTACAAAGAATACCACGAATAATAAATATTACATCTAGGTCAATCGACCACCTAGCAACGACTACAAGCACTGAGCGAGCTGAAGGCGTGCCGTCGTCATCACCCCTCCTTCACTAGAGCCGAGGGAAACTTATTGTAGTAGACAGTCGAGAAGTCGTCGTGCTAAGGTCTCACCTGATCAACGCACCAGAATAGCAACCACCGCTGATGAAGAGAAGTGTAGATCAGCATATTCCAACCTATAGACACATGAATGTAGACGCACCAAGACTGGATCCATGAAGATCCAACCAAGACCGACCGAATCCCACGAGATCCGCCGAAGACATACCTTCACACGCCTTCCGACAACATTGTATGCACCATCAGAACTCAGAAGGGGTACTAGGTGAGGAGGACATTATTCGATCTGTCAGAGACATACCTCCACACCCTTCCGAAGGCATTGTATGCACCATCAGAACTCAGAAGGGGGACTAGGTGAGGAGGACATTATTCCAACTACAGGAGCCGTCCTTGTCTCGTCTTTCTAAGTAAGACACAAACCCTAATTAACCCTTAAAAAGAACTAAAAATGGAGTAGGAGCCCTCTCATTGGCAAGGACTGAGATCCACCACGCCTCCATGGCCCTAAGGCCACTAAAGACAAGGCGGATCAGCGAC
>NC_041388.1:659122401-659127325 GCF_002162155.2 Triticum dicoccoides | reverse complement strand
CTCATGGAGGAGGAAAGCTAGATGTGATCTGTCCTTTTACGCGAATGTCCTTAATCAAAGCTCGTTGTTAACACATAGCTTTATTGAAAATTATCTAGCGGAGCTTGCCTCACTACTAGGAAAAGGGCTATAGATGGAACTGACACTAATGGCGCACCAGACATGTGATGCGCCATTACTATATACTAATGGCGCACCGTGTGTTGGTGTGCCATTAGTGTGGAAGACACTAATGGCGCACCAGGCACACGGTGCGCCACTAGTAACAAAATGTTTTTTTCATTTTTTCAAACATACTAATGGCGCATCCGGGCAATGTGCGCCATTAGTAGTTAGAACTACTAATGGCGCACCAGTCATAGAGGCACTACTGTATTTTTTTTACTTTTTTGCAAAACTACTAATGGCGCACCGTTGCAGAGTGCGCCATTACTAGTTTAAACTAGTAATGGCGCACTGTGCCACGGTGCGCCATTAGTATAAAAATTATTATTTTTTACTTTTTTGCAAAACTACTAATGGCGCATGTTTGTGTGGTGCGCCATTAATATGTTGGGTTACTAATGACGCATGTCTATGTGGTGCGCCATTAGTAACCTGGGACCAGCTAGATATTTTTGGACAGCCACACCTAGACACTCACTTTCCCCACTTCATTCCCCCACCTCTTCTCTAAGCTTGTCGGCTGCCTCCTCCTCCTCACCTCATTTGCACCATAGATTCATCAAAATTAAGTGTTGAAATTACCTTTTTTTGATAGGTAAGTAAGGGGAAAGCTATCTTCATGTTGTAGATCTACTTTTTTTCTCCCTAGCTCGCTCCAACAACGTGCACATGCACTTTTTGTGGCCTAGCTAGATCTATGTATGTTTGTGGTGTTGCATATGTTTATGGTGTTGCATATATGTTTGTGTTTGCAGGTACCGGTATTTAAAATGCGATAGTTGCCAATATTTTGCCGGAATGTTGATTCATTTCCGTTTCGGCGAGAACTTTGGCACTATGCATTCTTTTTGGTCCTATTTTTAGGGAAAGTCATGCCAAATTTTTTCTTGGTTCTAAAATATCGTTTTGCTCTACCCCGCAGGCGACCATGGTCCGCACGATGACCGAAGGCATCGTGAATAGGTTTTTGAGCTCCGTGAAGGCCGAGATGCTTCAAAAAAACGAGACGGAGATAAGATGTCCGTGTCGAAGATGCAAGCTGAAGAGCCTTATTGCGGATCCGGATTCCGGGCAGGTGCGGGACCATCTACTCTTGCGTGGTTTCATGGATGGCTATCGGTGGCAAGGTGATGAAGATGACTATGAAGTCGTCCATGGGGGTCGGGCAAGAAATAAGGAAGGGCAGCAAGACAACCACCGCGGCTCGGGCGGGCGAGAAGACGAAGAATCTCCAGGACATGATCACGGCGGTGATGCTGTACACAGTCATCATGTAGAAGATGCCGAACATGATGATGAGGAAGATGCCGGAGCAGACGAAGGGCATGATCATGAAGATCTAGATGCCGGAGGAGCAGACGACGATGGACCATCGATGGGCTGGGTGCAGGACCCTCATATTCAAGAGCTGCTTCTCAAGCAGAGGGATAACGCAAGAGCTGCCGCCCAAGAGAAAGCCAAGCTGGATCAACTGGAGATAGACGCGGTTACTCCATTGTATGAAGGATGCAGACCCGAGGATACCTGCCTGAAAGTAATGCTCATGGATTTGGAGATAAAGGTAAAACACAAAATGACCAACGCATGCTTCGACGAGAACATGTCATTCTGGCACGAGCGTCTTCCCAAGGGGAACAAATGCCCGACCAGTTTCGAGGAGGCGAAGAAAGTCGTGTGTCCTCTAGATTTACCGCACGTGAAATACCATGTGTGCATGAACAATTGCATCATTTATCGGGGCGAGCACGCGGAGTCTACCATATGTCCGGTGTGCGGCGTTACTCGATACAAGAAGAGGAAGAAAGCTCCTCGAAAAGTGGTGTGATACTTTCCGATCACTCCTCGTCTGCAGCGGTATTTCACAGACCCTAAGGTAGCAAAGCTCCTGCGTTGGCACGCGGATAGGGAGGAGAAGAAGCGAGAAGATGACGCAAATGATCCGGAGATAAATAAAAAAGACAAGATGCTGAGTCACCCTAAGGATGGGAGCCAGTGGCAAGCGTTAAACTTCGAACACCCAGAATTTGGGAAGGATCCAAGGAACATCGTGCTGGGCGCGAGCACCGATGGAGTCAATCCGTTTGGCAGCCAGAGAAGCACACATAGCACCTGGCCTGTGTTTGTGTGGATGTACAACCTCCCCCCCTAGTTGTGCATGAAGAGGAAGTACATTCACATGAGTATGCTAATTGAAGGGCCGAAACAACCAGGGAACGACATCAATCTGTATCTGGGGTTGCTGAAAGAGGAGCTAGACACGCTGTGGAAAATGCCAGCCAATACGTGGGACACCCCAGAGAAAGAATATTTCCCTATGAGAGCCGCACTGCTCACGACGGTGCACGACTATCTCGGTTACGGATATCTCGCGGGCAGGTGGTCCACGGATTTTCTGGATGCGTCAGGTGCATGGATGACACATCATATCGCCAGCTAGATAGAGATCCAGGGTCTTCGAAAACCGTGTTCATGGGACATCGAAGGTGGCTTCGCGATGATGATCCGTGGAGGAAACGCAAGGATCTGTTCGATGGTGAAACCCAACTCCGAAGACGCCCGCGTACGAGAAGCGGCGAGGAAATAGACAGGCTGTTGAAAAATTGGAAAGATTGCCCACTGCCGGGAAAGAAGCAAAAGGCGCCAGAGCTGGGAAAGAAGCGAAAGGCGCCAGAGCCGCTGCTGAAGGTATGGAAAACGAGGTCTGTTTTCTGGGACTTGCCGTACTGGAAGATCCACCGTGTGCCTCACAGCCTTGATGCCATGCATATCACGAAGAACGTGTGTGAGAGTCTGCTTGGTACCCTACTCAACATGCCAGAGAGGACCAAAGATGGGCCAAAAGCAAGGGCAGACTTGAAATCAATGGGCATCAGGCAGGAGCTTCACGCTAGTGATGATGATGATGGTGAGGCGAAGCAGGACACAGAAAGTCGTCGCAAAGGCAAAAAGGCCAAGAAGACCAGAAATGACTACCCTCCCGCATGCTTCACTCTAAGTCAGGAGGAGATCGAGCAGTTTTTCACCTGCCTCGTAGGAGTAAAACTTCCTTACGGTTACGCGGGGAAGATAAGCAGATACCTAGACCCAGCGAAGCAGAAGTTCAGCGGGATGAAGTCTCACGACTGTCACATGCTGATGACGCAGATACTTCCAGTTGCAATTCGTGGGATCATGGATGCGCACGTCCGTGAAACGCTATTTGGCCTATGCAACTTTTTTCGACGTCATCTCTCGGAAGTCGGTTGGCGTGAGGCAACTCAGAAGGCTACATGAAGAGATCGTGGTGATACTATGCGAGCTTGAGATGTACTTCCCGCCCGCATTCTTCGACGTTATGGTGCATCTGCTGGTCCATATCGTGGAGGATATCATCCAACTCGGGCCGACGTTCCTGCACAGCATGATGCCGTTCGAAAGGATGAATGGTGTCATCAAAGGATACATTCACAACATGTCACGTCCAGAGGGAAGTATAGCCAGGGGCTTTCTGACCGAAGAGTGCATCTCCTACTGCATGAATTATCTAGGCATCAAGAACCCCGTTGGTCTGCCCGTCAACAAGCACCTCGGCAGGCTCGCTGGATGGGGTCACCGTGAGGGTCGCCGCGAAATGCATGTCGACTTCGAGGGTCGACTCGCTGACTTTGAAAGAGCAAACCTAGTCGCGCTACAACACATAGACGTGGTCGATCCTTGGGTGGTAGAGCACAAAACCTTTATTGAGAAGACGTACAATGACCGAGGCCAACAGAGGACGGACAGAGATATAATCAAAGAGCACAACTCATGTTTCACGCGTTGGTTCAAGCAGAAGTTTCTGTCGTACCCTTTACATGAGGATTCTTCCGCGGAAGAACAACTCATATTCGCCTTGTCACAGGGCGCCGAGCACAACCTGATGACCTATGAAGCGTACGATATCAACGGCTACACATTCTATACCGAGGGCAAGGACATGAAGAGCGATGGTTATCAGAACTCCGGGGTAATGATGGAATCCTACACCGGTAGCGACAAGGACAGATACTACAGAAGGATCGAGGAGATCTGGGAGCTGAGCTACACTGGAGAGAAGGTCCCGATGTTCCGTGTCAGATGGGCCAAGAGCGTCCTAAAAGAAGACCGGTATTTCACCACCATGGTTATACCCGAAACCAAATCCAAGACCGCGGGCGCAAACGTCACCACGAAAAATGAGCCATGGGTACTGGCTTCCCAAGTGGACCAATGCTTCTTCATTACCGACCCGTCAAAGCCCAATCGAGTTGTCGTGAGGAGAGGCAAAAGGAAGATCATTGGAATGGATGGAGTAGCCAATGAGCAAGACTTCGACAAGTACGGCGACCCGAAGATCGAACATGACGACAACGATGAAGTAGTAGCAGCATACACCACAAGAAGAAGTAGGACCACCCTACCTAAAGGACGTCCGTTCCACAGAAGAACTCCATTTGCGAAAAAGAAGGGCAAGAAGATTATGAACAGATAGCTAGCTAAGATCGACTGTATTTAAGTCGTAGTCTTCATTTCTCGGTTGTATTTCATGGGCACTTTTTGATATCATGAATATTTTTAAATTTTATGGGCACTTTTTGAATTCATGAATATTTTTTCAAATTTGATGATATTTTTTCATATTCAATATGATAAAATATTGAATATTCATGAGACACTCGATCTCGATCCCCCTCCATCTCGATCGCTACCCCCCTTCATCTCGATCTCGATCCCACCCGCACCCTCCCCCGCTAGCTCCACC
>NC_041388.1:659112618-659122127 GCF_002162155.2 Triticum dicoccoides | reverse complement strand
GCTCCACCGCCGCCGACGAGCACCCCCCGTTTCATATTCATATTCATTTTTAAAATAATAATAATAAAAAAGTGTAGACTACAATTGTTGTTAAACAACAATTATTACTGTTTTTATAAAAAATATTACTTTTTCATATTCATATTCATTTTCTAAAAAATTATTACATGCAACAAAAAATAAAAATAAATTACTTATGGTGCACCTCTGGCTGGTGCGCCATTGCTATTTATAAAAAAAGATTACTAATGGTGCACCTCTACCTGGTGCGCGATTGCTATGTAAAAAAGATTACTAATGGCGCACCGACCGCGGGTGCGCCATTAGTAAGATCCCCCCTAGCTAATTCCCTCCCTCTCGCCAGATCCCCTTCGTCCCTCTCCTCCCCCCTAGTTAATTCCCTCCCTCCCTACGCCGCCGCCCCGACCCCGCCGGACTGCACCCCCGCCGCCCTCGCGCCTCCACCACCGCAGCTCCCCCGCACCGCCACCCCCGCGCCCCCACCACTGCAGCTCCCCCGCGCCCCGAGCCGGAGGAGGAGGACCAGTAGGAGGACAAGGAGGAGGAGGAGGAGACGACTCCGGCAAGAGCACCCTCGCCCTCGTAAGCAACCCACGCGCGCCCCTCCCCCCGATTCCTCCGCATCCGCGCGGATCAGATCTGACTGGCTGATTGACTGACCGACGATCGGCATCCTCGCGATGGATGTTGTTTTGCAGGTGGCCAGGGTCTCCGCGGTCGGCGTCGGCGTCGTCTACGGCTCCATTAAGCTCGGCATCCTCAAGGTATGGTAACGCGCCCCCAATCCCCCAACCCCCCTTCCTTCCTTGGTACCGCCGCGCGATCGATGCGATTTGGTAGCGTCAGATGTGGGTCGGTGCGCCCCGTGGTTGCTAGGGTTAGGAGGGTTTGGTCCTAGGGCTGGACTGATAGGATAGGATTGGATTGGGATGTGCTCTGTGTGTCGCCCGCGAATTGCTCTGTGTAGTTGATTTGCTGGTCGAGCGCCTTGATTATTCATTCTTCTGGTTTGGCCTGCGTCACGCTTAGCCTTGGCTGTGTTCTCTGTTGAGCCAGAGATTTACCAAGGGCTTGGGTTTCAGAGCCACGATTGAGAAATCATGACTTCCTAGCACTTGATTCTTATGCCGGTGGTTCGGTATCTAACGCCACTCCTTAGCTATCAATTAATGTTCCACTAGCTAGGCGTTTTTTTGGACCAACTGCTTATCTCTCCGTTGGCCTGTAACTACATTTGCATGATGATTCGATGGTTTGTTTCTGGGTGATAGGGTTACGTAGCATCATGCGCTAGTTCTCAAGACTTGTTAGCATTTTCTGTTAGTTTCAATATTAATAATATGTAGCAGCATCATGGATTCATGGACTAGTTCTGGAGACTTGTCTCTTCATGCTCCTCTGCCTCTGGTTACACCTGCTTGCTGTCGTGTGAATTGTTCTCTTGTTATCTGACAGTTGGAGTCCGAGGCCTAGTTGAACACTCCACTGCTTAATTTGTAGTTCTCATAACTCATGGTTCTCATTTTTAAATTTTTTACATGCTCTAATTTTTTTGTGTGGGTAATGTTTTATATGCTCTTTATCTCTTCCCTTGACAGACATTCGACGAGGCAGTGGGCGATATAGCTTTCTAGCTCCTTAGGGGTGTTGTTCCTCTTTACAGGTGTGTTAAACAGGGTTTTATGTGGTCATATGGAGTTTATTAGGTAGAGAAAGTACCTTGTGATTTTTCTAATTTTGGACATATATCAAGTCTCACCAAGACATCTTCATTACAACACACAAGAGTGAAAATATATCAAGTGTAATGTGATACAGATGCTGTCAAAATGAGAAAATTCTTAAAGAACACTCAGCTTATCCAGGACATCTTCATTACATTCTAGACAGGATAGAAGCCTACTTTGTTTAGAAACAAAGTCAGGATTTGAAAAGGAAAACCCTTAAGCCAAACATACAACCTAGCTCTGCATTAGTTGTTTTGTGCTTCAAGTGTCCCAGTTAAGGACAAACTAAGTGGTTGCAAAATAATATTATGTGGTCAATGTGGATTTACTATTTTCTGGTGATAGTTCTGAACTGGTAAATAAGTTAACATGCGTAAGTGATACTTGGCATTTTAAAGCTTAGGGTCTTCAACTTCAACCATGTATTGGGATGATAATGTTATTTTGCCTTCTTAACAGAATGGTGTCATAATCAGAACAAAGCTGCTGCAAATGCATACCCTTTTTTACGAGTGCATCTGCACCTTCTGATCCATTTAGAGTTATCATAAATATATTTCCAAGGTTTTTTTATTTCACTGTAGAGTCTTTGCTTCTGGACTCAATACACATTCATCAGTCATAAGAGATAAATACTAGTAAGTCAAGGGCACCAGAATTTGATCATGCCTCTTTTGAGAAGTATGTCCATTGATTCAAAATTGATCATACTATTGATGATTTTTTGTTGGGTGACCTATTATATCTGGAATGGAAGTTCACATAAGTTGAGCTGATTTTTTCCATATGAAAGCACATGACCATATGGTCTGTGGCTGGGTTTTTTCTCCGACCATTGTGTCGTGATGAATTTGCAGGTACCCCGAGAGGCCCTTGAGTTTGCCGGAATGTCGATTAACTTCCGTTCCGGCAAATTCGGGTACTCCATATGTCCTATTTTCAGCAAAGGTCATGCTGAAATTTTCCGTGAATTTTAGCATGACTTTGCTAAAAATAGGACATATGGGGTACTTGCGACTAATGCATGGGCCGGGGTGATTAGGCCCAACTTAGAATTCTCCTTAGCATCGATAAACCCTAGATGATAAACCCAACATAGTTGGCAATAGAGCCAAGTGATTAGTGCCAAGTGATTAGGCCCAACCTAGGGTGCCTCGGCATCGATAAACCCTAAATGATGAAAACTTAACTTGGCTTCTATAGGGTGCCTCGGTGTCGATGAGAACCTAAATGATGTACGCTTAGGCTTTTAGGGTGCCTCGGCGTCGACAAACCCTAAATGATAAAAGCTTAGCTTTTAGGATGCCTCGGTGTCGACAAACCCTAAATGATGAGACCATGATCTTGTTCCTTGATAATAACCAACTTTTTGACCAAACTTTTTTCCTATTTAGCGCGAAACATGGCCCACAACAATGAGGCCGGCGATTCGGGCGGCAAGCAATTCTGGGAGCTGTCCCAGGAGTTGGAGGAAGAACCTCACCGCTATGAGGACGCCGCGGAAGACACCGATCCTGACTACACAACCCCTAGTGGCGTCGGGGATGACACCACTGATGATGGCGCCGCGGATGCCACCATTGATGATGGCGGCGCACGCATAGATGGCAGCCAACCGAAGAGGCAACGGAAGGACCGACGCCCGACCGTGCTCGGCACCGTCAGGGAGGAATTTACTAAAGTGAACTCCGACGGGCATCCGACGGCGCCCAAACACGTAGTCAAGGGGTACTCGGTTCAGCTCGGGTGCATTCTCTGGAGCACCGCCTCGATCAACACCGAGAACCTAAGGCATAAGGACCGAGGGAATTTGCGCAGCCTCCTGTTCATGAAGCTGCACGAACGATACAAGTTCCCCGCTGAGTTCGCAAACACACGCCTCTTGGGGAATAAAGTGAACGGTGCCGCCCTCACAACGATGAACACGTCCCTGTCTACTTGGAAAAGCACGGTGAAGGCAATGATTGGCAAAGGTGATAGTTATGAGAAGATCAAGGTGAAATATCCTTTGATTAGCGAAGATGACTACAAGGAGTTCAAGATCAAGTGCAAGAGCCCCGCAACCTCCGAATCAAGTCAGTGGGGGAAAGAAATGCGGTAGTTGAACATAGGGGTCCGCCAACTCGGTCCCGGCGGTTACAGAGTGGCGGAGCCTATATGGGACAAGGAGGACGCGGAGCGTGTCAAGCAAGGCCTACCGCCGCGCTTCGAGAAATACAGTGACAAGCAGACCAAGAACTTTCTCAGGGCCCAGTACAAGGAGGACCCGGTAACAAAGGAGCTTACCACGGATTCGAAGACCAAGGCGCTTGAGCTTGTTCTGGTAAGGAATACACCCCCGCGTAATTAGCTCCATATGGTTGCATTCTAATTAATCCCCAATATTTCTAAATGGTTCACGGTCCTTCCGCAGGACAAAGAAAGCAGTAGCGTGGGGTTGTCTCAGAGCTCCCCTTTCGACACCCCTTTGAATATGGCGTTGAACGTAATGAAAAACAAGGATAAGCTCAGTAAGCCAACGTCAGCTGGTCGTGTGGCCGGCAAAGGCTTGTCCACAAAATGGTCGTCAAACTATACCGCTGGTGGGCGAAAGGAGAAAAAGACCAGCTCGGAAAGCCAGTCGCGCGAGGTTGAAGCACTCAAGGCGCAAGTGGCACGGATTCCGGAGATGGTCCAAGAGCAAGTGCAACAACAGCTGGGATCGACGCTCACCGGCATTATGCCTACCTTGATTCATGGGATAACGACGTGGATTGCGGGTGGCCAATAGGGGCCACCCCCGATTCCCAGCTTCACGGCCAGCAACTCGCACAACGCGCAGGCGGCGCCATTGGTGTCTCCGGCAGCGGCGGTATTGGTGTCTACGGCGGCGGCACCATTGGTGTCTTCGGCGGCGGCGGTATTGGTGTCTCCGACGCCGGCATTGGAGCTTAATGCACCCGGGTGTACGCCGGCAGGCACCTCGCCAGCAAGCGGCCCCTCCGTCAGTTGCATGCCCGCCGTTGGCGGTGCCTCGACATTAGCTGAGCTCGACGGCATCACGGTAACTAAGCCTCTCGGCCGAGGACTTCATCTCCTTGCCTTTGACTGGGCATCCCTGATGCCCTACATGTTTTCGCAGGGTGCCGCTGACGTTCCTTGCACTCTCCTGCACTTCGTGGGCAGTGAGTTGGTCGATGTCGCCAAGGGCAGAATCGTTCAACCGGGCAACCCCGTGTTCCACGGTAATCCGATGCCACCCACAATGTATAGGGTTGAAGTGGTTCGGGTGCTGCCAGGCTGCGATGAGCTGTTACCTCCGATTCAACCCGCTGGGGCCGACGAAGAAGATGAGATGACCCTCAGTGCCTGCGTAAGCTGGCCCCTGCTTTGGCCGAAGAGCCAGATTCGTTTGGGGGCGGGGGACACCACCCCACAGACAAGACTGCCAGTCGTTCCGGTGCCAAGCCATGGCAAGAACGCCGCAATGCTACCGGACATGCCGGACATCCCTATGGCACAGGATCCGGACATGCATATGGCACAGGATCCGGACGACGACGACAACGACGATGGTACATTTACCAACGTTGATAAGTACTTTGCCGAACATGGGTACGGTGACGAGTTCTGCGGGCCTCCTTCTCAAGAACCCAAACAAGACGACCGCGATCTAGCTGGTACGTCGGAGAAACCCAATTGCAACAGGCGTCGTCTGGCGTTCAGTTCTCAGGAGACGCCTCCAGCTGCCGCCTTCACCGAGCCTCAGATAGCGGAGGTGCCAAATATTATCAGCCCCAACACGCTCAAGAAGGCGGTCTGTGAGTAGAACTTGGTCCCATTACAGCAGATCAAGAAGAAGGGCTGGAAACGGCAGACTAAAAAGGGCGCCGGTGCGAGCCAGCCGGCACCGAGTATGATCCGTGCTCAGGACGAGCCACCTTCACATAAGGATATCTCGAGGAGGGTGCATGTGGCGGGTAGGGCGATGCTACCGACAAATATGCTCAATGCTGCAACCGGTGCTATGCAGAGTCTGCACGACAGTGTTCTTTCTTTGGAGAAGCGACGTCTCAGAGAGAATGATGTGGCATACCCGGTTTTCGTGGCCAAGGTTCCAGAGGGCAAGGGCTTTGTGGATGGCGACATCGGGGGTACGATCGTCCTGCGGTTTGATGACATCTTTGCTATGTTTAACCTTCATCCGCTGCACTACACCTTCGTTCGGCTGTTTTCGCTGAGTATGGAGATGCGGATCATTAGAGACAAGACCCCGGACATCGTGATCGTCGACCCCTTCTACATGCGTGCCAAGCTCTTGAGCAGCGCAGGGGACCGCCAAGTCGCGAGTTCACACCTCGAAGACGTCATTCTGGCAAACCCAGATAAGGATAACTTCCTTGTGGCTTACTTTCCCGAGTAAGTCATCCCTTAACCGCCCCGTAACATATGATTTCTTAGATTTCGATCGTTCTTTTTTTTTTCTAACATTCCGTGTTCTGTGCAGTGACACACATTGCACACTCATCCTCTTAAGCCCGAAATATTCCATGGCCACGTATTTCAACCCAAATCGTAACTCCAAGATAGACTACACAAATATCAAGAAAGTTCTTGATGATGTTCTCCCCGGCTACGCCAAATCTGGAGGCACCTTCACCAGGGTAGTTCGTAAGTACGGCAAGCACGTGTTCGCCCACAATACGACATTCTGCTGCGTCAAGCAGCCGCCTGGCGGTCAGAAGGATGCCTACTACGCCCTCCATCACATGCGGGCGATCGTAAGGGACCATCATCACCTTCTACTACCAAATAATCTCAAAGATTGGGCCGCGAGCTTGTCGGCAATCCAGGACGCGAACATCAGACAAGAATTCTTTCGCATCCAGTCAGAGTTTGCGGACATCATCCATCAAGATGTCCTTCATACCTCGGGGCAGTTCTACCTCAGATATCAACCGTCCAACAGGGAGATAGACGGAACGCTACAAATGCAGGCTGACAACACCCGTGATTTCATGACCATCACGACAGACGGCGGCTTCATCCACGCTCCGGTCCCATGAATCAAGTCGACAGTAGTGATGCTATGTGTAGTTCTGAAACATTGATTGGCTCATGTTGTAATTAAACTTTAATGAACTTGTATGTCTCTTTGGTTTGGACAGTCGTTCAACTTAGATGGAATCGATGCTATTTATTAGTAGGACCATGAATCGTGCTATTAATGTCATGTCTTGCTTTTCTCTTCCGATCCTTTTGTTGCATACTTATATATTGCTTATGTATGTATTGTCTGTTGTTTGGCTTCTGCATAGAGATGCCGTCGTATGTAATGTACAAGGGTAAGGTTCCCGGAGTCTACGACGACTGGGAGGAGTGTCGGAGACAGGTTCACCGTTTCAGCGGTAACAGTTACAAAGGGTACACCACTAGGGCGGAGGCGGAATCTAGATACGCCCGCTATCTAGCGGGAGAGAGGAGGGAGCGTTGGAGGAACCGGATGAAGACCAGTTTCATCGCGATGATGCTCATCGTGATGACCGCAGCTCTCTTCTATGTGATGGTAGTTTAGATGATCGATATCGACTTGTAATGTGAAGACAAACTCGATACTCGCGGTCTCGAGACTTGTAATGTTTTATCTTTGTTCGGTCTTTTGAATTCAAAGACTAATATGATGAATTGTATTCGGAGACTAATCTTCTATTGTATTCGATGAATGTGCTGTTGCTGTGTGCTACTGTCTATATTCTGTCAAATAACATATTTTGTAACCTGTGCAAAAATCAAAAAAGTAAAAAAAACCTAATATTCATACTGATGGCGCATCACTACAGAGTGCGCCATTAGTATGCCAAAGTATACTAATGGCGCATCACCAAACAGTGCGCCATTAGTATGCCAAGTATACTAATGGTGCATCCATCCGCAGTGCACCATTAGTGTGCCAAAGCACATGGTTAAATATGGCCACTGGGAGGCATACTAATGGCGCACTGGGTGGTGCACCATTAGTATACCAGATACGAATGGCACACCAGTGGTGCGCCATTAGTAATAAATACTAGTGGCGTGATACTAATGGCGCACCAATGATGTGCCATTAGTAGGCAAAACTGGTGCGCCATTAGTAGGCCTTTTCCTAGTAGTGCCTCGCAAGAGTATTGTAATATCTGAACCTTGTACCCTGAGGATTTGTAATATATCATGGTTCCATTCTATGCCAACTTGTACTCAGTTTCGAGAAGACATCGATCTCTGGGCCAGAACACATGGCGACCAGTTCGCTGAGCCAGGGTGCCACTAACACTTGGTATCAGAGCTGAGATGACGGTAGGACACCCTAGTTAGCACGGGAGGTAGAGTCTACTAGCGGTCTATAGTCTAGCTTGTTTGCCCTTTTTCTTGTTGCATAGCATGGATGATTATTTGTTTTGAGCTAACAATGGTCATTTAAGTGTAGATGGCATCCATTCTGATCCGCCACAACCCGGATCCTGCACCCCTTAGCTTCGCATACCCGCTCTTTGGTGTTTGGAACCATCTCTATCATAGTGGAGAGGTGCCAAGGTATCAAGTTTACCAGACACCACTTGCGAAATATCATGCCAATGTCTTCCTGGCAGCCAACCTACCCATCTGCATATTCACCTATATATGTTTAGTGGTATATATGCGTCTACCAAGGATCTAGCCATCTAGGTCACAACTCTATCAGCCATCACAGGCCTTCGGCACCAAGCAGCAGAGATGCAAGAGCACCATGCTTTCCACTACTATCCTACTCTATCACCAACACCGAGGCGAATACGGTTCCCTCCTGCTCACCTGGATAGTGATGCAACTGTTGCACCCATGTCCCGCTACATGATCACTGAGTATGTCCTCGTCACTGAGCTAGCCAGAGATACAACTCGGGCTAGAAGAGCACACACAACAAAATTGACTACACCAACCCCTCCACCTCCACCCTCCAGCACCTTGTCTCAGCTTAACTAGGTCGTAGTATCTAAGTGCATGCAAAGGTTTGCATTGCATAAGTTGTAGTAACCCTGCATGTTGTGAATTTCCATGGGTAGCAATAAATTGTGATGTTTTCTGTGTGTGTGAAGTGACACCATATATGTGATGTTGCTTCCCTTTGTTCAGTTATGTTGTTTCATTTGCAGCTTAGTTGGTTCTATGGTGTTGCCCTATTTTCCCCTATGGATAGTGCTCATATTTTGGCTCTTTATATAGGGAACGGTGTAACACCCTCGATGCGACTATAGCTCCCACGTGTCGAGGCACGACTTAGAGACATAATCGCATTGAAGGCATATGTCGCAAGTTAGGCCATCTTCACAACATCCCATGTAATATAAATAATAAAGGGGAGATAACATAGTTGGCTTACACTCGCCACGTCAATCAAGTACATAAATAACATTACATCAACCAAACACTCATGGCCCGACTACGGCGCCAAAATAAAAGATAACCCAACAAGCGACACGGCCCCGTTCACCCCCAACTGGGCACCCCAACTTAGCCCATGACAAGCTCTCACGGTCAACGAAGGAATAGACCTCCTCCCAAGATGTTCCGATCAGACTCGGTATCTCGGTTACTCAAGACAACTCCGACAATGGTAAAACAAGTCCAGCAACACCGCCCGCTGTGCCGACAAATCCCGATAGGAGCTGCACATATCTCGTTCTCAGGGCACACCGGATAAGCTAAGCGTACGGGAGCCAAGTAACCCAAGTTGCCAAGGGACGGCCCCGCACGGTGCTCTAG
>NC_041388.1:659083024-659112337 GCF_002162155.2 Triticum dicoccoides | reverse complement strand
AAAAGGCTAGGTGGCAAATGGTAAAACCAAGGTTGGGCATTGCTGGAGAAGTTTTATTCAAGGCGTACTATCAAGGGGTTCCCATTATAACCCAACCGCGTAAGGAACGCAAAATCCGGGAACATAACACCGATATGACGGAAACTAGGGCGGCAAGAGTGGAACAAAACACTAGGCGAGAGGCCGAGCCTTCCACCCTTTACCAAGTATATAGATGCATTAAGATAACAAAGTAATATAATGATATCCCAACAAGTAAATAAATGTTCCAACAAGGAACGGCCTCCAATCTTCACCTGCAACTAGCAACACTATAAGAGGGGCTGAGCAAAGCGGTAACATAGCCAATCAAGGGTTTTCTAGGACATGGTGGGTTAGAGGTTTGACATGGCAATTTGGGAGGCTTGCAAGCAAGTGGTAGGCATCGTAGCAATGTCATAGCAAAAGAGCGAGCAAACTAGCATAGCAAAGATAGTAGTGATTTCGAGGGTATGATCATCTTGCCTGCACAGTTGTCAGAGTTGACTGGATCCTCAAAAGCTAACTCAACGGGCTCCTCGTTAGCGAACTCGTCTCCCGGCTCTACCCAAACAAGACAAACAAGCAACAAGGATACAATCAACCACGTGCAAACTCAAACAACACGATGCAAAGATGATATGCTATGCGGAATGCGATGCGGGATGCAAAATACAAGATATGACAGGAAATGCATGAACCTGGCCTCAACTTGGAAAAACAAGTGTGCCACTGGAAAGATGAGATGAAATCGCTTGAAAACGATATAAAGAACGCCGGAATCGGAGTTACGGTTTGGAAATGGCAAGCGATTCAAAAATGACACCGGTCTGCGATTTACAGCAAGTAGGCATCTAAATGCAATAAGATGAACATGCTACAACACCCAAACATGACAACAAAATATATGGCAGGGATGCACACAAGATGCTTAACAAAAGTCTAGCATTGAGCTACGGCCAATTCATCCATTAACAGGTTCAAACAAGCATGGCAAAAATGCAAATGGCAAACAGATCTCAGACTTAGTGAAATTAACACTTGTCAGGAATTTCAGATCAGGTAGCCCTCTTCGGAGCAACAAAACTACATGCTACAGGATCTGAACATGCCAAAGTAAAGCATGGCATGGAGCTACTCAAAGAGCTTAACAAAAGTCCCTTAGTGACCTTGAGCCAAAAGGGATCAGAAAATACAATTGCAAGCACGTGAACATAGCAAAAACATAATCAATTTTCGGACTTAGTGAAAACTGGCACATGCTGAAATATAACTCAAGTAGGCATGTTTACGAGCTCGATGCACTCACTACGGTGCAAGTCATGGCAAGACAAGCATTCATCCATCGAGAAGGCACAAAATGTAAGCTAGATATGGCAAGAACAATAGCATAGCATGCACCGATCAACTACAACAACACCGGCAAAATTGCAAACAAGTTGACAATCTGCCCAGATTCACAAAGTAGCAAAAGTAGAGCTCGATTGACTCAGTCTAGGGTGCTCCATAATTGCAAACAAAGACATTGATGGATAGAGCACTACAATATTAACAAAACATCCTTACTGATCATCCTCAAAAGAGGTACGGATCACTAGGAAACAACATGAACATATGGCATCATGAGATGAACAGCTCCAGGACTTAGTGAAAATGCTAAGTCCCTGAAAACAGAATTAGCAAGTGCACCACTTTGCAAGCTTGCACAAGTCACCACACACATCCTAAAAATACATGGGTTGCACCTCTGGAAAGATGACAAAACCCTTAACAAAACACATGTAGAACTCACGGGCATATCATGCACAGAATAATCATGGCAAAAATGACAAAAGTGCTAAACGGAGTAGCAGATCTGACAATTAACTCAAGTAGGCCTCTTCTAACAGCATTTCGGGCATCAAGATGAACTCAAATGAAAATGATGCAATGGAATGAAATGATTTACTCTCTGAGATGAACATTTTGATATGCTATATGCATGAATCGGAGCTACGGATGCAAAGTTACGGAGCTACGAACATGAGCACTTGAACTGAAAAATCTGGGACTTAGACGAAAATTTGACCTAGGGTTTTTGGATCTAGATCTCGCGCACGGAAAACGAGGAACTCCGGCGAGGAACTGTAGCTGCCGGAGAGGAGGAGGTTGCCGGCGACGAGGGGGAGGCCGGACGGCGGTGGCCGGTGGGCACGGACGCCGCTGTCCGGGGGCGGCGGCGCAGGGCGCGGTGGCGGCGGCTGGTGGTGGCGCCGGCGGGCGGAGGCGGCGGGCCGGCGAGTAGCTTCGGGCGCCGGCCGGCAATGGCCTGCGGCGGCCGGATCTGGTGGAGGCGGCTCGGTGGCGGCGTGAGGAGGCGGCGGGCGCGGGCGTGAGGAGGCGGCGGCGGGGCAGCTCGGCCCAGGCGACGAAGGAGGAGGGCCCGCCCCGGGCCTGGCGGGCCGGCGGGAGCGAGGCGGCGGGGATGTGGGCGCACGCCCATGTGGCAGCGCCTGATTGGCGCGGGCGGCGGTGGCGATTTCGTCCGGCGGCGGCCGGACGTGTCCGGTGACGGCGGGAGCGATTTCTAGGGTTTCGGGGAGAGAAGGGATCCGGATTTCGGGGGGTGTTTAAATAGGCATAGAGAGAGATAGGAGAGTCCAAATGAGGTGCGGTTTTCGGCCACGCGATCGTGATCGAACGCTCTAGATGATGGAGCAGAGTTTGGTGGGTTTTGGGCCAAATTGGAGGGGTGTTGGGCTGCAACACACACGAGGCCTTTTCGGTCCCTCGGTTAACCGTTGGAGTATCAAACGAAGTCCAAATGATACGAAACTTGACAGGCGGTCTACCGGTAGTAAGCCAAGGCCTCTTGGCAAGTCTCGGTCCAATCCGGAAATGTTTAATCCCCACACACGAAAGAAAGCTAGAAATGACCACCGGAGGAGAACGAAACACCGGAATGCAAAACGGACAACGGGGAAAATGCTCGAATGCATGAGACGAACACGTATGCAAATGCAATGCAGATGATGACATGATATGAGATGCATGATAATGATAACAACACACGGAGACAAAGACCCGAACCCGAGAAAATAAATATAACTTAACGTCGGAAACGGCAAGAGTTGGAGTACAAATTGGGAAAGTTACATCCGGGGTGTTACAACACTCCACCACTACGAAAGGATCTCGTCCCGAGATCTAGGACTGAAAGAACACCGAGTACTCAGAACGGAGGTGATCCTCGCGTTTCTAGGTAGCTTCACGGTCGGAATGGTGTGACCACTTGACTTTGAGAAATTTGATTGACTTGTTGCGAGTCTTGCGTTCAGTCTCTTCAAGAATAGCAACTGGGTGCTCACGATAAGAGAGATCTTCTTGGAGTTCAGTGTCCTTGAAGTTGACGGTGCGGTCAGGAGTCTTGAAGCACTTTCGGAGCTGAGAGACATGGAACACATCATGAACATTTGCAAAGTTTGAAGGAAGCTCGAGTTGATAGGCGAGGTCGCCTCTGTTGCTGACAATCTTGAAAGGTCCCACGTATCTAGGGGCAAGCTTCCCTTTGATACCGAAGCGACGAGTACCTTTCATAGGAGAGACACAGAGGTAAACATGATCTCCGATCTCGAAAGCCAAATCACGGTGCTTACTATCATAGTAGCTCTTCTGACGGGATTGGGCTGCTTTTAGGTTATCTCGAATGACTTTGCACATTTCTTCTGCTTCTGTGATTAAGTCATTACCCAAAAGCTGACGTTCACCGGTTTCAGACCAGTTGAGAGGGGTACGGCACTTCCTGCCATACCGAATTTCAAAAGGGGCCTTGCCTGAACTTGCTTGAAAACTGTTGTTGTAGGAGAATTCAGCATAAGGAAGACAATCCTCCCACTTCATGCCGAAGGAGATCACACAAGCCCTGAGCATATCTTCAAGAATCTGGTTGACACGCTCGACTTGACCGCTTGTTTGAGGATGGAAAGGTGTGCTGAAGCGGATGTTGGTGCCCATTGCCTTCTGAAAAGAATCCCAAAACTTCGAGGTAAAGATGCTGCCACGGTCTGAAGAGATCACTTGTGGAATACCGTGCAGAGAGACAATACGAGAGGTATAGAGTTCCGCCAATTGAGCTGCAGTGATTGACTCTTTGATAGGCAGAAAGTGAGCCACTTTGGTGAGTTTGTCGATGACAACGAATATAGCATCATTGCCACGTTTGGAATTTGGAAACCCAGTTATGAAGTCCATCTCAATGTGGTCAAACTTCCATTTTGGAATGGCAAGAGGTTGGAGGAGACCTGCTGGCCTTTGGTGTTCTGCCTTCACTCTTCTGCAGACATCACATTCATTCATGAATTGAGCAATCTCGCGCTTCATTCGAGTCCACCAATAAGCTTGCTTGAGGTCCTGATACATCTTCGTGCTCCCAGGGTGGATGGAGAGGAGAGAATTGTGAGCCTCGTTCATGATCACTTTACGGAGGTCACCTTTGGGTACAACAATACGATCCTCGAAGAAGAGAGTGTCCTTGTCATCAAGGCGGTAGCACTTGTACTTGGGTTGACTCTTGGCAATCCCAATCTTCACCTTTTTCACCATAGCATCAAGAAGCTGGGCTTGGCGAATCTGATCTTCCAAGATAGGAGAGACTTGAAGGTTGGCGAGGAAACCTTGAGGAACAACTTGCAAATTAAGTTTGCGGAAAGCTTCACAAAGCTCGGGTTGATAAGGCTTAAGAATCAGACTGTTGCAGTAAGCTTTCCTGCTCAAAGCGTCCTCAATCACATTGGCCTTGCCTGGAGTATACTCAATACTCGGATTATACTCTTGAATCATTTCGACCCATCGAGTCTGCCTGAGGTTGAGATTAGGCTGAGTGAAGATGTACTTGAGACTCTTGTGATCAGTGAAAATGTCCACTTTTCTTCCCAATAGAAGATGTCTCCAAGTCAAAAGAGCATGCACAACTGCCGCCAACTCAAGATCATGAGTGGGGTAGTTCTTCTCATTAGGCTTCAACTGGCGAGATGAATAATCAACAACTTTCTTCTCTTGCATCAAAACTGCGCCAAGACCTTGGAGAGAGGCATCACAAAAGACCTCGTACGACTTGAATTCATCAGGCGGAGTCAGAACTGGAGCAGTGATCAATTTCTCTTTCAAAGTGTTGAAAGCAATATCACACTCCGAAGACCAAACGTACTTGACGTGCTTATGAAGAAGATTTGAGAGAGGCTTCGCGATCTTAGAAAAGTTTTCAACGAATCTTCGGCAATAGCTTGCGAGACCGAGGAAGCTACGGAGTTGCTTCACATTCTGAGGAGGTTCCCAATTCACAATTGCAGACACCTTCTCAGGATTCACGGCAATGCCCTTGGCAGAGATGATATGACCAAGATAAAGAACCTCATCGAGCCAAAATTCACACTTGGAGAACTTGGCGTAGAACTGATGTTCCCTGAGCTTATCAAGAACCAAACGCAAGTGCTTGGCATGATCTTCCTTGTTCTTGGAGAAAACCAGAATGTCGTCGAGATAGGCCAAAACGAAGTCATTGGTGTAGGCGTTGAAGATGAAGTTCATCATGCGAGAGAACGTCGGAGGAGCGTTGACGAGGCCAAAAGACATGACAGTGTATTCATATGAACCAAAACTTGTCCTGAAAGCCGTCTTGGGAATATCTTGCTCGCGGATTCGAATCTGATGATAACCCATACGGAGATCAAGCTTGGAGAATACTCGAGCGCCTTTGAGTTGTTCGAACAGCTCATTGATGTTGGGAAGTGGGTATTTGTTCTTGATGGTCTTCTTGTTCACTGGACGGTAATCAACACAAAGTCGGTCCGTTCCATCCTTCTTCTTCACAAAAAGAACACCACAACCCCACGGAGAAGAACTAGGCCGGATGAGACCCATTTTCTCTTGAATATCGAGTTGCTTCTTCAGCTCCTTCAACTCTTCAGGTCCGAGCTTGTAAGGACGCTTGCACACAGGTTCCGTACCAGGCTCAAGATCAATAACGAATTCAACTGGCCGGTGCGGAGGCATTCCTGGGAGCTCTTCTGGAAAGACGTCTTGATATTCGCAAACGACTAGAATTTCAGAGATAGCATCCAGTTCACCCTTCTCATTGAGAGAAAACAGACGGATGGTATTATCCCGAGCGGCAAAGACAATTACATCCTCAGACGAATGAGTCAATTGAATCTTCCTGGCTGCACAATCAAGCTGAGCCTTGTGCTTAGAAAGCCAATCCATCCCGAGAATAAGATCAATATCCGAGTTACCAAGAACCATTGGAGAAGACAGAAACTTGAAATCACCCATCATGATAGAAACATCCGGGACTATTGAAGTAGCCCTCATAGACTTAGCCGGAGAAACCACTCCCATAGGTTTACCCAACATTTGTGAAATGAAGTCATGCTTGGAAACAAATGATCTTGACATGAAACAATGCGATGCACCAGTGTCAAAAAGAACTTTTGCTGGAAAAGAGTTGACTGGAAAGTTACCCATGATGACATCTGATGATTCCTCTGCCTGAGTTGCATTCAGCAAGTTGACCTTGGCGTGCTTGGGGTTATGCTTGACCACAGCTGTACTTGCCGATCTGACAGGAGGAGGAGGAGGAAGACGCCTCTGGTTGAAACACTTGTTGGCATAGTAACCCTTCTGTTGGCACTTGTTGCACGTGACCTCTGAAAGCGGACGGTGATATGGAGCACTCGATCTTGGAGGTTGAGACGAAGTCTTGTTCTGAAAGCCAGGGTTGGGTGTGTGGGAAGAACCACTGCCACCTTTGCTCTTCTGCTGATACGGCTGACGAAACGGAGGAGGAGGAAGCCAAAACTTCTGCTGCTTGGCCACTTGAGTAGAGGAAGAGGGAGTAACATCTCTGACTCGCTTCTTGGAAGTATCACACCTCAACTGAGCAGCCTCTTGCTTCAGTGCCATGTTGTAGAACTCATCGTATCTCAAGGGCTCAAAGAGGACAAGAGCAAGCTGAATATCTTCTCTGAGACCACCCCTGAACTGGTATATCATGCTCTTCTCATCAGGCACGTCCTGCTTGGCAAAGCGGGCGAGCTTTTGGAACAACTTGTTGTAGTCATAGACAGACAAAGAGCCTTGCTTCAGATTGCGGAATTCCTCACGCTTGCTTTCAACCACGCTCTGCGGGATATGATGAGCTCGAAAATCTCGACGGAAGTCATCCCAAGTGATAACACGTCCACCTCTGGAATCCTTGTACTACTGGAACCATTCTGCAGCTTGATCTTTGAGTTGGAAGGAAGCGAACTTGACAAAGTCCTCAGGCCTGACGTTACTGCACTCGAAATGCTTACACAGACCCACAAGCCAATCGTCAGCATCGATTGCCTCAACACAATTGCTGAAAGTCTTTGGCCCGTTAGCAAGGAACTGGTTGAGTGTAGCAAAGTGACTCTGATTGCTGCCTTGATTCCCTTGGTTGCCTTGATTGCGCTCTTGAAGAATTTGCATGATCAACTGTGTGTTTGCATTGGTTGCAGCCATCACAGCTTGCCATGCCTTCGGAGGAGGTGGAGGTGGTGGCGGATTAGGATTCGGAGTCGTGCGCGTTGGAGGAGCCATCCTGAAGAGGTTGACGTCCATTAGCACATTGATAGATAAATATTGAAGCTGAATCCAACGGAATGAAAATTGCAACATATAGTCTTCACATCCAAACAAAATGAACGAATGCATTCCTCTTGAAATGGTCACATATCCATAAATTGAGAAGCCACGTAGAATTAAGGTAGAGAAATAAATCAACAAGGTACGGATCAAGAACGAATAATCGGTAAGAAATCCCAATCTCAAACCAATATCCGTGGAAGAAGAACTAGAGCTACTAGAATTCCCACCTATGAAACTCCCGAACCTTTCCGGTTATGCAATCAGGTGTCGGGGATATAGGGGAAGCATAATATCTCACCCAAACTAGCAATTCCTACATCCAGATGTATCCATCCTTCAACACATAACCAAGAAACCTTTGGAAACCATCTACCTCAACCTTCGAAAAGCATCCGTTATACAAGTTATGGCGATACTCCCGAACTCCCGCCCCAGTACTGGGTGGCTTCGAGGTTATCTCACCAACGAACTGCATAAAAGAGATTCTCGATGTCGGCGTACTACACTCAGGTATTCCAGAACTTCAACGATAAAATTATGATGACAACACCTCAGAGCTCAACTCCCCGGGACACTTCCACTAAACCCCTGACAGGAGGCACCAAGACAATGTTCTCATCATAAAACCATCGGAACGATTCCAAGATACCCGCGTGATCCTAAATTTTTTTAGTGAAATTTGAGAAGAGAAGAGTCAAAACTCTACGTCAGGATGCCTTACCAGAGCGATGAGGAGACTGGGAAGTAAAAAGAATTCCTAATCTCTCCGATATATAATTCCTAGAAGACTCAAAACATTTTTCTAGACACAACTCGGCCGCTAAAAACGATCAAGCAATGAGGCTCCTAAGGTCGGGGAAGGCTCTGATTACCAACTTGTAACACCCTCGATGCGACTATAGCTCCCACGTGTCGAGGCACGACTTAGAGACATAATCACATTGAAGGCATATGTCGCAAGTTAGGCCATCTTCAAAACATCCCATGTAATATAAATAATAAAGGGGAGATAACATAGTTGGCTTACACTCGCCACGTCAATCAAGTACATAAATAACATTACATCAACCAAACACTCATGGCCCGACTACGGCGCCAAAATAAAAGATAACCCAACAAGCGACACGGCCCCGTTCACCCCCAACTGGGCACCACTACTGATCATCGGGAAAGGAAACATAGTAACGTTGAGAGTCCTCGTCGAACTCCCACTTGAGCTCATACGCGTCTCCTGGAGCGGAATCATCAACCCCTGCATCTGGTGTAATAGTAATCTGTGAGCCACAGGGACTCAGCAATCTCGCACCCTCGTGATCAAGACTATTTAAGCTTATAGGTATGACAAGGTAAATATGAGTGGAGCTGCAGCAAGCGACTAGCAAAATATGGTGGCTAACTTATACGCAGAAGAGAGCGAGAAGAGGAGGCAAAGCGCGAGCGAGAAACTAGAGAGCAACCTGCGCAAACATTACTCCAACACCGTGTCCACTTCCCGGACTCCGCTGAGAAGAGTCCATCACGGTAACACACTCAGTTGATTCATTTTAATTAATTAAGGTTCAAGTTATCTACAACCGGACATTAACAAATTCCCATCTGCCCATAACCGCGGGCACGGCTTTCGAAAGTTCAATCCCTGCAGGGGAGTCCCAACTTAGCCCATGACAAGCTCTCACGGTCAACGAAGGAATAGACCTCCTCCCAAGACGTTCCGATCAGACTTGGTATCTTGGTTACTCAAGACAACTCCGACAATGGTAAAACAAGTCCAGCAACACCGCCCGCTGTGCCGACAAATCCCGATAGGAGCTGCACATATCTCGTTCTCAGGGCACACCGGATAAGCTAAGTGTACAGGAGCCAACGTAACCCAAGTTGCCAAGGGACGACCCCGCACGGTGCTCTAGGTTGGACCAACACTCAGAGGAGCACTGGCCCGGGGGGGGGGGTTAAAATAAGATGACCCTTGAGTCCGCGAAACCCAAGGGAAAAGGCTAGGTGGCAAATGGTAAAACCAAGGTTGGGAATTGCTGGAGAAGTTTTATTCAAGGCGGACTGTCAACGGGTTCCCATTATAACCCAACCGCGTAAGGAACGCAAAATCCGGGAACATAACACCGATATGACAGAAACTAGGGCGGCAAGAGTGGAACAAAACACTAGGCGAGAGGCCGAGCCTTCCACCCTTTACCAAGTATATAGATGCATTAAGATAACAAAGTAATATAATGATATCCCAACAAGTAAATAAATGTTCCAACAAGGAACGGCCTCCAATCTTCACCTGCAACTAGCAACGCTATAAGAGGGGCTGAGCAAAGCGGTAACATAGCCAATCAAGGGATTGCTAGGACATGGTGGGTTAGAGGTTTGACATGGCAATTTTGAAGGCTTGCAAGCAAGTGGTAGGCATCATAGCAATGGCATAGCAAAAGAGCAAGCAAACTAGCATAGCAAAGATAGTAGTGATTTCGAGGGTATGATCATCTTGCCTGCACAGTTGTCAGAGTTGACTGGATCCTCAAAAGCAAACTCAACGGGCTCCTCGTTAGCAAACTCGTCTCCCAGCTCTACCCAAATAAGACAAACAAGCAACAAGGATACAATCAACCACGTGCAAACTCAAACAACATGATGCAAAGATGATATGCTATGCGGAATGCGATGCCGGATGCAAAGTGCAAGATATGACAGGAAATGCATGAACCTGGTCTCAACTTGGAAAAACAAGTGTGCCACTGGAAAGATGAGATGAAATTGCTTGAAAACGATATAAAGAACGCCGGAATCGGAGTTACGGTTTGGAAATGGCAAGTGATTCAAAAATGACACCGGTCTGCAATTTACAGCAAGTAGGCATCTAAATGCAATGAGATGAACATGCTACAGCACCCAAATATGACAAAAAAATACATGGCAGGGATGCACACAAGATGCTTAACAAAAGTCTAGCACTGAGCTACGGCCAATTCATCCATTAACAGGTTCAAACAAGCATGGAAAAAATGTAAATGGCAAACAGATCTCAGACTTAGTGAAATTAACACTTATCTGGAATTTCAGATCAGGTAGCCCTCTTCGAAGCAACAAAACTACATGCTACAGGATCTGAACATGCCAAAGTAAAGCATGGCATGGAGCTACTCAAAGAGCTTAACAAAAGTCCCTTAGTGACCTTGAGCCAAAAGGGATCAGAAAATACAATTGCAAGCACGTGAACATAGCAAAAACATAATCAGTTTTCAGACTTAGTGAAAACTGGCACATGCTGAAATATAACTCAAGTAGGCATGTTTACGAGCTCGATGCACTCACTATGGTGCAAGTCATGACAAGAAAAGCATTCACCCATCAATAAGGCACAAAATGTAAGCTAGACACGGCAAGAACAATAGTATAGCATGCACGGATCAACTACAACAACACCGGCAAAATTGCAAACAAGTTGACAATCTGCCCAGATTCACAAAGTAGCAAAAGTAGAGCTCGATTGACTCAGTCTAGGGTGCTCCATAATTGCAAACAAAGACATGGATGGATATACCACTACAATATTAACAAAACATCCTTACTGATCATCCTCAAAAGAGGCACGGATCACTAGGAAACAACATGAACATATGGCATCATGAGATGAACAGCTCCAGGACTTAGTGAAAATGCTAAGTCCCTGAAAACAGAATTAGCAAGTGCACCACTTTGCAAGCTTGCACAAGTCACCACACACATCCTAAAAATACATGGGTTGCACCTCTGGAAAGATGACAAAACCCTTAACAAAACACATGTAGAACTCACGGGCATATCATGCACACAATAATCATGGCAAAAATGACAAAAGTGCTAAACGGAGTAGCAGATTTGACAATTAACTCAAGTAGGCCTCTTCTAACAGCATTTCGGGCATCAAGATGAACTCAAATGAAAATGATGCAATGGAATGAAATGATGTACTCTCTGAGGTGAACATTTTGATATGCTATATGCATGAATCGGAGCTACAGATGCAAAGTTACGGAGCTACGAACATGAGCACTTGAACTGAAAAATCTGGGACTTAGACGAAAATTTGACCTAGGGTTTTTGGATCTAGATCTCGCGCACGGAAAATGAGGAACTCCGGCGAGGAACTGTAGCTGCCGGAGAGGAGGAGGTTGCCGGCGACGAGGGGGAGGCCGGACGGCGGCGGCCGGCGGGCACGGACGCCGGTGGCCGGGGGCGGCGGCGCAGGGCGCGGTGGCGGCGACTGGTGGTGGCGCCGGCGGGCGGAGGCGGCGGGCCGGCGAGGAGCTTCGGGCGCCGGCCGACAATGTCCTGCGGCGGCCGGATCCGGTGGAGGCGGCTCGGTGGCGGTGTGAGGAGGCGGCGGACGCGGGCGTGAGGAGGCGGCGGCGGGGCAGCTCGGCCCAGGCGGCGGAGGAGGAGGGCCCGCCCCAGGCCTGGCGGGCCGGCGGGAGCGAGGCGGTGGGGATGTGGGCTCATGCCCATGTGGCAGCACCTGATTGGCGCGGGCGGCGGTGGCGATTTCGTCCGGCGGCGGCCGGACGTGTCCGGTGACGGCGGGGGCGATTTCTAGGGTTTCGGGGAGAGAAGGGATCCGGATTTCGGGGGGTGTTTAAATAGGCATAGAGGGAGATAGGAGAGTCCAAATGAGGTGCGGTTTTCAGCCACACGATCGTGATCGAACGCTCTAGATGATGGAGCAGAGTTTGGTGGGTTTTGGGCCAAATTGGAGGGGTGTTGGGCTGCAACACACACGAGGCCTTTTCGGTCCCTCGGTTAACCGTTGGAGTATCAAACGAAGTCCAAATGATACGAAACTTGACAGGCGGTGTACCGGTAGTAAACCAAGGCCGCTTGGCAAGTCTCGGTCCAATCCGGAAATGTTTAATCCCCACACACGAAGGAAAGCTAGAAATGACCACCGGAGGAGAACGAAACGCCGGAATGCAAAACGGACAACGGGGAAAATGCTCGAATGCATGAGACGAACACGTATGCAAATGCAATGCACATGATGACATGATATGAGATGCATGACAACGATAACAACACACGGAGACAAAGACCCGAACCCGAGAAAATAAATATAACTTAACGCCGTAAATGGCAAGAGTTGGAGTACAAATTGGGAAAGTTACATCCGGGGTGTTACAAACGGATATAGGATGGGGGACCACAATAGCAACTGTGATAGCAATGCTACCCATACGTGTCGATCCACCCATCAGGCAAGGCAGTCACGAGAGCATCCCCCATGGCCCCAACTCCTCCACAATAAAGGACCGACTACATATGGTTAAGGAAAGAAGAAACCAGGGTTTTGTGTATTTTCTGAGAAGCACACACGCAATAGTTGGACATAATCCCCACCCTGGGTCACCCTCCATATGAACGCTAATAGGGGGGTCATGTACTAGTGAATAGTCAATAAGTACTACCGCATGTCATCCCCCGAATTGGTTGAGTTGAAGAAACAACTGGACAAGTTGCAACAGAAGGGATATATCCACCCGAGCATCTCACCCTAGGGATCACTTGTATCTCTTTGTCAAGAAGAAAGACAGTAGCATGAGAATGTTGTGCACTACTAGGTCACAATCAAGAACAAATATCCACTCACCTGCACCGATGATTTGTTCGATCAACTAAGCGGCGCCTGAGTATTTTCTAAGATTGACCTGCGAACCCTATATCACCAACCAAATATCAAGCAAGAAGATATCCCTAAGACTGCTTTCACCACCCAATATGGCCTATACGAGTTCACAGTCATGTTGTTCGGATTGAACAACACCCCCACATACTTCATGAGCATGATGAACAAGGTGTTCATCTAATTCTTGGGCAGGTTTGCGGTCATATTCATAGATGATATTCTCATCTACTCCAAAATCCCGCGCATTCAACACGATCTCCTGGCCCTTCTTCCCCGAGACGCTCTCGCACCTGGGTTTTGGGAGGCGCTGGTGCGCTTGGATCTACATGCTGCTCTCTATTGCGTCCACTCGTGTGCTTATCAACGGCAACCAGGGGCCCCCAATCCAGCACGAGCAAGGCTTGCATCAGGGCGACCCTGTTTCCCCCGTGTTATTCGCCATCGTCATCGACACTCTAAACAACCTGCTCCAACATGCCATCACCAACAGCGTCCTTCAACGGCTCACTACCAGACATGCGGCTTCTAGCATCTCCTTATTCGCCGACGACATCGTGCTCTTCTGCCACCTGGACCCGACCGAGTTGCGCACCATCCATGAGCTCTTGGACACCTTTGGCAATGCCTCTGGCCTTTGGACTAGTTTTGCCAAGTGCTCGTCTACGCCTATCAGGTGCCCTCCCGAGATGTTGCCCGACATTGCTTCCACCCTGTGCTGCCCCATCAAGCACTTCCCGATCAAATACCTTGGCTTGCCACTGTCCGTGCGCAAGGCCTCCTCCTCTGACTTGTTGCCCCTACTTGACAAGCTCCTCCTCAAGCTCGCGACATGGAAGGCCGCGCTGCTCAACCGAGGCGAACAGCTCGCGCTCGTGCGGCATGTCCTCAACACGATGCCGACCCACATCCTTATGGCCATGGCTGTCTCCAAACCCATCTTGAGGAGAGCCACACGCATCATTCGTGATTTCCTTTGGCAAGGATGCAAGGATGCGCGTGCTAGTTGTTGCCTTGTCAGCTGGGCTAAGGTCTGTTGCTCTGTCGAGCTGGGCGACCTTGGCGTGCGTGACCTGCACCGCATCGGCATCGTGCTGCGCACAAGATGGCTTTGGCTGTAGGCCACGAACCCGACGCGCCCATGGCGCCACTTGCACCTGCCGTATGATCGCGAGGTTCAGAAAATTTTCCAAGCCTCTACGGTCTGGATGCTTGGCGATGGCCATACATCCAAGTTCTGGATAGGTCATTGGCTCCATGGACAATCCATTGCCAAAATTGCCCCCACCCTCGTGGCCATGGTTCCGCGTAGAAGGAAGCACACGCGCCTTGTCAGTGACGGCCTGTGCAACCAAGGCTGGATCTCGGACATTGCCGGCGCCCTTGTATCGCTGGCAATGCTTGAGTACGTCGACCTTTGGCGCCGCCTCCGGCTGGTTTCCCTCTCACAGCCAGTACCTGCTACACCATCCTATTCATTGGCTCGACTACTGTGCCCTTTTGGAAACTCATCTAGCATAGCCGGGCACCGCTCAACATCAAGTTTTTTCTCTGGCTAGCTTCTCAAAACCGATGCTGGACTGCCGATCGCCTGGCACTCCATGGGCTGCCACACCCTGCCGCCTGCCAATTCTGCGACCAGGACGATGAAACTCTGCACCACATCCTCGCCGACTATGTGTTTGCGTGTATCACCTAGCACGAAGTTCTCTCGTGGTGCAGACTACCGATTGCACCCTCAGACGGCTAGACTAAGCTCTTCGAATGGTGGTCCACATGCACTCTGGCCGCTCCATCCTGCTTCCGCAAGGGCTTCGCTTCTTTGGTCACCATAACAGCCTAGGCCATCTGGAAGCACCAGAACAGCATCATCTTTGATGGCCTGCAACCTTCTAGTGGTGAGCTCCTAGACACGATCAAGGCCGAGGCTAGACACTGGCTAGAGCCGGCACCCGAGGATTAGATAGGATCCTCCCTGTAACCTAACCTTTGTACCTTGGGGCTGAGCAACCCCCTCTATCTGGCTCACAGGTCACCCTAATGCCGCCTCTTAGTGTACGTCCATTAGGGTTACCAATACTGTACTCTCTCTCTCTCTCTCTCTCTCTCTCTCTCTCTCTTCTATCAATGGAATGATACGCCACAACACGTATTCGCGAAAAAAAGAATAGCACCGCCAACACCACCGCATAGTGTTAGAAATGCTACAAGCCCACCACTTGTATGCCAAATTCAGCTAGTACGAATTTTGGCTCAAGGAAGTTGGATTATTGGGTCATATTCCGTTAAAGCAAGGCATAGCTGTCGACCCATGAAAGGTTGAAGATGTGCTAAACTGGAGAGCTCCGACCACAGTAACCGAGGTCCACAACTTTCTGGGATTCACAGGCTACTACTGCCGCTCTATCAAAGGGTTCTCCAAACCAGCGAAGCCATGATGGAGCTACTAAAGAAGGGGCGCAAGTTTGCCTTGACAGAGTCATATGAATACAACTTCATGGAAATAAAGATCATGCTAACCATAGCACCGGCCTTGATCCTACCTGACGTCCACAAGAGCTTAGATATATACTACGATGCATCTAGACATCGTATTAGCTGCGTGCTCATGCAAGAAGGAAAGGTCATGGCATATGAATCCTAACAACTCTGATCACATGAAGAGAATTACTCCTCCCGCGACTTGGAATTAGCAGATGTGGTTGATACGTCCATTTTGCATCATGCTTTTATATCGATATTTATTACATTATGGGCTGTTATTACACATTATGTCACAATACTTATGCCTATTCTCTCTTATTTTACAAGGTTTACATGAAGAGGAAAATGCCGGCAGCTGGAATTCTGGGCTGGAAAAGGAGCAAATATTAGAGACCTATTCTGCACAACTCCAAAAGTCCTGAAACTTCACGAAGGCACGTTTTGGAATATATAAAAAACACTGGAGAAAGAATCAACCAGAGGGGGCCCACACCCTGACCACGAGGGTGGGGGGCACGCCCCCTGCCTCGTGGGCCCCCTGGCAGGCCTCCGGTGCCCATCTTCTGCTATATGAAATCTTTCACCCTGGAAAAAAATCATAAGCAAGCTTTTGGGACGAAACTCCGCCGCCACGAGGCGAACCTTGGTGGAACCAATCTAGGGCTTCGGCGGAGCTGTTCTGCCGGGGAAACATCCCTCCGGGAGGGTTAAATCATCACCATCGTCATCACCATCGATCCTCTCATCGGGAGGGGGTCAATCTACATCAACATCTTCACCAGCACCATCTCCTCTCAAACCCTAGTTCATCTCTTGTATCCAATCTTTGTCCGAAAACCTCAGATTGGTACATGTGGGTTGTTAGTAGTGTTGATTACTCCTTGTAGTTGATGCTAGTTGGTTTATTTGGTCGAAGATCATATGTTCTGATCCTTTATGCATATTAATACCTCTCTAATTATGAACATGAATATGATTTGTGAGTAGTTACGTTTGTTCCTGAGGACATGGGAGAAGTCTTGCTATAAGTAGTCATGTGAATTTGGTATTCGTTCGATATTTCAATGAGATGTATGTTGTCTTTCCTCTAGTGGTGTTATGTGAACATCGACTACATGATACTTCACCATTGTTTGGGCCTAGAGGAAGGCATTGGGAAGTAATAAGTAGATGATGGGTTGCTAGAGTGACAGAAGCTTAAACCCTAGTTTATGCATTGCTCCGTAAGGGGCTGATTTGGATCCATATGTTTCATGCTATGGTTAGGTTTACCTTAATACTTCTTTTGTAGTTGCGGATGCTTGAAATAGGGGTTAATCATAAGTGGGATGCTTGTACAAGGAAGGTTAGCACCTAGGCACCGGTCCACAAACATATAAAATTATCAATGTAACGAACACGATCATATGAACGTGATGAAAACTAGCTTGACGATAATTCCCATGTGTCCTCGCGAGCGCTTTCCTTCATATAAGAGTTTGTCCAGGCTTGTCCTTTGCTACAAAAAGGATTGGTCCATCTTGTTGCACCTTATTTACTTTCATTACTTGTTGCCTGATAACCCACAAGTATAGGGAATTGCAACAGTTTTCGATAAGTAAGAGTGTCGAACCCAACGAGGAGCTAAAGGCAGAACAAATATTCCCTCAAGTTGACCACCGATACAACTCTACGCACGCTTGATGTTCGCTTTACCTAGAACAAGTATGAAACTAGAAGTACTTTGTAGGTGTTGTTGGATAGGTTTGCAAGATAATAAAGATTGCGTAAATAAAAAGTAGGGACTGTTTAGGTAAAGACACAACTAAGTTAGTTTTAGTAAAGAGCTTGTTGTTACGAGAAAGTTATTTGTCCCTAGGCAATCGATAACTAGACCGGTAATCATTATTGCAATTTTATGTGAGGGAGAGGCATAAGCTAACATACTTTCTCTACTTGGATCATATGCACTTATGATTGGAACTCTAGCAAGCATCCACAACTACTAAAGATCATTAAGGTAAAACCCAACCATAGCATTGAGGTATCAAGTCCTCTTTATCCCATACGCAACAACCCACTTACTCGGGTTCGTGTTTCAGTCACTCACACAACCCACTATAAGCGAATCATGAACGTATTGCAACACCCTACAGCGGGGATCCCTCACGCTTGCGCGACACGGAGAGCACCATAGGACAACACCAATAATAAAACATGCAACTCAAACCAATCACGATCATCAAATAGCCCATAGGACAAAACGGATCTACTCAAACATCATAGGATAGCCATACATCATTGGGAAATAATATATAGCGTTGAGCACCATGTTTAAGTAGAGATTACAGTGGGTAAGAGAGAGGTTACACCACTGCATAGAGGGGGAAGAGTTGGTGATGATGGTGGTGAAGTTGTTGGTGAATATTGCGGTGATGATGATGGCCCCCGGTGGCACTCCGGTGCCACCAGAAGCGAGGGGGAGAGAGCCCTGTCGTGGTTCTAAGCCTGACAGTAGAATAGGGGGGGGGGGTAGGAATGTAGAGGCAAGATCCTAGCTATGGAGGAGTTGTGCACGCGCGTTTTACGAGTTCTGGCCCTTCTTGAAGGAAGTAACATCCCTACGTCTCGGAGCCCGAAGGCGGTCGACTGGATATATGCGTGTGAATTACAAAAGGTGTGAACCCTTGTCCCGGAGGAGGGGGGTGGCTTATATAGAGTGCGCCAGGACCCCAGCCAGCCCATGTTACAAAGGGTTCAATGTACATTAAGGCAGGGCATTACTGGTAACGCCAGTAATAAAGAGATATAAATGATCTTTAAGGTTACAAAGTGAATGACCGACCGTTGTCATCCTGAGTGACGTTAGGCCTTCTACACTCCGAGTGGTTTCTTGTATCGTCAAGTGGTTGTTCGCATAGTCGAGTGTCTTCTATGCTGTCGAGTGGAACATAGCTTCACGGTCGAGTGGACGATGATTTTGCTTCGACCGCTTCTGGTTCCTTTAGAGATGTCCTTGGGGAGGGTATCTTGGACAGATCCATGACCCTACCCTAGGTACATAGCTTCATCATTAGCCCCCAAATGGATCAGGGTTTGAGTGAGGAAGGAGTTGTGTTGGGGATATTACTATCAGTTGAGACCCGCCCAGGAGGGGCCGGGTCAGCTTCAATGGCGGGTTACGCAAGAAGCTCAGTAAACATCCAAGTTTGTAGTTTATTAAGTCTTATAGAAGGCCCAAAGGCCTGGGGCCGGCTTGAGGCCTGATATTGTAAGTAAACCACCACATGTAAGGAAATACTTGTACAGAAAGACATGTAAAGAAAGTCACCGAGCCGGACACGATTATGAGCCGGCCGGGACTCTGTAGGCCACATGGCGTCAACCCGTGTATATAAGGGGACGACCCAGTGGCGGTTTAGGGCAAGAAACAACCAAGTCGATAACCAAGTTGACGAGTTGAGCCTCTTGGAAGTCGAAACCTCAGCAATACCAATCCCAACTAGACGTAGGCTTTTACCTTCATCGTAAGGGGCCGAACTAGTATAAAACTCTCTCGTGTCCTTTGTCCCGATTAACCCCTTTAAGCTTCCTAGTGCGATGGCCCTACGACTAAGTCCTTGCTCTAGGACATCCGCCATGTCAATTGCACGACAGTTGGCGCCCACCGTGGGGCAGGCGCATGGTGGATTTGAGTTCTTGAAGGGCAACTTCGAAGGGCTCAAGGGATATACTGTGGGATGACCAAGAGTCGTCGTGGCAAGATCTACATCGACGATGAAGGCTGGGGCCCCGAGGCCGGCTCAATCGAGTACGGGTACCGGGTCCCCTTCGGCGGAATTCACGTCTTCATCGGCCAGATCGGCGAGTCAGGACCTGAGCCAGATGTCCACACCGACCTCATCGAAATGGCTCAGCGCGCCGGGTCCGCCCGTGTTCAATCTGTCGTAAAGCATGCCTTTGTAGGCTGCATCCATGGCGGTGAATACTCCGAAGGATCAATGGAAGGCGGGGAGACGACCATCTGCTCTGATACTGCATCATCAACAGGTGAGACGGACTCGTTGTACCAACTGCAAGACGGCCTGCTCAGGGGTTGTTCCGATGGCAACAGTATTCCGGACCCCCTTGAGCCGCCGAATTGGGCCGGAGTCTTCATGGCAGGGACACAGCCTGGGCAGAACTCCACTGCAGCGATAGTAGCAGCCACTGGGTCGGCAGCTGCCGGGTCAGGAGACCCCGCGCGCCCCCTGGCTCAGGTTCTCATGGACCTCATGGATAAACTGACGACTTTGTTGACCGCTGCGATAGAGCCGGCGGATAAAGCCCAGCATGACGCGGAAGTGGCACACCTGCGGGAGGAGATGGTGCAAGCTAAGGAAAATTTGGCTGCGGAGGAAACCCGGATGGCAGCAGAACGAGCAACTTTGGATGCTCGTGCTCAGCAGCTTCAAGCAGAAACCTTCCGGCTCTCGGTGGATCTTAATGCGTCAAACGAAGTCATGAGGAGGAGGCGTCAGAAAACTTAGTCGCATCTGCCTCTAACACTGGATCCGAGGAATCTGTTCCCTACACCCGGAGCTGGAGGGAGCAACCCACCAGAGGCAAACCAGGTCACGACGCCCGGTGCACCAGTTCAGCCACGCACCATGGAGCCGCCGCATGAATACAACTCCTCCTCGTTATATATCAACACCCTCGGGTCACTTCTCCAACCCCATGGAGAACCTCATTGCGGCGTCGGCTCGATTGGCAGCTCTCCCGATGGAAGGCGACTCGCCAGCAGCAATTGAAACCCGGAGGGTAAGAGAACTACTTCAGACAGCTTTGGCCCAGCAGGATGCATACTCCTATAGTCGAGACAGGATTCATTCAACTCCTCGCCCAAGCCGGAGCCCGAGTTACAGTAGGCACATGGAATCTGCAGAGATGTAAAGTAATGCTCAACGTCACAACCGGCCATATAGGTATGAGCCGGTGTGGGCTGGAGCTCTTAACTTGGCGGATCAGGAGAGGATTCGTCAAGAGGCGGAACGGGCGGCTCAGATAGCAGCAGAGCAGGCGGATCACCAAACCTTTCCAGCTTATCCAGCAACCTCGGTTGAGGCAGGAGTGGCTACAAGAACCGGAGGCGTACCTTGCCTGGTCCCAGCCATACGCAATGAGCGGTTGCCCAAGGATTTCAAGGGACCTCGTAAGGTGCCTAACTACATGACTGACTTACAGCCGGGGGCTTGGATTGAGAGTTATGAGATGGCTATGGAGCTGTTGGAGGTTAGTGATGCTGCAATGGCCAAATATTTTACCATGATGTTGGATGGAACGGCTCGGACCTGGTTGAAAGGATTACCACCCAATTCCATCGGCTCATGGGCAGAGTTGAAGGCACGGTTCATCCAGAACTTTAAAGACACATGTAAGCAGCCAATGTCGATTGTGGTTCTGACCAATTGCAAGCAAGAGGATGGAGAATCTACAACTCATTGGGTGCGCCGGGTCAAGGAGATAATACATTCATCTGATAAGATGGATGCCGGCTCAGCAGTTTTGATGTTGGAGAAAAATTGCTGTTTTGAACCTCTGAAACAGAAGTTGGGGTGGCTTAAATGTGACTGTAATGACATGGGAACGTTGATGGCGGCTCTTGTCAAGTATGCCAATTCTGATACCACCAAAGACCCGGCATTTGATGAAGAAAAAGCAACAAAGGGAAAGAAGAATGGCAATAGCAAGGGTCACCAGCATAACCTGGCAAATCAAGGAGGTAATAAGCGTAAAGCTGATGAGTTTGTTGCTAATACTAATGCGCAGGGTGGTAACCAGCGGCGCAAGGGCAGGCAACCCCCTCGATCGGGTGGGTCAGGCCCCATTCTTGAGCAGTTGTTGAATGAACCTTGTCCAAGACGCGACAACGGGGAGAAGCCAGCAACCCACTTGTGGAAGGATTGCACGATCATGAAGGCGTTTAAAAATTCAAACGCATTTGATGGGGGGTCACGGCCCGGGTGGCGGCTTAGGTGGAGGCGGCTTTCAGGGCCCGGGCGCCGGTTCAAGCAGAGGAGGTTTTCATGGTCAGGGTCATCCTGTGTTGGGGAACGTTGCAGAAAACAAAAAAATTTCCTACGTTTCACCAAGATCAATCTATGGAGTCAACTAGCAACGAGAGGAGAGTGCATCTACATACCCTTGTAGATCGCGAGCGGAAGCGTTCAAGAGAACGGGGATGATGGAGTCGTACTCGCCGTGATCCAAATCACCGATGACCAAGTGCCGAACGGACGGCACCTCCGCGTTGAACACACGTACGGATCGGATGACGTCTCCTCCTTCTTGATCCAGCAAGGGGGAAGGAGAGGTTGATGAAGATCCAGCAGCACGACGGTGTGGTGGTGGATGCAGCAGTGATCGCAGCAGGGCTTCGCCGAGCTTCTGCGAGAGGGAGAGGTGTAGCAGGGGAGAGGGAGGCGCCAAGACTTGAGGTGCGACTGCCCTCCCTCCCCCGTTTATATAGGCCCCTTGGGGGGGCGCCGGCCCTAGGAGATGGGATCTCATTGGGGGGCGGCGGCCAAGGGGGGTGGAGTGCCCCCCAAGGCAAGTGGAGGCGCCCCCCACCCTAGGGTTTCCAACCCTAGGTGCAGGGGGGCCCAAGGGGGGGCGCACCAGCCCACTATGGGCTGGTTCCCCTCCCCACTTCAGCCCATGGGGCCCTCCGGGATGGGTGGCCCCACCCGGTGGACCCCTGGGACCCATCCGGTGGTCCCGGTACAATACCGGTGACTCCGAATCCTTCCCGATGGCCAAAACTGCACTTCCTATATATAATTCTTCACCTCCGGACCATTCCGGAACTCCTCGTGACGTCCGGGATCTCATCTGGGACTCCAAACAACTTTCGGATTACTACATACTCATATCTCTATAACCCTAGCGTCACCGAACCTTAAGTGTGTAGACCCTACGGGTTCGGGAGACACGTAGACATGACCGAGACGGCTCTCCGGCCAATAACCAACAGCGGGATCTGGATACCCATGTTGGCTCCCACATGCTCCTCGATGATCTCATCGGATGAACCACGATGTCGAGGACTTAATCAATCCCGTATTCAATTCCCTTTGTCAATCGGTATGTTACTTGCCCGAGACTCGATCGTCGGTATCCCAATACCTCATTCAGTCTCGTTACCGGCAAGTCACTTTACTCGTACCATAATGCATGATCCCGTGATCAACCACTTGATCACATTGAGCTCATTATGATGATGCATTACGAGTGGGCCCAGAGATACCTCTCCATCATACGGAGTGACAAATCCCAGTCTCGATTCGTGCCAACCCAACAGACACTTTCGGAGACACCTGTAATGTACCTTTATAGTCACCCAGTTACGTTGTGACGTTTGGCACACCCAAAGCACTCCTACGGTATCCGGGAGTTGCACAATCTCATGGTCTAAGGAAATGATACTTGACATTCAGAAAAAGCTTCAGCAAACGAACTACACGATCTTTGTGCTATGCTTAGGTTTGGGTCTTGTCCATCACATCATTCTCCTAATGATGTGATCCCGTTATCACTGACATCCCCATGTCCATAGCCAGGAAACCATGACTATCTATTGATCAACGAGCTAGTCAACTAGAGGCTCACTAGGGACACATTGTGGTCTATGTATTCACACATGTATTACGATTTCCGGATAATACAGTTATAGCATGAATAATAGACGATTATCATGAACAAGGAAATATAATAATCATTTTATTATTGCCTCTAGGGCATATTTCCAACAGTCTCCCACTTGCACTAGAGTCAATCATCTAGTTACATTGTGATGAATCAAACACCCATGGAATTCTGGTGTTGATCATGTTTTGCTCTAGGGAGAGGTTTAGTCAACGGATCTGCTACATTCAGGTCTGTATGTACTTTACAAATTTCTATGTCTCCATTTTGAACACTTTCACGAATGGAGTTGAAGCGACATTTGATATGCCTGGTCTTCCTGTGAAACCTGGGCTCCTTGGCAAGGGCAATAGCTCCAGTGTTGTCACAGAAGAGAGTCATCGGGCCCGACGCATTGGGTATGACTCCTAGGTCGGTAATGAACTCCTTCACCCAGACTGCTTCGTGTGCTGCCTCCGAGGCTGCCATGTACTCCGCTTCACATGTAGATCCCGCCACAACGCTTTGCTTGCAACTGCACCAGCTTACTGCCCCACCATTCAAAATATACACGTATCCGGTTTGTGACTTAGAGTCATCCAGATCTGTGTCGAAGCTAGCATCGACGTAACCCTTTACGACGAGCTCTTCGTCACCTCCATAAACGAGAAACATTTCCTTGGTCCTTTTCAGGTACTTCAGGATATTCTTGACCGCTGTCCAGTGTTCCATGCCGGGATTACTTTGGTACCTTCCTAGCAAACTCATGGCAAGGTTTACATCAGGTCTGGTACACAACATAGCATACATGATAGACCCTTTGGCCGAGGCATAGGGGACGACACTCATCTTTTCTCTATCTTCTGCCATGGTCGGGCATTGAGCCATGCTCAATCTCACACCTTGCAATACAGGCAAGAACCCCTTCTTGGACTGATCCATATTGAACTTCTTCAATATCTTGTCAAGGTACGTACTTTGTGAAAGACCGATGAGGCGTCTCAATCTATCTCTATAGATCTTGATGCCTAATATATAAGCAGCTTCTCCAAGGTCCTTCATTGAAAAACACTTGTTCAAATAGGCCTTTATACTTTCGAAGAATTCTATATCATTTCCCATCAACAGTATGTCATCCACATACAATATGAGAAATGCTACAGAGCTCCCACTCACTTTCTTGTAAACGCAGGCTTCTCCATAAGTCTGCATAAACCCAAACGCTTTGATCATCTCATCAAAGCGAATGTTCCAACTCCGAGATGCTTGCACCAGCCCATAAATCGAGCGTTGGAGCTTGCACACCTCGTCAGCATTCTTAGGATCGACAAAACCTTCCGGCTGCATCATATACAATTCTTCCTTAAGGAAACCATTAAGTAATGCCGTTTTGACGTCCATTTGCCATATCTCATAATCATAGAATGCGGCAATTGCTAACATGGTTCGGACGGACTTCAGCTTCGCTATGGGTGAGAAAGTCTCATCGTAGTCAACCCCTTGAACTTGTCGATAACCCTTACCGACAAGCCGAGCTTTATAGATGGTCACATTACCATCCACGTCTGTCTTCTTCTTAAAGATCCATTTATTTTCTATGGCTTGCCGATCAACGGGCAAGTCAGTCAAAGTCCATACTTCGTTTTCATACATGGATCCTATCTCGGATTTCATGGCTTCCAGCCATTTGTCGGAATCTGGGCCCGCCATCGCTTCTTCATAGTTCGAAGGTTCACCATTGTCTAACAACATGATTTCCAAGACAGGGTTGCCGTACCACTCTGGTGCGGAACGTGTCCTTGTGGACCTATGAAGTTCAGTAGCAACTTGATCTGAAGTTTCATGATCATCATCAACAACTTCCTCTCTAGTCGGTGCAGGCACCTCAGGAACATTTTCTTGAGCTGCGCCACTTACCGGTTCAAGAGGTAATACTTCATCAAGTTCTACCTTCCTCCCACTTATTTCTTTCGAGAGAAACTCTTTCTCTAGAAAGGACCCATTCTTGGCAACAAAGATTTTTGCCTTCGGATCTGAGGTAGAAGGTATACCCAACAGTTTCTTTAGGGTATCCTATGAAGACGCATTTTTCCGACTTGGGTTCGAGCTTTTTAGGTTGAAGTTTCTTGACATAAGCATCGCATCCCCAAACTTTTAGAAATGTCAGCTTAGGTTTCTTCCCAAACCATAATTCATACGGTGTCGTTTCATTGGATTTCGACGGAGCCCTATTTAAAGTGAATGCGGCAGTCTCTAAAGCATAGCCCCAAAATGATAGCGGTAAATTGGTAAGAGACATCATAGATCGCACCATATCTAATAGAGTGCGATTACGACGTTTGGACACACCATTACGCTGAGGTGTTCCAGGTGGCGTGAGTTGTGAAACTATTCCACATTTTCTTAAGTGTGTGCCAAATTCGTGACTCAAGTATTCTCCCCCCACGATCTGATCGCAAGAACTTGATTTTCCTATCACGTTGATTCTCAACCTCACTCTGAAATTCCTTGAACTTTTCAAAGGTCTCAGACTTGTGTTTCATTAAGTCGACATACCCATATCTAATCAAGTCATCAGTGAGGGTGAGAACATAACGATAGCCACCGCGAGCCTCAACGCTCATTGGACCGCACACATCAGTATGTATGATTTCCAATAAGTTGGTTGCTCGCTCCATTGTTCCTGAGAACGGAGTCTTGGTCATTTTACCCATGAGGCATGGTTCGCACGTGTCAAATGATTCGTAATCAAGAGACTCTAAAAGTCCATCTGCATGGAGCTTCTTCATGCGTTTGACACCTATGTGACCAAGGCGGCAGTGCCACAAGTATGTGGGACTATCATTATCAACCTTACATCTTTTGGTATTCACACTATGAACATGTGTAGCATTACACTCGAGATTCATTAAGAATAAACCATTCACCATCGGAGCATGACCATAAAACATATCTCTCATATAAATAGAACAACCATTATTCTCGGATTTAAATGAGTAGCCATCTCGTATTAAACGAGACCTACAATGTTCATGCTCAAAACTGGCACTAAATAACAATTATTGAGGTTTAAAACTAATCCCGTAGGTAAATGTAGAGGTAGCGTGCCGACGGCGATCACATCAACCTTGGAACCATTCCTGACGCGCATCGTCACCTCGTCCTTCGCCAGTCTCCGCTTATTCCGCAGCTCCTGCTTTGAGTTACAAATGTGAGCAACCGCACCGGTATCAAATACCCAGGAGCTACTACGAGTACTGGTAAGGTACACATGAATTACATGTATATCACATATACCTTTAGTGTTGCCGGCCTTCTTATCCGCTAAGTATTTGGGGCAGTTCCGCTTCCAGTGACCACTTCCCTTGCAATAAAAACACTCAGTCTCGGGCTTGGGTCCATTCTTTGGCTTCTTCCCGGCAGCTTGCTTACCGGGCGCGGCAACTCCCTTACCGTCCTTCTTGAAGTTCTTCTTACCCTTGCCTTTCTTGAACTTAGTGGTTTTATTCACCATCAACACTTGATGTTCCTTTTTGACTTCTACCTCTGCTGATTTCAGCATTGCAAATACTTCAGGAATGGTCTTTTCCATCCCCTGCATATTGAAGTTCATCACAAAGCTCTTGTAGCTCGGTGGAAGCGACTGAAGGATTCTGTCAATGACCGCGTCATCCGGGAGATTAACTCCCAGCTGAGTCAAGCGGTTATGCAACCCAGACATTTTGAGTATGTGCTCACTAACAGAACTATTTTCCTCCATCTTACAGCTGAAGAACTTGTCGGAGACTTCATATCTCTCGACCCGGGCATGAGCTTGGAAAACCATTTTCAGCTCTTCGAACATCTCATATGCTCCGTGTCGCTCAAAACACTTTTGGAGCCCCGGTTCTAAGCTGTAAAGCATGCCGCACTGAACGAGGGAGTAATCATTAGCACGTGTCTGCCAAGCATTCATAACGTCTTGGTTCTGTGGGACGGGTGCGTCACCTAGCGGTGCTTCTAGGACATAATCTTTCTTGGCAGCTATGAGGATGATCCTCAGGTTCCGGACCCAGTCCGTATAGTTCCTGCCATCGTCTTTCAGCTTGGTTTTCTCTAGGAACGCGTTGAAGTTGAGGACAACATTGGCCATTTGATCTACAAGACATATTGTAAAGATTTTAGACTAAGTTCATGATAATTAAGTTCATCTAATCAAATTATTCAATGAACTCCCACTTAGATAGACATCCCTCCAGTCATCTAAGTATAACATGATCCGAGTTGACTTGGCCGTGTCCGATCATCACGTGAGACGGACTAGTCAACATTGGTGAACATCTTCATGTTGATCGTATCTTCTATACGACTCATGCTCGACCTTTCGGTCTTCTGTGTTCCGAGGCCATGTCTGTACATGCTAGGCTCGTCAAGTCAACCTAAGTGTATTGTGTGTGTAAATTCGTCTTACACCTGTTGTATGTGAACGTTGGAATCTGTCACACCCGATCATCACGTGGTGCTTCGAAACAACGAACTGTCGCAACGGCGCAAAGTTAGGGGGAACACTTTCTTGAAATTATTATGAGGGATCATCTTATTTACTACCGTCGTTCTAAGTAAACAAGATGCAAAAACATGATAAACATCACATGCAATCAAATAATAGTGACATGATATGGCCAATATCATATAGCTCCTTTGATCTCCATCTTGGGGCTCCATGATCATCTTGTCACCGGCATGACACCATGATCTCCATCATCATGATCTCCATCATCGTGTCTTCTTGAAGTTGTCTCGTCATCTATTACTTCTACTACTATGGCTAACGCTTTAGCAATAAAGTAAAGTAATTACATGACATTTATGTTGACACGCAGGTCATAAATAAATAAAGACAACTCCTATGGCTCCTGCCGGTTGTCATACTCATCGACCTGCAAGTCGTGATTCCTATTACAAGAACATGATCAATCTCATACATCACATATATCATTCATAATTCATCACAACCTTTGGCCATATCACATCACAAAACACTTGCTGCAAAAATAAGTTAGACATCCTCTAGTTGTTGTTGCAAGTTTTTATGTGGATGCTATAGGTTTCTAGCAAGAACGTTTCTTACCTACGCCAAAACCACAACTTGAATTTCCAATTCCTATTTACCCTTCATAAGGACCCTGTTCATCGAATCCGATCCGACTAAAGTGGGAGAGACAGACACCCGCTAGCCACCTTATGCAACTAGTGCATGTCAGTCGGTGGAACCGGTCTCACGTAAGCGTACGTGTAAGGTTGGTCCAGGCCGCTTCATCCCATGATGCCGCCGAATCAAGATAAGACTAGTAACGGCAAGATAATTGACAATATCGACGCCCACAACTACTTTGTGTTCTACTCGTGCATAGTAACTACACATAGACCTAGCTCATGATGCCACTGTTGGGGAACGTTGCAGAAAACAAAAAAAATTCCTACGTTTCACCAAGATCAATCTAGGGAGTCAAATAGCAACGAGAGGAGAGTGCATCTACATACCCTTGTATATCATGAGCGGAAGCGTTCAAGAGAACGGGGATGATGGAGTCGTACTCACCGTGATCCAAATCACCGATGACCAAGTGCCGAACGGACGGCACCTCCGCGTTCAACACACATACGGAGCGGATGACGTCTCCTCCTTCTTGATCCATCAAGGGGTAAGGAGAGGTTGATGAAGATCCAGCAACACGATGACGTGGTTGTGGATGCAGCAGTGATCCCAGCAGGGCTTCGCCGAGCTTCTGCGAGAGGGAGAGGTGTAGCAGGGGAGAGGGAGGCGCCAAGACTTGAGGTGCGGCTGCCCTCCCTCCCCCGTTTATATAGGCCCCTTGGGGGGG
>NC_041388.1:659071778-659082663 GCF_002162155.2 Triticum dicoccoides | reverse complement strand
CCGGCCCTAGGAGACGGGATCTCCTTGGGGGGCGGCGGCCAAGGGGGGTGGAGTGCCCCCCAAGGCAAGTGGAGGCGCCCCCACCCTAGGGTTTCCAACCCTAGGCGCAGGGGGGCCCAAGGGGGGGGGGCGCACCAGCCCACTATGGGCTGGTTCCCCTCCCCACTTCAGCCCATGGGGCCCTCCGGGATGGGTGGCCCCACCCGGTGGACCCCCGGGACCCATCCGATGGTCCCGGAAAATACCGGTGACTCCGAATCCTCCCCGATGGCCGAAACTGCACTTCCTATATATAATTCTTCACCTCCGGACCATTCCAGAACTCCTCGTGACGTCCAAGATCTCATCCGAGACTCCGAACAACTTTCGGATTACTGCATACTCATATCTCTATAACCCTAGCGTCACTGAACCTTAAGTGTGTAGACCCTACGGGTTCGGGAGACACGTAGACATGACCGAGACGGCTCTCCGGCCAATAACCAACAACGGGATCTGGATACCCATGCTGGCTCCCACATGCTCCTCGATGATCTCATCGGATGAACCACGATGTCGAGGACTTAATCAATCCCATATTCAATTCCCTTTGTCAATCGGTACGTTACTTGCCCGAGACTCGATCATCCGTATCCCAATACCTCGTCCAGTCTCGTTACCGGCAAGTCACTTTACTCGTACCATAATGCATGATCCCATGATCAACCACTTGATCACATTGAGCTCATTATGATGATGCATTACCGAGTGGGCCCAGAGATACCTCTCCGTCATACGGAGTGACAAATCCCAGTCTCGATTCATGCCAACCCAACAGACACTTTCGGAGACACCTGTAATGTACCTTTATAGTCACCCAGTTATGTTGTGACGTTTGGCACACCCAAAGCACTCCTACGGTATCCAGGAGTTGCACAATCTCATGGTCTAAGGAAATGATACTTGACATTCAGAAAAGCTTCAGCAAACGAACTACACGATCTTTGTGCTATGCTTAGGTTTGGGTCTTGTCCATCACATCATTCTCCTAATGATGTGATCCCGTTATCAATGACATCCCCATGTCCATAGCCAGGAAACCATGACTATCTGTTGATCAACGAGCTAGTCAACTAGAGGCTCACTAGGGACACATTGTGGTCTATGTATTCACACATGCATTATGATTTCCGGATAATACAATATAGCATGAATAATAGACAATTATCATGAACAAGGAAATATAATAATCATTTTATTATTGCCTCTAGGGCATATTTCCAACATCCTGGTCACCAAGGAGGATATAATCAACAACACAGCCAAGGGAATCAACAGCAGCAACAATCCAGCTATCAGAGCAACCCGAAGCAGTTGAGTAGCGGACAATATCATGTATTTACTACCAGTTTATGTAAGAGAGACCAGAAACTCCACAAGAGGGCCGTCAATGCCATTGAACCGACAATTTCACGTTATCTACATTGGTCGGAGCAGCCTATTGTGTGGAGCAGAGAGGATCACCCGCCCCGGGTTGATAATCCGGGTCACTTGGCTTTGGTAGTGGCACCTCAGGTTGGTGAGTACAAGTTTACTAAGGTACTCATGGATGGAGGCAGCAGCATCAACATCCTTACTATGAGACGTTCTGCCGGATGGGATTGACGGATAAAAATCTTAAACAATCCAACACAGTTTTTCATGGTGTAGTACCTGGTAAGTCGGCATACCTAGTTGGTAAGATCGAGCTAGAGGTAGCCTTTGGGGATGAGTATGACTCCAGGGCAGAAAAATTAACCTTTGAAGTGGTTAAGATCAAAATCCCATATCATGCTCTGTTTGGGCGGCCGGCTTATGCCAAGTTCATGGCTCGGTCGTGTTACGTGTATTTGCAGCTCAAGATGCCGGGTCACAAGGGCACCATTACAGTCCATGGAAGCCGGAAGATCGCCTTGGAATATGAAGAGGGGGATGCTGCCTATGCTGAATCTGTTTGTGCAACAGAGGAGTTGAAATTCTACAAGGATCATGTTGACCCGGCGGACATGACGTCATTAAAGAAACCAACAACAAAGCATGAGCCGGAGTTAAAGTTCAAATCAGCTGATGACACTAAGATGGTTGACTTTGTGCCTGGCGATTCATCCAAACAGTTCATCATCGGCGCAAACTTGGATCCGAAATAGGAAAGCGCGCTCATCGAGTTCATCCGTGAGAATCGGGATATCTTTGCATGGAAACCTTCAGACATGCCGGGTGTCCCGAGGGAACTCGCTGAGCACACTCTTAATATCAATCCAAAGTTCAAACCTGTCAGACAGTTTCTTCGGTGGTCAATGAAGAAAGGCGCAAGGCCATTGGAGAAGAGGTGGCCCGGCTCTTGTAGGACAGGTTCATTGTGGAGGTCTTTCACCCAGAATGGTTAGCTAACCCGGTGCTCGTGCTAAAAAAGAATGGCACCTGGCGTATGTGTGTGGATTACACAGATTTAAATAAGGCCTGTCCAGCTGATCCTTTTGCTCTTCCCCGTATTGATCAGATCATTGATGCTACGGCGGGTTGCGCACGGTTGAGTTTCTTAGATGCTTACTCAGGGTATCATCAGATTAAGATGGCAGTCAAGGATCAAGAGAAGACAGTGTTTATAACTCCTTTTGGGGCTTTCTGCTATGTGTCTATGCCTTTTGGGCTCAAGAGTGCTCAGGCGACTTACCAATGGTGTGTGCAGAATTGTCTTCATGATCAAATTGGGCGCAATGTTCATGCCTATGTGGATGATATAGTGGTGAAGTCCAGGGAAGAGGAAACCTTGGTCACGGACTTGAAAGAGACTTTTGATAATCTTCGGGTTTACAAGATGATGCTTAACCCGGCCAAGTGTGTTTTTGGAGTGCCAGCCGGCAAGCTTTTGGGTTTTCTGGTGTCTAATCAAGGTATTGAAGCTAACCCAGAGAAGATCAAGGCAATTACATCCCTGGCCAAACCAACCTGCGTCAATGATGTTCAACGACTGGCGGGTCGTGTGGCTGCTTTGAGCCGGTTCATAAGCCGGTTAGGGGAAAAGGCTATGCCTCTGTATCAGTTGATGAAGAAAACAGATGTGTTTGTTTGGAGCGATGCTGCGAACGCCGCTTTTGAGGATCTGAAGGCACAACTGGCTAAGCCGCCGGTCCTAGCTGCTCCAATTGAGAAAGAGCCGCTATTGTTATATGTAGCTGCCAACTCACGGGCTGTTAGTGTGGCTATGGTGGTAGAGCGCAAAGAGGCTGGCAAAGAGCATCCGGTTTAGCGGCCGGTTTATTATGTCAGTGAAGTGTTAATTGAGTCTAAGCAACGATATCCACATTGGCAGAAGCTTGTTTATGGGGTGTTCATGTTAAGCCGGAAGCTTAAGCATTACTTTCAGGGACATCCAATCACTGTGGTTAGCTCTGCTCCTTTGGGAGACATTATTCAAAACAGAGAAGCTACAGGGCGAGTTGCCAAGTGGGCAATTGAGCTTGGGTCTCATGGGCTGAAGTATGTTCCTGTTGGGGAACGTAGTAATTTAAAAAAAATTCCTACGCACACGCAAGATCATGGTGATGTATAGCAACGAGAGGGGAGAGTGTGATCTACGTACCCTTGTAGATCGACAACGAAAGCGTTTGGTTGATGTAGTCGTACGTCTTCACGGCCCGACCGATCAAGCACCGAAACTACGGCAACTCCGAGTTCTAGCACACGTTCAGCTCGATGACGATGCCCGGGCTCCGATCCAGCAAAGCATCGGGGAGGAGTTCCGTCAGCACGATGGCGTGGTGACGATCTTGATGTTCTACCGTCGCAGGGCTTCGCCTAAGCACCGCTACAATATGACTGAGGTGGAATATGGTGGAGGGGGGCACCGCACACGGCTAAGGAACAATCACGAAGATCAACTTGTGTGTCTAGGGGTGCCCTCTACCCCCATATATAAAGGATCTAGGGGAGGAGGCCGGCCGGCCTTCTATGGCGCGCCAAGGAGGAGTCCTCCTCCTAGTAGGAGTAGGACTCCTACTAGGAGGGGGAAAGAAGTGGGGAGGTAGAGGAAAAAAAGGGGGGGCGCCGCCCCCCTCTCCTAGTCCAATTCGGACCAGGGGGGAGGAGGCGCGCAGCCCACCTCTGGCAGCCCCTCTCTCTCTCCACTAAGGCCCATATGGCCCATTACTTCTCCCGGGGGGTTTCCGGTAACCCTCCGGCTCTCCGGTTTTCTCTGAAATCACCTGGAACACTTCCGGTGTCCGAATATAGCCGTCCAATATATCAATCTTTATGTCTCGACAATTTCGAGACTCCTCATCATGTCCGTGATCACATCCGGGACTCCAAACTAACTTCGGTACATCAAAACTCATAAACTCATAATATAACTGTCATCGAAACCTTAAGCGTGAGGACCCTACAGGTTCGAGAACAATGTAGACATGACCGAGACACGTCTTCGGTCAATAACCAATAGCGGAACCTGGATGCTCATATTGGCTCCTACATATTCTACGAAGATCTTTATCGGTCAGACCGCATAACAACATAAGTCGTTCCCTTTGTCATCGGTATGTTACTTGCCCGAGATTCGATCGTCGGTATCTCAATACCTAGTTCAATCTCGTTACCGGCAAGTCTCTTTACTCATTCTGTAATACATCATCCCACAACTAACTTATTAGTTGCAATGCTTGCAAGGCTTAAGTGATGTGCATTACCGAGAGGGCCCAGAGATACCTCTCCGACAATCGGAGTGACAAATCCTAATCTCAAAATACGCCAACCCAACATGTACCTTTGGAGACACCTGTAGAGCTCCTTTATAATCACCCAGTTACGTTGTGACGTTTGGTAGCACACAAAGTGTTCCTCTGGCAAACGGGAGTTGCATAATCTCATAGTCATAGGAACATGTATAAGTCATGAAGAAAGCAATAGCAACATACTAAACGATCGGGTGCTAAGCTAATGGAATGGGTCATGTCAATCACATCATTCTTCTAATGTTGTGATCCCGTTAATCAAATAACAACTCTTTTGTTCATGGTTAGGAAACATAACCATCTTCGATTAACGAGCTAGTCAAGTAGAGGCATACTAGTGACACTCTGTTTGTCTATGTATTCACACATGTATTATGTTTCCGGTTAATACAATTCTAGCATGAATAATAAACATTTATCATGATATAAGGAAATAAATAATAACTTTATTATTGCCTCTAGGGCATATTTCCTTCAGTCTCCCACTTGCACTAGAGTCAATAATCTAGTTCACATCGCCATGTGATTCAACACTAATAGTTCACATCACCATGTGATTAACACCCATAGTTCACATCGTCATGTGACCTATACCCAAAGGGTTTACTAGAGTCAATAATCTAGTTCACATCGTTTATGTGATTAACACCCAAAGAGTACTAAGGTGTGATCATGTTTTGCTTGTGAGATAATATTAGTCAACGGGTCTGTCACATACAGATCCGTAAGTATTTTGCGAATTCTATGTCTACAATGCTTTGCATGGAGCTACTCTAGCTAATTGCTCCCACTTTCAATATGTATCTAGATCGAGACTTAGAGTCATCCAGATCTGTGTCAAAACTTGCATCGACGTAACTTTTTACGACGAACCTTTTTGTCACCTCCATAATTGAGAAATATTTCCTTATTCCACTAAGGATAATTTTGACCGATGTCCAGTAATCTACTCTTAGATCACTATTGTACTCCCTTGCTTAACACAGTGTAGGGTATACAATAGATCTGGCACATAGCATGGCATACTTTATAGAACCTATGTCTGAGGCATAGGGAATGACTTTCATTCTCTTTCTATCTTCTGCCGTGGTCGGGCTTTGAGTCTTACTCAATTTCATACCTTGTAACACAGCCAAGAACTCTTTCTTTGACTGTTCCATTTTTGAACTACTTCAAAATATTGTCAAGGTATGTACTCATTGAAAAAACTTATCAAGCGTCTTGATCTATCTCTATAGATTTTGATGCTTAATATGTAAGCAGCTTCACCGAGGTTTTCTTTGAAAAAAAATCCTTTTAAACACTCCTTTATGCTTTGCAGAATAATTCTACATTATTTCCGATCAAGAATATGTCATACACATATACTTATCAGAAATGTTGTAGTGCTCCCACTCACTTTCTTGTAAATACAGGCTTCACTGCAAGTCTGTATAAAACTATATGCTTTGATCAACTTATCAAAGCGTATATTCCAACTCCAAGATGCTTGCACCAGTCCATAGATGGATCGCTGGAGCTGGCATATTTTGTTAGCACCTTTAGGATTGACAAAAAACTTCTCGTTGCATCATATACAACTCTTCTTTACATCCATTAAGGAATGTAGTTTTGTTTATCCATTTGCCAGATTTCATAAAAATGCGGCAATTGCTAACATGATTTGGACAAACTTAAGCATCGCTACGAGTGAGAAAATTTCATCGTAGTCAACACCTTGAACTTTGTCAAAACCTTTTTCGACAAGTCTAGCTTTATAGATAGTAACACTACTATCAGTGTCTGTCTTCCTCTTGAAGATCCATTTATTTTCTATGGCTTGCCGATCATCGGGCAAATCCATCAAAGTCCATACTTTGTTCTCATACATGGATCATATCTCAGATTTCATGGCCTCAAACCATTTCGCGGAATCTGGGCTCATCATCGCTTCCTCATAGTTCGCAAGTTCGTCATGGTCTAGTAATATGACTTCCAGAACAGGATTACCGTACCACTCTGGTGCGGATCTCACTCTGGTTTACCTACGAGATTCGGTAGTAACTTGATCTGAAGTTACATGATCATCATCATTAGCTTCCTCACTAATTGGTGTAGTAGTCACAAGAACAGATTTCTGTGATGAACTACTTTCCAATAAGGGAGAAGGTACAATTACCTTATCAAGTTTTCTACTTTCCTCCTACTCACTTCTTTCGAGAGAAACTCATTCTCTAGAAAGTTTCCGAATTTAGCAACAAAAAGTCTTGCCTTCGGATCTGTGATAGAAGGTGTATCCAATAGTTTCCTTTGGATATCCTATGAAGACGCACTTCTCCGATTTATGTTTGAGCTTATCAAGTTGAAACTTTTTCACATAAGCATTGCAACCTCAAACATTAAGAAACGACAGCTTAGGTTTCTTGCTAAACCATAGTTCATACGGTGTCATCTCAAACGGATTTAGATGGTGCCCTATTTAACGTGGATGTAGCTGTCTCTAATGCATAACCCAAAAACAATAGCGGTAAATCTGTAAGAGACATCATAGATCGCACCATATCAAATAAAGTACGATTACGACGTTCGAACACACCATTACACTATGGTGTTCCAGGTGGCGTGAGTAGTGAAACTATTTCACATTGTTTTAACTGAAGACCAAACTCGTAATTCAAATACTCTTCTCCATGATCAGATCGTAGAAACTTTATTTTGTTGTTACGATGATTTTCCACTTCACTCTGAAATTCTTTGAACTTTTCAAATGTTTCAGACTTATGTTTCATCAAGTAGATATACTCACATCTGCTCAAATTATCTGTGAAGAACAGAAAATAATGATACCTATCGCGAGCCTCAATATTCATCGGACCACATACATCAGTATGTATGATTTCCAACAAATCTGTTGCTCGCTCCATTGTTCTGAAGAACGGAGTCTTAGTCATCTTGCCCATGAGGCATGGTTCACAAGCATCAATTGATTCATAATCAAGTGATTCCAAAAGCCCATCAGCATGGAGTTTCTTCATGCGCTTTACACCAATATGACCTAAACGGCAGTGCCACAAATAAGTTGCACTATCATTATTAATTTTGCATCTTTTGGTTTCAATATTATGATTATGTGTATCACTATGATCGAGATCCAGTGAACTATTTTCATTGGGTGTGTAACCATATAAGGTTTTATTCCTGTAAACAGAATAACAATTTATTCTCTTACTTAAATGAATAGCTGTATTACAATAAACATGATCAAATCATATTCATGCTCAACGCAAACACCAAATAACACTTATTTAGGTTCAACACTAATCCCGAAATTATAGGGAGTGTGCGATGATGATCATATCAATCTTGGAACCACTTCCAACACACATCGTCACTTCACCCTTAACTAGTCTCTGTTTATTCTGCAACTCCCGTTTCGAGTTACTAATCTTAGCAACTGAACTAGTATCAAATACTGAGGGGTTGCTATAAACACTAGTAAAGTACACATCAATAACATGTATATCAAATATACTTATGTTCACTTTGCCATCCTTCTTATCCGCCAATCACTTGGGGTAGTTCCGCTTCCAGTGACCAGTCCCTTTGCAGTAGAAGCACTTAGTCTCAGGCTTAGGACCAGACTTGGGCTTCTTCACTTGAGCAGCAACTTGCTTGCTGTTCTTCTTGAAGTTCCCCTTCTTCCCCCTGCCCTTTTCTTGAAACTAGTGGTCTTGTCTACCATCAACACTTGATGTTTTTCTCGATTTCTACCTTCGTTAATTTCCGCATTACGAAGAGCTTGGGAATCGTTTCCGTTATCCCTTGCATATCATAGTTCATCATGAAGTTCTACGAACTTGGTGATGGTGACTAGAGAATTCTATCAATCACTATCTTATCTAGAAGATTAACTCCCACTTGATTCAAGCGATTGTAGTACTCAGACAATCTGAGCACATGCTCACTAGTTGAGCGATTCTCCTCCATCTTTTAGCTATAGAACTTGTTGGAGACTTCATATCTCTCAACTCGGGTATTTGCTTGAAATATTAACTTCAACTCCTGGAACATCTCATATGCTCCATGACGTTCAAAACGTCTTTGAAGTCCCGATTCTAAGCCATTAAGCATGGTGCACTAAACTATCAAGTAGTCATCATATTGAGCTAGCCAAACGTTCATAACGTATGCATCTGCTCCTGCAATAGGTACGTCACCTAGCGGTGCATCAAGGACATAATTCTTCTGTGCAGCAATGAGGATAAACCTCAGATCACGGATCCAATCCACATCATTGCTACTAACATCTTTCAACACAATTTTCTCTAGGAACATATCAAAATAAACACAGGGAAGCAACAACGCGAGCTATTGATCTACAACATAATTTGCAAAATACTACCAGGACTAAGTTCATGATAAATTTAAGTTCAATTTAATCATATTACTTAAGAACTCCCACTTAGATAGACATCCCTCTAATCCTCTAAGTGATCACGTGATCCAAATCAACTAAACCATGTCCGATCATCACGTGAGATGGATTAGTTTCATTGGTGAACATCACTATGTTGATCATATCTACTATATGATTCACGCTCGACCTTTCGCCTCCGTGTTCCGAGGCCATATCTGTATATGCTTGGCTCGTCAAGTATAACCTGAGTATTCTGCATGTGCAACTGTTTTGCGCCCGTTGTATTTGAACGTAGAGCCTATCACACCCGATCATCACGTGGTGTCTCAGCACGAAGAACTTTCACAACGGTGCATACTTAGGGAGAACACTTCTTGATAATTAGTGAGAGATCATCTTAAAATGCTACCGTCAATCAAAGCAAGATAAGATGCATAAAAGATAAACATCACATGCAATCAATATAAGTGATATGATATGGCCATCATCATCTTGTGCTTGTGATCTCCATCTTCGAAGCACCATCGTGATCACCATCGTCACCGGCGCGACACCTTGATCACCATCGTAGCATCATTGTCGTCTCGCCAATCTTATGCTTCCACGACTATCGCTACCGCTTAGTGATAAAGTAAAGCATTACAGCGCAATTGCATTGCATACAATAAAGCGACAACCATATGGCTCCTGCCAGTTGCTGATAACTTGGTTACAAAACATGATCATCTCATACAATAAAATTTAGCATCATGTCTTGACCATATCACATCACAACATGCCCTACAAAAACAAGTTAGACGTCCTCTACTTTGTTGTTGCAAGTTTTACGTGGCTGCTACGGGCTTAAGCAAGAACCAATCTTACCTACGCATCAAAACCACCACGATAGTTTGTCAAGTTGGTGCTGTTTTAACCTTCGCAAGGACCGGGCGTAGCCACACTCGGTTCAACTAAAGTTGGAGAAACTGTCACCCGCTAGCCACCTTTGTGCAAAGCATGTCGGGAGAACCGGTCTCGCGTAAGCGTACGCGTAATGTCGGTCCGGGCCGCTTTGTCCAACAATACCGACTAACCAAAGTATAACATGCTGGTAAGCAGTATGACTTATATCACCCACAACTCACTTGTGTTCTACTCGTGCAAATAACATCAACACATAAAACCTAGGCTCTGATACCACTGTTGGGGAATGTAGTAATTTCAAAAAAATTCCTACGCACACGGAAGATCATGGTGATGTATAGCAATGAGAGGGGAGAGTGTGATCTACGTACCCTTGTAGATCGACAACGGAAGCGTTTGGTTGATGTAGTCGTATGTCTTCACGGCCCGACCGATCAAGCACCAAAACTATGGCACCTCCGAGTTCTAGCACACGTTCAGCTCGATGACGATCCCCGGGCTCCGATCCAGCAAAGCGTCGGGGAGGAGTTCCGTTAGCACGACAGCGTGGTGACGATCTTCATGTTCTACCGTCGCAGGGCTTCGCCTAAGCACCGCTACAATATGACCAAGGTGGAATATGGTGGAGGGGGGCACCGCACACGGCTAAGGAACAATCACGAAGATCAACTTGTGTGTCTAGGGGTGCCCTCTACCCCCGTATATAAAGGATCTAGGGGAGGAGGCCGGCCGGCCTTCTATGGCGCGCCAAGGAGCAGTCCTCCTCCTAGTAGGAGTAGGACTCCTACTAGGAGGGGGAAAGAAGTGGGGAGGGAGAGGAAAAAAAGGGGGGGCGCCG
>NC_041388.1:659057388-659071417 GCF_002162155.2 Triticum dicoccoides | reverse complement strand
TACATCAAAACTCATAAACTCATAATATAACTGTCATCGAAACCTTAAGCGTGCGGACCCTACGGGTTCGAGAACAATGTAGACATGACCGAGACACGTCTCCGGTCAATAACCAATAGCGGAACCTGGATGCTCATATTGGCTCCTACATATTCTACGAAGATCTTTATCGGTCAGACCGCATAACAACATACGTCGTTCCCTTTGTCATCGGTATGTTACTTGCCCGAGATTCGATCGTCGGTATCTCAATACCTAGTTCAATCTCGTTACCGGCAAGTCTCTTTACTCGTTCTGTAATACATCATCCCGCAACTAACTTATTAGTTGCAATGCTTGCAAGGCTTAAGTGATGTGCATTACTGAGAGGGCCCAGAGATACTTCTCCGACAATCGGAGTGAAAAATCCTAATCTCGAAATACGCCAACCCAACATGTACCTTTGGAGACACCTGTAGAGCTCCTTTATAATCACCCAGTTACGTTATGACGTTTGGTAGCACACAAAGTGTTCCTCTGGCAAACGGGAGTTGCATAATCTCATAGTCATAGGAACATGTATAAGTCATGAAGAAAGCAATAGCAACATACTAAATGATCGGGTGCTAAGCTAATGGAATGGGTCATGTCAATCACATCATTCTTCTAATGATGTGATCCCGTTAATCAAATAACAACTTTTTTGTTCATGGTTAGGAAACATAACCATCTTCGATTAACGAGCTAGTCAAGTAGAGGCATACTAGTGACACTCTGTTTGTCTATGTATTCACACATGTATTATGTTTCCGGTTAATACAATTCTAGCATGAATAATAAACATTTATCATGATATAAGGAAATAAATAATAACTTTATTATTGCCTCTAGGGCATATTTCCTTCAGTTCTACGCACTACGATTAAGTCTCAAGCCCTGGCTGACTTCATCAATGACTGGACAGAGATGCAGATGCCAGAAGAAAAGCCGGACAACACATATTGGACTATTCATTTTGATGGGTCCAGGCAATTGGAGGGCTCGGGGGCTGGAGTTGTATTAACTTCCCCACGAGGTGATAAATTTTGTTATGTGTTACGATTGATGTTTCCGTGCACTAACAACGCAGCAGAGTATGAAGCATTGCTCCATGGTCTTCGAGTGGCAAAGGAGATGAGCTTGAGCCGGGTCAGATGTCTTGGTGATTCAGATCTAGTGGCTCAGTAGGTGTCTGGCAAGTGGGATTCCAAAGACCCTCTCATGGCGGCTTATCGCCGAGAGGTCAATGCTGTTGCAGGATATTTTAAAGGTTATCAGGTGGAACACATTGACCGTCAAAAAAATGAAGCAGCTGATGCTTTGAGCTGGCTGGGGTCTCAACGTAAGCCGGTACCACCCAACACCTTTTTAGATGTTTTGCATAACCCCTCTGTCAAGTTGCCCACAGAAGAGGATTTAGCTATTCCTGACCCCGAGGCGCAGTTGGTGGTGGCTCTTCATGTCGTCCCAGATTGGACGGTGCCATTCTTGGCTTACGTGACCTGGGGAGAATTGCCAGCAGATGAGACCCTGGCTCGACATATCACCCGGCGGTCTAAGTCCATGACGATTTCGGATGGAGAGTTATTTCATCGCAGTGTTACCGGAGTGTTTCAACGGTGTGTTTCCCCCAAAGAAGGTCAATAAATCCTTCGTGAGATCCATGAAGGCGATTGTGGTCATCACGCCGGGTCAAAATCTTTAGTGGCCAAGGCATTTCGTCACGGTTTTTACTAGTTGACGGCTCACGTTGATGCAGAAGATCTGGTCAGTAGATGTGATGGATGTCAGAAATTTGCACGACGAGCGCATGTGTCGGCTCAATAGCTCTAGATGATTCCAATCACTTGGCCGTTTGCAGTCTGGGGGCTTGACATGGTGAGACCTTTCAAAAGGTCTAAGGACAAGAAGACACATCTCCTGGTGGCTATGTATAAGTTCACTAAATGGGTTGAGGCGGAACCTGTGAGTAAGTGTGATGCAGCCACGACGGTTCAGTTCATGAAGAAAATAATCTTCCGTTTCGGTTTTCCACATAGTATTATTACAGACAATGGCACTAATCTATCCCAAGGGGCTATGGAAGAATTTTGTCCGCGAGAGCACATCCGGCTTGATGTTTCTTCTGTAGCTCATCCTCAATCAAATGGTCAAGCTGAGAGAGCCAATCAGGAAATTATGAAAGGGCTAAAACCCCAGCTTATAGTTCCTTTACAGCGAACACCGGGTTGTTGGGTAGAGGAGTTGCCTTCAGTGTTATGGAGCATCAATACTACACCCAACAGGTCTACGGGTTACACACCCTTCTTCATGGTTTATGGGGCAGAAGCAGTATTGCCCAGTGACATCCGTCATGTCTCGCCCCGTGTGGCGCCTTATGTTGAAGCTAACAATGAAAAAGCCAGACAAGATGCGCTTGACTTGTTGGATGAAGAAATAGACTTAGCAGCAGCACGATCAACAATCTATCAACAGGACCTGCGTCGTTATCACAGCCGTCGGGTTAAGACCAGGACTTTTCAGGAAGGCGACTTGGTGCTCCGACTCATCCAAGATCTTTCAGATGCACACAAGTTATCCCCACCTTGGGAAGGACCCTTTGTGGTAAGTAAAAATTTAAACAACGGGTCTTACTACCTCATTGACATTCGAGAGCATGCAGACTCACGTAAGTCAGAAGAGGAGACCCGCCGGCCGAGGAACATTGCTCAACTTCGGCCGTACTATACCTGAGCCACCGGCTCTCATCATGTACATACGTTCACATTGTATATACAATGATAAGCAATAAAGTAAGACCATCGGTCTCTTTTCTTTTCAAAGATTATGCATCTTTATTATTTTTTCACAAATGACTATTAAGGAGCTGATTATATTTGAATCAAGTTTAACCTTTTCTGGTCCGGCTTATGATCGCATTCGAATCTAGCTATAAATATCATGGTCAATTGGGGGCTTCCTGTTCAAACATAGGTCGTATTCGAACCAAAGAGAACATAGCTGTCATAACCCTCTTGATCGGCTCAAGGCCAAACTCACTTGGGGGCTTCTTGATCGTATCCAAATCATAGCTTAACCCCTTTTGAGCCGACTTGGATCGTATTCGAATCAGGGTCGTTAAAAACCTCTCAAGGTCATTTGGGGGCTTCCTGTTCAAACATATGTCATATTCGAACCAAAGAGAACATAGCTGTTGGTAGCCTCTTGATCGGCGCAACGCCAAAGCCACTGGGGGCTATATGGTCGTATTCGAACCTTAGCTTAACCCCTTTGGTCCGGTTTACTGATCGTATTCGAATCAGAAACCCCCAATCTTTTAAATACAGAGTTAAAAATTATGTTTGTTATCTATTGCTTGCCTTTGAGTTTTTTGTTGTTTCAATATTACAAATGAGATGGCCTGGTTTTTCTTCGCCGGCTAAATTATTGGACAACATAGCCGCCCGGGTTATCCAAGCCGGTGGTCTAAGGATCCGAAGGTATGAGCTACTGAGATATGATGATTATTGAATATTCAAGGAGTATTAACTTTTATACATATTGAATTATCAAATTCATCACCCGGGTTATTTGAACCGGTGATCTAAGAATCAACAAGGACAAGGTATGATTCTTACTTATACGCGCTTACCGACTGCGTTAACTTAAGAGTTAGTATTAAACCTTATCCTTTATTTATATTTGTCTCTATTTTTTGAGGTGGAGATATGGGCTGTAAATTAGGTGTTTAAACCCAGTTGGTTCTAAACCGCCTTGCCAGGTTTTTCCTTGTGTTCACAGGACCAGAGTTTAAACATTGCAGAGATAAGCATTAAACGATGCTTAAGACATCATTAAACATTGGCATCCGGAAGCACAGATTCACATAGAAGTGTTTTTTGCATGATGGCATACGCAAAAACACAGTGTTTTAAACAGTTAAGCTATTACACGGCTTTATAAGCCCATGAAGATGATCATTGTCCTTCACTCACCAATTCACCATCTTGAGTCTGCTGGAAATTGGATTTGGACCAAAGCCATTCATGGCGACAAATTCGGCTTCATTGTCAATCAGGCCGACCGGGTCAATTTCCGGGGCAAAGGTATCTTCTCTTACAGGTGGGATCAGATCAGCAAGTTTGTATGAAGGAGTGGCCATCTTCTTATTTGCACTATCAAAACCCGGCTGGTATTTGTCCACATTGGTATCATTTCCAAGGCTAGTCGCCTGAGGCCGGACTTCACGGACGCGGGCTATAAAGTCATCTTGATCAAAAGGAGACCCGTCCTCCTTCACGGTAGGATAGCCCCTTGCAACATCCGCCGGGTCTAGGTCTGGCACCCAAGCTTTGGAGCGGCTTAGGGCAGTCAGTGCACCGGCTTGCGCACAGGAGCGTTTTACCTCTTGGAATCTAGTAGGAAGGATGGATAGCTTCTTCAGGACATCGTTAAGCCGGTTGGATCCTTGATTTACCAGAGAGATAGCGGCCAGAGCCCATTGTGTACCAATGTACAATTGTTGAACCAAGGTGTATACTACCTTCAGTTTAATCAACGGGTCTTGGCTTAGATTTTTGCTTCACAGACCTGTATATATTTTTAACAGAGTCAGTTGGCGGATCATATTCTGGTTTGACAAAAATTATATTCAAGATCAATTCAGACGGCTTACCAAAAATCGCAGAAACCATCTGAGATACCCGGCCCTTCAAATTGTTCAGCTCTGTTGAAATTTCTTTCAGAGTTGTTTCGGCTGTTTCAGCTCGGCGGGTCAGGAGTGTTTTCTCATTCTCCCAAGTTTTCTCTTTGGCAGCAAAGCTGGTCTTCAAAGTCTCCGTTTCAAAAAGGCTCATTTGCAATTTGGAGGTGGAAGATTTGATTTCCGACTCCTGGCTTGCTAGCCGGGTCTTTGCGTCAGTCAATTGGGAGTTCAATTCAGATAATGCATTCTGTGAAACATTCAGATAAGTTAAGATTTGGTTTTAAATTCCAGTATACATATTCAAAATTGAAAGTCCCAAGTACTTTACGAATAAACCACTTGGCACTTGGGGGCTAATGTATGCCAAATCAAAATTTTGTGACTCTACCAGCATATTAGAAGTCCCAAGTCCTTTACAAAGTAACAACACTTGGCACTTGGGGGCTAATGTACGCAGTTCAGCAAGGTTATCAAAGATAAACCGAAATGTTAAGTATTTTACAGATAGTGTTCAATTCTGAAGTACCGATTCATTAATGATTAAATAAACCGATCCTTGGGGACTATGGGTGAAGTCTTATTCTACCAATATCAGGCAAAGATTCAGAAGTAAAGGTATCGGTCTATATTTTAAGTCTACAGGTTATTCTGTTTCTCTCATAATCTACAGACTTGGGGGCTGAAGGAATATTGGTAAACCGGAAACTACATACCTCATACTTCAATTGAAGCTGCTTGACCATCTCAATCTCAGAATCACGACTGGAGTGTACATGACTGAGATAGCCGGATAAGATATCACTGGCATTAAGACGGTCATAGTTGGCAACATCAAGACGAACCTTCTGCCTCTCCAAAGTTTCTTGCTTAGCTGTGCACCGTGACAATACCGTCGCGTTCCCCAGCTCAACATAGCGGCTCCCAGTAATTTGAACATCTTGAACACAGGGAGACGGTGGGCCGGTTGAGCTTGATGGACCAGCTGCAGAAGGGTTAATAGTGTCCTTGACAAGGGATGGCTCTGGAGGATTTGCTTCATGAACAATAGGCGGGTCTTCTGGGGCGACAATTAATGGAGAAGGTGGCCTAGCCGGCTCATATGCCAGTACTGGCGGGTCTTCCACTGGTTTTGTTGCCTTCGCTTTTTTGGACTTAGCTTGACCGCTAAAGAAAAATATTGCAGGATAGTCCGCATTAAGATAACAATTGATCAAACTTGGAAGAAAAGAGGATTTTTAATTACCCAGGAGCAGACTTGAAAGCCAAAAATTGTGTTTGTGATGAGTCGCCCGAGGAACGAGACACCTCCTGAAAAGGTAAATGAAAGGAGTTAAAGGAAATACAAGGAGCAGGATTCATTAAAACAAAGGTAAGGACAGTAATAAGTAAACCTCGTTCGGACGTTTCCGAGGGGTCTATTCAGGGACGACAGCTGGCTCATCTTCAATCTCAACTTCATGACGACTTTAATGCTACTGCTTTTTCAAATGAAAGTTGGGATCCAAGTGAGCTAAGGGGTTAGAAAACCTTACTTTATGGATCACTCGTCGAACTTTGTGTCCTGGTAAGGGCTCTGAGTCGGAGGAAATGATAGTTACCTCTGCTTCCCCGGCTTGACTAGCCCTAGTGTCATCCTAGTAAGGATCAGTATCAATAAGATTGTTAAAAAGTTGACCAAGGGAATCAAGGGCTACCTCCGATTCAGACGAGGCATCAAGCTTCATTAAATGCTCAACAGTAGTTTTCTTCTTCTTCTTTGATTTCCGGGTCATCTTCTTGGTCTTCATAGCGGCGGCTTTCGCCTTCTTGGCAGCTTCGTGGTCATATTTCACCTTCCAGAAATTAGAATTGGCCTATAAAGACAAGAAGAACGATCAGTATTAAGTACTAATAGCTGGGAAAAACACGAAGAAAAAGAGATCAGAATGTACTTACTTCTGGCGCCGTATTAATCTTGCAGAAGGGACTCAACCCAACAATACTACAATCTTCGTACTTCCCATTTACCAAAAGGGTTGACATCGAAACAATGTATTCTTCGGTGAGTTCAACTGGGCTGTGACGAAGAGGGTTGTCCGGGCTTCCGTCATATTCATACATCAGTTGAGATCGACGACTTAATGGAATAACCCGCTATGAGATCCAGCAACGGGTCAGATCTACTCTGGTTAAACCATTACCCAACAAGCCATTGATTATTCTAATGGAGGGAAGAAGCTTCCTACGTTCAGCGACGGTAAGCTTATCTGGAAGGGTGAACTTGGAGTCAAGACGACTAGGGCGGTAACCCAGCAGAGGCTTCTCGTTTGCTGGAGAAGTATCCTGACAATAAAACCAAGTTTGGTTCTAGTCCTTTGGGTGGCTCCTTAAGACGATGAGAGGGAAAACAGCACCCTGATGACGTTGAATCGAGATGCCTCCAAGTTCTAAGCTAGAACCATTGGTGCATTCATTCTGACGATTCAGATAAAAGTACTCTCTAAATAGTTCTACGGCGGGCTCTTGCTGAAGATATGCCTCACAGAGCACTTGGAAGTTACAAATGTTGGAAATAGAATTGGGTCCAAGGTCCTGAGGATGGAGTTTGAGAAAATGAAGGACCTCTCTGAAGAATTTTGAACCGGGCGGTGAAAAGCAACGGTTCATGTGGTTAGTGAAGACAATCACTTCTCCATCTTTTGGATTGGGATGTTCTTCCTCCGGGTCAGGAGCACGATAAGACATGGCATTCTTTGAAGGCAGAAACCCAACGAGGAAGAACTCTTTCAGACGCTCCTCAGTTATGGTTGAGAGAACCCAATTGCAGATGGTGGGTGTCTTTGACGGCATGATGAACAAGGGACTGGAAAAGGAAAAATAAAAGTGCCAGGTCAATTAACAGTTAAAGGTTGAAATTGTAAAACAAGTAACGGCGGCTTAACTAAGGGCTAAGGACATATAAGGAAAAGAAAGCCGGAATGGCAAGCCGCCATGACTACAGATTTCTTCGGAAAACAGATTCAGCTAAGTGTTGGCATAAACAAGTTTCACCAAGCTATCATTATCATTTTGGATCAAAAGGCTATTTCAAAAAGGAAAATATTCTAGACATAAAAACCTAGTACAGATGAGTTTGTCGACTATAAAGAAGCATCTATACAGACAAAAGGGATCTACTGATATCAAAAATGAATACCAAACAACTACCGCACGAGTTATATCTCTTCTTTGGATCAAAAGAAGTTGTGGAGAAGATCTACAAGATGATCCATGGCGAACAGGTGAAGAACACTGAAGAACTTGCAAACCTAGAACAGATCTAGGTGTGTGAGAGAAGAAAACTTACGAGATGCAGGCCTGCCGCGAAGAGTCACCGCGTCCTCTAGTCGGACTCAGGGTAATGCAGCGGCCGAGCTTGACGACGACGATGAGAGTTGCGGCGGCGGCGGGGCCCGAGCAGCGACGGAGGTTGCGAGAGGAAGAAGATGAGGAAGAAAGGAGAATGGGAAGGACCAGCCACGTGCCTATTTATAAGGGAAGATGCGAACAGGCGGGCACAAAAATCAAGGAGACCCAATAATAATTATTATCCAATTGAACAGATGCCTCGATTCTCGGAAGGCATTAAAAATGAAAGATCCGTTGTAATATGACGTCATGAAGGTTTTTTGTGTTTTCAAAAGATGACGCCACGGCGAGTTACAGAAGTTTTCAGACAGAGGATGGATTTTGACTAAGTATTGAAGATTGACAAAGAACAAAGTTCAAAGTCAACCTGGGGATATTACTATCAGTTGAGACCCGCCCAGGAGGGGCCGGGTCAGCTTCAATGGCGGGTTACGCAAGAAGCTCAGTAGACATCCAAGTTTGTAATTTATTAAGTCTTATAGAAGGCCCAAAGGCCTGGGGCCGGCTTGAGGCCCGATATTGTAAGTAAACCGCCACATGTAAGGAAATACTTGTACAGAAAGACATGTAAATAAAGTCACCGAGACGGACACGATTATGAGCCGGCCGGGACTCTGTAGGCCACCTGGCATCAACCGGTGTATATAAGGGGACGACCCGGTGGCGGTTTAGGGCAAGAAACAACCAAGTCGATAACCAAGCCGGCGAGTTGAGCCTCTTGGAAGTCGAAACCTCAGCAATACCAATCCCAACTAGACGTAGGCTTTTACCTTCATCGTAAGGGGCCGAACTAGCATAAAACTCTCTCATGTCCTTTGTCCCGATTAACCCCTTTAAGCTTCCTAGTGCGATGGCCCTACGACTAAGTCCTTGCTCTAGAACATCTGCCGTGTAAATTCCACGAGAAGTTGGGAACACTTCTGACTCATTCTTTGTGCTATGAGTATAACTTGTTCTGGAACAATGAACCGAGGAGACAACATCAACTTCTTTTTCAGTCGCCTTGGTCTATTCTTAGTTTTTGTCGAGTGAACTTTCACGGTAGAATTCCGAATGATAATGTGGAGGATGTTTTCAGTCTGACCAGTTGCTCTGCTCTCCATGGATTTCGCGGGATTCGAATTTCGGGAAGCGCGCCAGACGGGCGAGGCCATGGTAATCGGTATGGGTTAGGCAGGTCTCCTCGATCTCTGCGCCACCTTTTTCACCACGTACTGCGCGCGTGACTGTTGCAGGATTTGTTTAGATCGTCTGGGCCTACCAGTCAGTCACTCGGGGAATGACCTTATAAAAGGCACCGGACTGGGTCTCTGCACCGTGCGCTGCCATTCTGTTTTCTTTTTCCTCCGACCTCTCCGCCACGCTCGCTTCTGCTCTCGTCGTCGAACCCTCGCTCGAACTCGATCCGCCGCTATGGGAAAAGAGAATATGGTGGCGCTGGAGCGCGCGAAGAAGGCGACCGCGAAGGCGAAGGGCAAGCGGACCAGCCGGGGCGGATCCTCGTCGAGATCCGGCCTGCCGCCGGGCTGGATCCAGGGCGACTGGATCCGCTCGATGATCAACCAGGATGACCTCGATGACCTAGTGGAGGGGGGACTAATCCCCCACAAATCGGCGCAGCTCCCGGGGAACGAGACCGAGCCGCAGCCAAGGGAGGGTGAGTGCGTTCTCCTCGCCACCCACGTCGATCGCGGATTTTCTCTGCCTCCCCATCCTTTCTTTTGGGGCTTTTTGAACTTCTTTGGGGCTCAGCTCCACCACTTCACTCCAAACACCATAGTCTATCCGGCTGCTTTTGTGTCAATGTGTGAAAAATTCTTGGGCTGTCGACCGCACTGGGGCCTCTTCAAACATATCTTCACCTGCCACTCCCAGTCGGCCAAAAAGGCCAATCCGAGTGATGAGAGGACGCACGTGATCCAGATGTGCGAGGGCCTGGGGATCCAGATGAGGAACAAGAGCACCTTCTCGACGATGATCCTTCCTGACTCGGTCCGCGGCTGGCAGTCGACTTGGTTTTACTGCAAAGATCAGCCCACCCCGGGTCAGTCGATTAGACTTCCTCCCTTTTCCCTGGCTCGAGTGGAGAAGCCCTCCTCCTTGAAGGTGGTTCCTGAAGAGAAGGCACATGTCAAGGTGCTGGTCGAGCGGGTCGTCCAACTCGTCCGCGACGGGGTGACTGGGATGGAGCTGCTGGAGGTCTTTCTCGGTCGACGCATCCAACCGCTCCAGGCCCGTGATCATCCTATGTGGATGTATTCTGGACTCGAGGACTCCACTCGGATCCACCCAGAGGACGTCAGTGAGGACATCTTGGAGAAGTGGCTGATGGGAATCACCAGCAACAAAGACAACCCCCGGGGGTCTAGGAGGGTGATTCTATTCGACCACTCGTGCCAGCCGGAGCAGGTATGATTCTGTTGTACCAAATATCTTTCCGATTCACTGTGTGACACCTTGTTGATGGTCGACTGTACTCCTTTTGCTCGTTGTTCTTTCAGGCTCTCATTGAAATGTACTCGATGCCCAACGGAGTGAAGGAGCAAGACGTCGAGGAGGGAGCGAGCGGGGGCGAGAGCGGCGAGTGGCACTCAGATGCAAAGGAGGACGAGGAGAGCGATGACTTGAGCGATGACGAATAAGTCGACTCGCCTCCTCGCAGGGAGAGGAGATCCAAGCACGCACACGACCCGGCGAGCACCCCGGACCTGGGGACTGCGCCGACTGGGCAGTCTTCGAAGCGTCCCCGGACGTCTTCTTGAGCGCCGATTGAGAAGGCCCCAAAGCAGCCCAAGGTTGTGCCGCCTCTAGCTCCAAAAGCACCGAAGGCCACCTCCTCCAAACTGCCCAAGGCTTTGCCCAGGATCAAAGTGACCGTCCCTACCATCTCCGGGTAATCATCTGACTTGTTCTTTTCGTCGACTCGAGCAACAGAACGTAACCGACTGAGTACGGACACTTGCAGTGCTGCTACATCGGGAACCTCTTCCCTCCAGTATCGAGATAAGGAGATGGAAGACGTGGTTACCTCCAACCCAGGTAGAAACTCTTAGGATGTTGTTCTTGATTACTTGGTCGATTGCATTCTAGCGGTTCACTTGGGGTCGACTGATCTGTCCTGCAGCTCCACCCAACATCATCGATCTTCCAGATGACGATGAAGATGTGGCTCTTAAGCCCAGGAAGAGCAAAAAGGCAGCAGCTGGCAAGATGTCTCAGCAAGGGCCAACAACAACACCACCCGTCTGTCAATCTGAAGACGCGGGCAGGGCGTCTGTAACCTTCACTGCACCCTTGTCGAGTGAGCACCCTGCACCGTCGACTGCACCGGTGATTCCTTCAGTCATCCAACTCCACGCCATGGAACTCCAAACTGCCACACCTAGGTCGTCTGCTCTCTTTTTCACCAGCTACCCCGTTCCGGACAACCAGTCGGAAGCGGCTGCGGAAGCCATCCGTCAGGCTAACGTGATGATGGAGCGGATGAAGACGGTGCATGAGAATACCAAGGCTGCTTATGACGCCAGCGCTGATCTCCGGGCCAATGTCCAGGTAAGTAGACTTTTGGGTTGACCTTGTTCGGTCAGGATATGCTATCTGAAACATTTTCTTGCATACAATCTCCTGTTGTTTGCGTCGAATCTGTACACCCACTAGGTTTTTTGTTGTATTTGGTATTTGCGTTCTTCCACTCGGTCTGGGCGAGTAGGGTCTGAACCGGTGGGGGCACGCTAAGTGCACCCACTAGGTGTAGTCCCCGAGACCATAGTCGATTGCTGGCAGTCGATTGGGGTCTGAGTTCTTTTTCTTTTCTGTTCTTCCACTCGACCCGGGCAGACCGGTCAAATGGGATCTGAACCAGTGGGGGCACATCAAGTGCACCCACTGGGTGTAGTCCCCGAGACCGCGGTCGACTGCTGGCAGTCGGCCGGGGTCTGAATAGTTTTTTTGACTTGACCTAGGCGGACCAGTTGAGTTTGTTCTTAATCAGCGGGGGCACGCCAAGTGCACCCGCTGGGTGTAGCCCCCGAGGCCGCAGTTGACTGTGTGCAGTCGGCTAGGGTCTAAGTGAACTTCTTTAAGTTTTATCCACTCGGAAGTGAACAACCTTTGACCTTGTCGATTGACACGTCTTTTGCCTTCTGTAGAAGTCTTGTACTCTCATTTCCAAGTTTGCTAAACTTGAGGAGAAGCAAAGGCAACTCAACCTTGACTCGGAGTTGGCCCAGCAGAATCTGAAGAAAGCTCAAGACGAAGCTGCTGGTATGGAAGGTAACTGCCTGTCGACTGTCTTTTTAAAACATTTCTTCAAGCTCTTGTCTGATCCGATTACTTCTTTTGCAGAGAAAATGAAGTTGGCTTTGGAGAAGAAGGACTCGGACCTCGCCGCTGCACAGAAGGAAGCCTAAGATAAAACTGCCCTCGCAGACCAGAAGCTGGCTTTAGTCGAAGCACTGGAAGGGGAGGTGACCAAGCTGAAGTTCTGTCTCAACGAGTCTAACCGAGAGGTGAGTCGTCTGAAGAAGGACAAAATTACCCTAAACGAAAAGCTGGAGTCTGCGGTCCACAAGAGGAATGGCACGGAGGCTTATCTGAGAACTCTCGCCAAGAAGCTTTATCTTATGCTGGCAGGCATTTCTTTTAATCCGACTGTGTTGATGCTTGTGAGCGGATCCTGTCCGGCCGAATCAGTAATTTTTGGCTGCAGAATTCTGCCAAGACTTTGACGAGGAAACTGGAAAGGTCGAATGGGTCTGGACCCTATCGCTTCTCTAGTTTGCGACGAAACTGCAATGAACGTGCTCCGACTGGAGTCTCGTGTCGCTAGCGTCACAAGATACCTCGCGCGCCTGAAGGAGGCAGTCTCACGAGTCGACACATTGCTCTGGCCAAGGGCGACGCTTCAAAATGACCCAGAGTCCCTGATGGCTCGACTCAACGAGATCCCTGGCCGAGTGTAGGAATGGAAGAAATCCTCCGCCGGTGTGGTGCTGACGTGGCGCTGTCCTTGGTGCGAGTCCACTGCAAGGAAGCTCGTGAAGACAAGCTGGCGGCGATCAATGTTGCTAACACCAAAAGGCACGACTTCCAGTCCTTCATGGAGACTTTCATCGCTGCTGCCACTCGGATCGCGGATGGGATCGACTTGGACGAATTTGTCGAGCCTGCCAGCCCTCCTCCTGTCGAGTGAACAAACTTATGAGACTTGAATCTGCTTTAAATTTGCCTCGGAATGCCGAGTGGTTGCTGTAACCGTTAAACTCCTTCAGGCTTGATGCTCGAATACTTTTGATTCACTGCTTGGAACTTTAGGATTTATCTGAATTTGGTTTATTTCCGAATATGCTTGTGTTTTGCCTTCAAGTGGACTTTGTTCTTCACTCAGAATAATCTTTGCGCTGGAGATGCAGCTCTGAGGTGGCGACTCCAGTCGACCTGCACCTCGTCGTCCTTGCGGATAGGGATGGAGTGCACATTGTACTTGTGGCGTAGCTCCGAAGGAGAAGGTTGCAGTCGACCTGCACCTCGTCGTCCTTGCGGGTAGGGATGGAGCGCACGTTGTACTTGTGGCGTAGCTCCGAACCTCCGAGTGGGAGGGTTGCTCTCCACTCGGTAAGATTTTACAAACTTAGGCGAGTACTGGACTGCAGCTAAGCCTCTGAGTAGGAGAGCTTAGCCGAGTACTAGACTGCAGCTAAGCCCCCGAGTGGGAGGGTTGCTCTCCACTCGGTAGGATTTTTTTTAAACTTAGGTCTGGACTACAGCTAAGCCCCCGAGTGGGAGGGTTGCTCTCCACTCGGTAGGATTTTTTAAACTTAGGCGAGTACTGGACTGCAGCTAAGCCCCCGAGTGGGAGGGTTTCTCTCCACTCGGTAGGATTTTCAAACTTAGGCGAGTACTGGACTGCAGCTAAGCCCCCGAGTGGGAGGGTTGCTCTCC
>NC_041388.1:659056834-659057134 GCF_002162155.2 Triticum dicoccoides | reverse complement strand
TAAGCCCCCGAGTGGGAGGATTGCTCTCCACTCGGTAGGATTTTTTCAAACTTAGGCGAGTACCGGACTGTAGCTAAGTCTCCGAGTGAGAGAACTTAGGCGAGTACTAGACTGCAGCTAAGCCCCCGAGTGGGAGGATTGCTCTCCACTCGGTAGGATTTTTTCAAACTTAGGCGAGTACCGGACTGCAGCTAAGTCTCCGAGTGAGAGAACTTAGGCGAGTACTGGACTGCAGCTAAGCCCCCGAGTGGGAGGATTGCTCACCACTCGGTAGGATTTTCTTTCGAGCTTAGGAGAAAC
>NC_041388.1:659049935-659056626 GCF_002162155.2 Triticum dicoccoides | reverse complement strand
ACCAGACTGCAGCTAAGCCTCCGAGTGAGAGAACTTAGGCGAGTACTGGACTGCAGCTAAGCCCCCGAGTGGGAGGATTGCTCTCCACTAGGTAGGATTTTTTCAAACTTAGGCGAGTACTGGACTGCAGCTAAGTCTCCGAGTGAGAGAACTTAGGCGAGTACTGGACTGCAGCTAAGCCCCCGAGTGGGAGGATTGCTTTTACAAACATAGGCGAAACAGATTCGCGGCTAAGCCTCCCGAGTGAGAGGCTTACCCATCACTCGGTAGGATTTTCTTTCAAACTTAGGCGAAACGGATTCGCGGCTAAGCCCACCCACTGGGGGATTTCAGAGGTAAATAAAAGCAACAACAATCATGCGAGAAGACTGAAAAGCTCTTGTCTTTGATGAACAAATTACAAAGGTACTTCTTATTACATTTTATTCGAATGAGTGCTTAAGTATAAAAGGGGCGCAGCAGCTCTGCGTTCCAAGCCCGTGGCTCGTCTTTCTGATGCTCAACACTATAAAGATGGTATGCTCCATTGTGGAGAACTTTGGTGATGATGAAGGGGCCTTCCCAAGCCGGGGCGAGCTTGTGCGGTTTCTGTTGATCCACTCGAAGAACCAGGTCTCCCTCTTGAAAGGCTCGACCCCTCACATTTCTGGTGTGGAATCGACGCAAGTCTTGCTGATAAATGGTCAACCGAATCAAGGCCATCTCTCTTTCCTCCTCTAAGAGATCGACTGAATCTTGCCGGGCCTGCTCTGCTTCCTTTCGGAGAAGAGCTCGACTCGGGGTGCGTTGTGGAGCAGGTCACTTGGCAGAACAGCTTCGGCTCCATAGACCAAGAAGAAAGGAGTTCGTCCGGTCGACCGATTGGGAGCTGTCCTTAAACCCCATAGAACTGACGGAAGTTCATCGACCCAAGCACCTACTGCATGTTTAAGATCACGCATCAGTCGGGGTTTCAGTCCTTTGAGAATTGGGCCATTGGCTCTTTCTACTTGTCCGTTCGACTGCGGGTGAGCGACTGAAGCATAGTCGACTCGTGTGCCTTGAGAAGCGCAGAAAGCTCTAAACTCATCAGAATCGAAGTTCGACCCGTTGTCCGTGATGATGTTGTGTGGAACTCCATATCTGAATGTCAATTCTCCGATAAAACTGGCAGCGGTGCTGGCCTCAAGGTTCTTGATAGGTTTAGCTTCGATCCATTTGGTAAACTTGTCGACTGCTACGAGCACATGAGTGAATCCCCTCCACCAGTTCTCAGTGGTCCAACCATATCCAACCCCCAAACAGCAAAGGGCCAGACGAGGGGAATGGTCTTCAGGGATGATGCTGGCTTGTGAGACATGTCAGAGTAAAACTGGCAGCCTTCACATCTGTCGACTATATCTTTCGCCATTTCATTTGCTCGTGGCCAATAGAATCCGGCTCGGTATGCTTTAGCCACGATGGCCCGAGAGGACGCATGGTGACCACAGGTCCCCGAGTGGATGTCGTTGAGGATCATTCGACCTTCTTCTGGTGTTATGCACCTTTGACCGACTCCAATCACGCTTTCCCTAAACAGTTGTCCTCTTATCACAGTAAAGGCCTTGGATTGACGGACGATTTGTCGAGCCTCTTCTTTGTCCTCTGGGAGTTCTTTCCTAAGGATGTATGCAATGTACGGCACTGTCCAGTCAGGAGTAATGGCCAGAACCTCCATGATCAGGTCGACCATGGCTGGGACCTCGACTTCAGTCAGATCTGTGGCGCTCCTAGGCTGCGGGGGCTCTTCAGTAAAAGGATCTTCCTGAATTGTCGGCGTGTGAATATGCTCCAAAAATACATTGCTGGGAATGACTTCTCTCTTGGAACCTATCTTTGCCAAGTCATCGGCTGCTTGATTTTTCAGTCGGGGTATGTGATGGAGCTCTAACCCCTCAAACTTCTTTTCTAGCTTCCTCACCACGTTGCAGTAACCAATCATGGCTGGGCTTCTGACGTCCCACTCCTTCATCACTTGATTGACTACCAAATCTGAGTCGCCGTAGACCATGAGGCGACGGACGCCGAGTGAGATGGCCATACGCAACCCATACAGGAGTGCTTCATATTCAGCTTCATTATTGGAAGAATCAAAGTGAATCTGGAGAACATATCTGAGCTTGTCTCCTCGGGGGGATACCAGAACCACCCCAGCACCGGAACCATTCAGCATTTTGGATCCATCAAAGAACATGGTCCAGTGCTCCGAGTGAACTTGAGTCAGCAATTGTTGTTCAATCCACTCGGTGAGGAAATCTTCTATTGCTTCGGACTTAATAGCCTTCTTTGCCTCAAACTTGATATCTAAGGGGAGGAGTTCAATCGTCCATTTTGCCACTCGACCGGTTGCATCTTTGTTGTGCAAAATCTGACAATGGAGCGTCGCCGACGACTGTAACAGAGTGATCAGAGAAATAGTGTGCAACCTTCTTCGTGGTCATGTAAATCCCATAAATGAGCTTCTGATAGTGCGGATATCTCTGCTTTGACGGAGTCAGAACTTCAGAAATATAATAAACTGGGCGCTGAACTTTATAGGCTTTTCCCTCTTCTTCCCGCTCGACCGTAAGTACTGTACTGACAACTTGTCCAGTGGCTGCTATATAAAGCAGTAAAGGCTCTTTGCTGATTGGGGCAGCGAGCACCGGCTGGGTGGAAAGCAGGGCTTTTAGCTCTGCAAATGCTGCATCAGCTTCAGGAGTCCACTCGAACTTATCTGATTTCTTCATCAGTCGGTAAAGAGGTAGTGCCTTTTCACCGAGGCGAGAAATGAATCGACTTAGGGCAGCCAATCAACCAGTAAGCTTCTGGACATCATGCACATGCACAGGGCGTTTCATTCGGAGTATAGCACCCACTTTCTCTGGGTTAGCATCGATCCCTCGTTCGGAAACAAGGAAACCGAGTAATTTTCCGCCCAGAACTCCAAACGTGCACTTTGATGGATTGAGCTTGATATCATACCTTCTAAGGTTGGCAAAGGTTTCAGCAAGGCCAGTTAGTAGGTCGGAACCTTTACGTGACTTGACCACAATGTCATCCATGTATGCTTCCACATTCCGACTGATCTGAGTGAGCAGACACTTCCGAATCATCCGCATGCATGTGGCTCCAGCATTTTTCAAACCGAATGGCATAGTGACATAACAGAAGCACCCAAATGGGGTGATGAAAGCTGTTTTTATCTCGTCGGGTCCGTACAGACGGATCTGGTGGTACCCGGAGTAGGCGTCCAAAAAGGACAAATGCTCGCACCCCGCAGTCGAGTCGACTATCTGGTCGATGCGAGGGAGAGGAAAGTGATCTCTCGGGCAGGCCCGATTGATATGCTTGAAGTCAATGCACATGTGAAGTGAGTCGTCCTTCTTTGGGACCATGACAACATTAGCTAACCACTCGGAGTGGTAAATCTCACGGATAAACTCAGCTGCCAAAAGCCGAGCCACCTCTTCACCGATTGCCTTCCTCTTTTGTACGGCGGACCGTCGAAGATGTTCTTTGACTGTTTTCACTTTTGGGTCGACTCGCAAACGATGCTCAGCCAGTCCCCTGGGAACACCTGGCATGTCCGAAGGTTTCCATGCGGAGATGTCCCAGTTCTCACGGAGGAACTAGATGAGCGCTTCTTCCTATTTGGAGTCGAGTGTTGTTGAAATGTGAGTCAGAGTAGCATTGGGATCTGTCGGGTGAATGTGAATCGACTTTGTTTCGCCAGACGACTGGAATGCGGAATCCGTGGCGGGCTTCTTGGCTCGCAACAAATTACTCGGATCTGCATTTTTCTGATATTCTTGCAATTCTACTATAGCCATCTATGCATCGACGATCTTTGAGCCCTTCTGGAAGCACTCTTCTGCCTTCTAACGATTACCAGTGATAGTGATCACTCCTTTGGGACCAGGCATCTTCAATTTGAGGTACACGTAAGATGGTCGAGCCATAAAGCGTGCATAAGCTGGTCTGCCCAGGATGGCATGATAGGCACTCTGGAAATCCACAACTTCAAATGTCAACTTTTCTTTGCGGTAATTCTTGGAATCACCGAAAACCACGTTGAGAGCAATCTGGCCGAGTGATGCAGCCTTCTTGCCTGGAATAACCCCATGGAAACTCATATTGCTTTCGCTAAGTCTAGACGTCGGAATGCCCATTCCCTTCAACTTCTCTGCATACAGTATGTTCAGGCCACTGCCACCATCCATCAGGACTTTTGTCAGTCGGGTGCCTTCGACCACCGGGTCGACCACCAGTGCTTGCCTCCCAGGGGTGGCTATGTGCGCTGGATGATCGGACTGGTCGAATGTAATGGCAGTCTATGACCACTTCAAATAACTAGGTGTCACCGGAGCGACCATGTTCACTTCTCTATTGATGACTTTCAATCGACTTTTTTTCTCAACTTCAGCAAAAATCATCAGAGTGGAATTCACGTGGGGATAACCATCATCATCCTCTTCTTCATCCTCAGCCTTGTCTGCTTCCTTCTCCTTTTCCTTGGGCTGTTTCTCTCAGAATTGCTGGATTAGGAGTCGACACTGCCGAGTGGTGTGCTTCGGGTAAATGAAATTACCCTCTTCATCTTTTTTGGTGTGGATGTGGCATGGCAGATCCAGCACATCATTTCCATCTTGATCTTTTACTTTCTTGGGGTTCCACGGCCCTTTGGGCTTCCCCTTGAACTTTCCTTGAACCGCAGCTAAGGCTTCACCAGGAGCAGCTGGCTCGGCCTTGCGCTTCTGTTTCCGACCAGAGTTTCCTCCTCCGGCTTCATGGGCGACTGCTTTGTGATTGCCACTCCGGAGTCGGTCTTCTTCTTCACCGTTGGCATATTTGGTGGCAATTTCCATCATCCGAGTCAGAGTCATATCTCCTGTCTGACCGAACTTCATATTCAGCACCCGATACTTGACGCCTTCTTTAAAGGCACAAATTGCTTGATGATCAGACACATTCTCCACCGTGTGGTGCAATGTAATCCATCTCTGGATATAATCCCTCAAAGTCTCATTCAGTTTCTGAACGCAACACTGCAATTCAGTCAACCCCGCCGGCTGTTTGCAAGTACCTTCGAATGTTCTAACAAATACTCGGGCGAGATCTTCCCAAGTATAAATGCTACTAGGTGCTAACTGATTCAGCCATGCTCTGGCCGAGCCCTCCAACATCATAGGAAGGTGCTTCATGGCAACTTCATCACTGTCGCCACCAATCTGGACACCCACTTGGTAGTCTTCAAGCCAAGTGTCAGGCTTGGACTCACCAGTGAACTTACTGACTCCAATCGCCAACCTAAAGTTAGGGGGAATCACTGCAGCCCTGATGGCTCTGCTGAAGCACTCTGGACCTGAGACATGCACTCTGCTGCTGGTTGGTAGATCTCTGTCATGACCCTCTCGGCGAGCTCTGTTTCTATCGACCAAGCCCTGAACGAGAATAGATCTCGAATCAAAGCCTGGCTCCCTGGGGTCGACTGGCATCCTTCGCCCAACACTGTGAGGGCGCCTTTCATCATGTTGCCGAGGCACGTACGACCCACTCCTTGGGGGAGGCGTGGGCATTCGACGCCGATCATCGCGATCGACTCGGTGTTCAAACTTCTCACGGTTTCTGTACTGATCTTGTCGATCTCCACGTCCCTCATGCCTCGGGGGCGATCTTGGGCTGTGAGAGCCGACTGAACTGTATCGGCAACTACGGATCTGCTATGGATCCTATTCCGCGACTGAGATACCGTTCTATTTTGCTCTCCCGCCACACGGAGCAAAGCTCGGATCTGTAAAAGACCTCGGCCAGCTTCTGACTGGGAAGGTTGGATCGACTCCGCTATCCGGGCTGCAGCTGTGAGATTCTGGATCAGGGTTCGCTATACCTGAGTCGGAGGTGGAAAAAGTTGGCGTCGACTGGATTCGGGAGCACGCTATCGAGCGCGATCGTCGAGTGCGCGCTGGAGGTTCTCCAGTCGAGTGCGCTCAGCCAAGTTGGCCAGGCGCGCCTGCTCCAAGGCCTGGGCCTCAGGGGTTTCTCCAACTATAGGAGTATGCAGTGCATCCTTGTTCCGGCGGCGAAGTTCCTCCCTCCGCTGCGAAGAGAGGGGTTCGGGGCGGTACTCTTCATGAACGCGCGACGGATCGCCGTCCCCATCGCCTTTGTCTTCACGGGTGAAGCCAAGAGGACTGCGTGGTCCATTGACCATCAAAACTTTTGCCGCTGGGTCGCTGCTGTCGCACTCGGATGCAGTCTCTATGGAGCCAGTCGACAGATCGAACAGGCCGTAGAGAGTTCCATCGGGCTCGATGGGTGGCCGACTGGCGAGCCACCGCATGCCTCACCCATCGCTGAAGCCTCGACCGACCGGAATGTTTGCTCTGGCGGGCCGCAGGGAGGGCGAAAGCTGCTGGAGCCGACTGATACTGGGTCGACGGCTGCCGCAGGAGGACGCCGCGGATGCACGCGCGAAAGTGCGTTGACATCGAGTGGAGCCTCCTGAAGCAAAGCGGAGTCGTCGGCGACAAACATGAGCGCGCTGAGAAGGATCTCGCGGCCCTCAGCCAAACCTCCGCCTGGAACCATGATGAAGGGGATCGGAAAAATTGCAACTTCTCCAACAAGTCTCTAAGACACTTGCCCCACGGTGGGCGCCAACTGTCGTGGTTCTAAGCCTGACAATAGAATA
>NC_041388.1:659021912-659049790 GCF_002162155.2 Triticum dicoccoides | reverse complement strand
TAGGAATGTAGAGGCAAGATCCTAGCTATGGAGGAGTTGTACACGTGCGTTTTACGAGTTCAGGCCCTTCTCGGAGGAAGTAACAGCCCTACGTCTCGGAGCCCGGAGGCGGTCGACTGGATATATGCGTGTGAATTACAAAAGGTGTGAACCTTGTCCCGGAGGAGGGGGTGGCTTATATAGAGTGCGCCAGGACCCCAGCCAGCCCACGTTACAAAGGGTTCAATGTACATTAAGGCAGGGCGTTACTGGTAACGCCAGTAATAAAGAGATATAAATGATCTTTAAGGTTACAGAGTGAATGACCGACCGTTGTCATCCTGAGTGACGTTAGGCCTTCTACACTCCGAGTGGTTTCTTGTATCGTCGAGTGGTTCTTCGCATAGTCGAGTGTCTTCTATGCTGTCGAGTGGAACATAGCTTCACGGTCGAGTGGACGATGATTTTGCTTCGACCACTTCTGGTTCCTTTAGAGATGTCCTTGGGGAGGGTATCTTGGACAGATCCATGACCCTACCCTAGGTACATAGCTTCATCATTAGCCCCCGAATGGATCAGGGTTTGAGTGAGGAAGTAGTTGTGTTGGGGATATTACTATCAGTTGAGACCCGCCCAGGAGGGGCCGGGTCAGCTTCAATGGCGGGTTACGCAAGAAGCTCAGTAAACATCCAAGTTTGTAGTTTATTAAGTCTTATAGAAGGCCCAAAGGCCTGGGGCCGGCTTGAGGCCCGATATTGTAAGTAAACCACCACATGTAAGGAAATACTTGTACAGAAAGACATGTAAAGAAAGTCACTGAGCTGGACACGATTATGAGCCGGCCGGGACTCTGTAGGCGACATGGCGTCAACCCGTTTATATAAGGGGACGACCCAGTGGCGGTTTAGGGCAAGAAACAACCAAGTCGATAACCAAGCTGACGAGTTGAGCCTCTTGGAAGTCGAAACCTCAGCAATACCAATCCCAACTAGACGTAGGCTTTTACCTTCATCGTAAGGGGCCGAACTAGTACAAAACTCTCTCATGTCCTTTGTCCCGATTAACCCCTTTAAGCTTCCTAGTGCGATGGCCCTACGACTAAGTCCTTGCTCTAGGACATCTGCCGTGTCAATTGCACGACAGTTGGCGCCCACCGTGGGGCAGGCGCATGGTGTCTTCTATGCTGTCGAGTGGAACATAGCTTCACGGTTGAGTGGACGATGATTTTGCTTCGACCGCTTCTGGTTCCTTTAGAGATGTCCTTGGGGAGGGTATCTTGGACAGATCCATGACCCTACCCTAGGTACATAGCTTCATCAAGCCCCCCTCCTTCTTCTCCTTACTTGACCTCCTCCCTAGATGGGAAAAGGGTTTCCCCTCTGGTCCATGCCCTCCATGGCGTGGGAGGGGCGAGAGCCCCTCCGAGATTGGATATGTCTCCCTGTCTCTCTCTGTTTCTGCGTTCTCAGATTCTTCCCTTTCACCGTTTCTTATATTCCTGGAGATCCGTAACTCCGATTGGGTTGAAATTTTAACACGATCTCTATCCGGATATTAGCTTTCTTACGGCGAAACAAGGGCATCAACCGCCTTACGGGGTGGCCACGAGGGTCAGGGGCGCTCTTGCCACCCTGGGGCGCGCCCCCTGCCTCGTGGCCCCCTCGGGCACCGTCTCGCGTGGACTTTTCTTCCCAAAAATCATATATATTCCAAAAAAATTCTCCATCAGTTTTTATCCTGTTTGGACTCTTTTTGATATGGATATTCTGCGAAACAAAAAACATGCAACAAATAGGAACTGGCACTAGAAACTGGATCAATATGTTAGTCCCAAAAATACTATAAAAAGTTGCCAAAAGTATATGAAAGTTGTAGAATATTGGCATGGAACAATCAAAAATTATAGATACGACGGATAAGTATCAGCATCCCGAAGCTTAATTCCTGCTCGTCCTCGAGTAGGTAAATGATAAAAAAGATATTTTTTGATGTGGAATGCTACCTAGCATAATCTTGATCACATATCTAATCATGGCATGAATATTAAGATACGAGTTATTCAAAGCAATAGTCTATCATTAGACATAAAAACAATAATACTTCAAGCCTACTAATAAAGCAATCATGTCTTTTCAAAATAACATGGCCAAAGAAAGTTATCCCTACAAAATCATATAGTCTGGCTATGCTCCATCTTCACCACACAAAATATTCACATCATGCACAACCCCGATGACAAGCCAAACAATTGTTCCATACTTTTGACATTCTCAAACCTTTTCAACTTTCACGCAATACATGAGTGTGAACCATGGACATAGCACTATAGGTGGAATAGAATGGTGGTTGTGGAGGAGACAAAAAGGAGATGATAGTCTCACATCAACTAGGCATATCAACGGGCTATGGAGATGCCCATCAATAGATATCAATGTGAGTGAGTAGGGATTGCCATGCAATGGATGCACTAGAGCTATAAGTGTATGAAAGCTCAAACTAAAACTAAGTGGGTGTGCATCCAACTTGCTTGCTCATGAAGACCTCAGGCGTTTGAGGAAGCCCATCATCGGAATATACAAGCCAAGTTCTATAATGAAAATTCCCACTAGTATATGAAAGTGATAACTCAAGAGACTCTCATATGAAGAACATGGTGCTACTTTCAAGCACAAGTGTGGTAAAAGGATAGTAACATTGCCCCTTCTCTCTTTTTCTATCATTTTTTATTTTTTTGGGCCTTCTCATTTTTTTCACCTTTCTCTTTTTTCGTCCGGAGTCTCATCCCGACTTGTGGGAGAATCATAGTCTCCATCATCCTTTCCTCATTGGGGCAGTGCTCTAATAATGATGATCATCACACTTTTATTTACTTACAACTCGATATTACAGCTCGATACTAGAACAAAGATATGACTCTATATGAATGCCTCCGGCGGTGTACCGGGATGTGCAATGATCTAGCATAGCAATGACACAAAAAAACGGACAAGCCATGAAAACATCATGCTAGCTATCTTACGATCATGCAAAGCAATATGACAATGAATGCTCAAGTCATGTATATGATGGTGATGGAAGTTGCATGTCAATATATCTCGGAATGGCTATGGAAATGCCATGATAGGTAGGTATGGTGGCTGTTTTGAGAAAGGTATAAGGTGGGTTTAAGGTACGGCGAAAGTTGCGCGATACTAGAGAGGCTAGCAATGGTGGAAGGGTGAGAGTGCGTATAATCCATGGACTCAACATTAGTCATAAAGAACTCACATACTTATTGCAAAAGTCTATTAGCTATCGAAACAAAGTACTACGTGCATGCTCCTAGGGGGATAGATTGGTAGGAAAAGACCATCGCTCGTCCCCGACCGCCACTCATAAGCAAGACAATCAATAAATAAATCATGCTCCGACTTCATCACATAACGGTTCACCATACGTGCATGCTACGGGAATCACAAACCTCAACAAAAGTATTTCTACTAATCCACAACTACACACTAGCATGACTCTAATATCACCATCTTTATATCGCAAAACTATTGCAAGGAATCAAACATATCATATTCAGTGATCTACAAGTTTTATGTAGGATTTTATGACTAACCATGTGAATGACCAGTTCTTGTCATCTCTGTAAATAGATATAAGTGAAGCAAGAGGGTTTAATTCTTTCTACAAGAGATATGCCCACGCTCTAACAAATATAAGTGAAGCAAAAGAGAACTCTACAAATGATGGTTTTCTATGTAAAGAGAAACAGGCAATCCAAACTTCAAATGATATAAGTGAAGCACATGAAGCATTCTATAAAGCCATACTCAAAAGATATAAGTGAAGTGCAATGAGAATTCTATAAATAAACCAAGGACTATCTCATACCAGCATGGTGCATAAAATAAAAATGAAAACTAAATGCAAAAGACGCTCCAAGATTGCACATATCGCATGAACGAAACGAATCCGAAAACATACCGATACTTGTTGAAGAAAGAGGGGATGCATTCCGGGGCATCCCCAAGCTTAGACGCTTGAGTCTCCTTGAATATTTACTTGGGGTGCCTTGGGCATCCCCAAGATTTAGCTCTTGCCTCTCTTCCTTCTTCTCACATCGAGACCTTCTCGATCATCGAACACTTCATCCACACAAAACTTCAACAGAAAACTCGGTAAGATCCGTTAGTATAATAAAGCAAATCACTACTCTAAGTACTGTTGTAAACCAATTCATATTTTGTTTTGGCATTGTAGCTAATGTAATATAACTTTTTTATGGCTTAATCCACTGATATAAATCAATAGTTTCATCAAAACAAGCAAACTATGCATCAAAAACAGAATTTGTCTAAACCAGAACAGTCTGTTATAATCTGAACATTAACCATACTTATGATACTTGAAAATTCTAAAAAATTAGGAAAAATAAACAATTTGTATATAAAGACAGTGCAAAAAGAATCAGAACCATTTGACATTCCAGTAAAAATTGTAAAATCGCGCACTACAACCAAAGTTTCTGTCCTGCACCGTACAAACCAACAAGCATTGTAAACATCCTAAAGGCAAACCTTGGCACATTATTTTTACAATACAATGGAATTGTACAAGGGGATAATTATTTTTGTTGAAAAGTTTCTGTAATCAAGATTCACAAAGTTTTTGTGAGCATGAACAAAGTTCAAGGGTAGCTCCCACTTCAACAATGCTTGTCTCTCTCACTTTCACTTTCCTTTTTGAAAAAGTTTTGGGTTCCCCTCTTTATTTTTGTTGTTTTTAAACTATATGAAAGCACTCAACAGAAATAAATGACTCTCTAAAACTTCCGGGTTGTCTCCATGGTAGCACTTTCTTTAAAGCCATTAAGCTAGACATATACTGCTCAAGTAGTGAATCCACCCGGATCCCAAGGTATATCAAAGCCAATTTTAATTAGCAATGATTTGTAATTTAGTAGTGAGCACAAAGTAACATATATCATGTAACAACGAAGTCTAAATCTCTTCCTATGCATCGGCATGTCATAAAAGAACAATTCATGCACACATAGTAAAGGCCAATGCATAGTATAAACAATTTCTTGCAATTTTGTCGTATTGGAAACATAGAGAGGCGGAGATGTAGTTCCTCTCTCATAATAATTGCAACTAGGAGCAGCAAGCACATGCATATTATATCTATCAAAATCATCATGTGTAGTAGTAAAAGGCAACCCGTCAATATAATCCTTAATAAGCACAAACTTCTCCAATATAGTGTAGTTTGGAGAATTCAAAAAGATAATAGGACTATCATGTGTGGGTGCAGTAGCAACAATTTCATGGTTAACATAAGGAACTATAGCAAGTTCATCTCCATAAGCATAATTCATATTGGCATCTTGGCCACAAGCATAGCAAGCATCATCAAAAAGGGATATTTCAAAAGAATCAACAGGATCATAGCAATTATCATAGCATTCATCCTTTGGTAAGCATGAAGGGAAATTAAAAAATGTATGAGTTGAAGAGTTACTCTCATTAGAAGGTGGGCATGGGTGATCAATCCACTCTTCCTCCTTTCATTCTTCGCTCTCCTCCTCATCTTTTTCATCCAATGAGCTCACAGTTTCATCAATTTCTTCTTCCATAGACTCCTGCAAAATATTAGTCTCTTCTTGGACAGCGGAGACTTTCTCAATAAGTGCATCAATATAGGAATTGTATTCATAATTCTCATAGCAATATTTCAATATAGAAAAAATTTCAGGCCTATAAACATCATCATCAAAAGCTTCATACTTTTCAAACAAAGATTCAATTTCATAAACACCCTTAAAAGCAACAAATTCTTCTATTTGTTCCACATCATAGTAATCATATATACCTCTAGCATAAGAAGCCAAGGTTTCATTATCATTAAATTTGCATGAAAAGGGAAGGTGTGGAGCCTTCATCCTAGAGCAACAAGTATAATCATATCTCAAGCATAGTTGCCTAGCATACCACTTCAACATATAAATTTGATCCCACAATAGTTTCCCTTTTTGAGTCAAGCGATAATCCCTAAGGTATTCACGTTGATCCAACGTGTCTCCCATTACCAAATTGAATGGGGTTTTCTCTGGATTATCAAAGTAGTACATAATATCTGTCACATAACGAGCATCGAGGGTTTTAGGAGGTTCCTCATCTCCATGAGCAGCAAGTACACCTAATTTTTTTGGCATTTCGTGTTCCATATCCATAACTAAAGATAAAGAACAACTAAGAACAGCAAATAAAAATTACTTAGTGATAAAGCAAACAAACACACACACGAGAATATTCACCCCACGCTATGACTCCCTGGCAACGGCGCCAGAAAAAAATCTTGATGACCCACAAGTATAGGGGATCGCAACAGTTTTCGATAAGTAAGAGTGTAGAACCCAACGAGGAACTAAAGGCAGAACAAATATTCCCTCAAGTTCTATCGACCACCGATACAACTCTACGAACGCTTGATGTTCGCTTTACCTAGAACAAGTATGAAACTAGAAGTACTTTGTAGGTGTTGTTGGATAGGTTTGCAAGATAATAAAGATTGCGTAAATAAAAAGTAGGGGCTGTTTAGGTAAAGACACAACTAAGTTAGTTTTAGTAAAGAGCTTGTTGTTACGAGAAAGTTATTTGTCCCTAGGCAATCGATAACTAGACCGGTAATCATTATTGCAATTTTATATGAGGGAGAGGCATAAGCTAACATACTTTCTCTACTTGGATCATATGCACTTATGATTGGAACTCTAGCAAGCATCCAAAACTACTAAAGATCATTAAGGTAAAACCCAACCATAGCATTGAGGTATCAAGTCCTCTTTATCCCATACGCAACAACCCACTTACTCAGGTTTGTGTTTCAGTCACTCACGCAACCCACTATAAGCGAATCATGAACGTATTGCAACACCCTACAGCGGGGATCCTCATGCTTGCGCGACATGGAGAGCACCATAGGACAGCACCAATAATAAAACATGCAACTCAAACCAATCACGATCATTAAATAGCCCGTAGGACAAAACGGATCTACTCAAACATCATAGGATAGCCATACATCATTGGGAAATAATATATAGCGTTGAGCACCATGTTTAAGTAGAGATTACAGTGGGTAAGAGAGAGGTTACACCGCTGCATAGAGGGGGGGAGAGTTGGTGATGATGGCGGTGAAGTTGTTGGTGAAGATTGCGGTGATGATGATGGCCCCCGGTGGCACTCCGGTGCCACCGGAAGCGAGGGGGAGAGAGCCCCCCTCCTTCTTCTCCTTCCTTGACCTCCTCCCTAGATGGGAGAAGGGTTTCCCCTCTGGTCCATGGCCTCCATGGCATGGGAGCGGCGAGAGCCCCTCCGAGATTGGATCTGTCTCTCTGTCTCTCTGTCTCTCTCTGTTTCTGCGTTCTCAGATTCTACCCTTTCACCGTTTCTTATATTCCCGGAGATCCATAACTCCGATTAGGCTGAAATTTTAACACGATCTCTATCCGGATATTAGCTTTCTTGCGGCGAAACAAGGGCATCAACCACCTTACGGGGTGGCCACGAGGGCCAGGGGCGCCCCCCTGCCTTGTGCCCCCCTCGGCACCGTCTCGCGTGGACTTTTCTTCCCAAAAATCACATATATTCCAAAAAAAATCTCCGTCGGTTATTATCCCGTTTGGACTCTGTTTGATATGGATATTCTGCGAAACAAAAAACATGCAAGAAAACAGGAACTGGCACTAGGCACTGGATCACGTTAGTCCCAAAAATAGTATAAAAAGTTGCCAAAAGTATTGAAAGTTGTAGAATATTGACATGGAATAATCAAAAATTATAGATACAATGGAGACGTATCATTACACATTACAAATTACCTTATCACAAAACTATCTATTACCGATAATTTCAGTGCTAGCAGAGGATATCTTACTGAAAACTGCTTGTCATTTCCTTTTGCTCCTCGTTGGGTTCAACACTCTTACTTATCGAAAGGGCTACGATAGATCCCCTACACTTGTGGGTCATCAAGACTCTTTTTTGGCGCCATTGCCGGGGAGTGAAGCACCTTTGGTAAGTGGAATTTGGTAAGGAAAATTTTATATAGTGTGCTGAAATTCATGGTCACTTGTTACTATGGAAAGTAATCCTTTGAGGGGCTTGTTTGGGATATCTTCACCCCGACCAGTAGAGCAAAGAGTTGCTCCTCAACCTACTGAACCTACTGAAAATGTTTACTTTGAAATTCCTTCGGGTATGATAGAGAAACTACTAGCTAATCCTTTCACAGGTGATGGAACATTACATCCCGATTTGCACCTAATCTATGTGGATGAAGTTTGTGGATTATTTAAGCTTGCAGGTATGCCCGAAGATGTTATCAAGAAGAAGGTCTTCCCTTTATCTTTGAAGGGAAAGGCATTGACAAGGTTTAGGCTATGTGATGATATGGGATCATGGAACTACAACCGATTGAAATTGGAATTTCATTAGAAGTTTTATCCTATGCATCTGGTTCATTGTGATCGTAATTATTTATATATATATATATATATATATATATATATATATATATATATATATATATATATATATATATATATATATATTGGCCTCACGAAGGATAAAGCATTGCTCAAGCTTGGGGGAGACTTAAGTCAATGTTATATTCATGCCCCAATCATGAGCTCTCAAGAGAAATTATTATTCAAAAAATTTATGCTCGTCTTTCTCTCAATAATCGCTCCATGCTCGATACTTCTTGTACTGGTTCTTTTATGATGAAGACTATTGAATTCAAATGGGATTTATTGGAAAGAATTAAACGCAACTCTGAAGATTGGGATCTCGATGAAGGTAAGGAGTCAGGTATAACACCCAAGTTTGATTGTGTTAAATCTTTTATGGATACCGATGTTTTCCGTGACTTTAGCACTAAATATGGACTTGACTCTGAGATAGCAGCTTCTTTCTGTGAATCCTTTGCTAATCATGTTGATCTCCCTAAGGAGAAGTGGTTTAAATATAATCCTCCCATTGAAGTAAAAGTAGTTGAACCTATTAAAGTTGAAGAAAAGACTATCACTTATAATGTTGATCCTATTGTTCCTACTTCTTATATTGAGAAACCACCTTTCCCTGTTAGAATAAAGGATCATGCTAAAGCTCCAACTGTGGTTTGTAAGAGTAACACTAGAACACCTACACCCCCTGAGCAAATTAAAGTTGAACCTAGTATTGCTATCTTTAAAGATCTCTTGGCTGATAATATTGATGGGCATGTTATTTACTTCTGTGATGAAGCTACTAGAATTGCTAGACCTGATACTAAAAATAAACATAGACTGTTGTAGGCATGCCTGTTATTTCTGTTAAAATAGGAGATCGTTGCTATCATGGCTTATGTGATATGGGTGCTAGTGCAAGTGCAATACCTCATTCCTTATACAAAGAAATTATGCATGATATTGCACCTGCTGAGATGGAGGAAATTGATGTTGCAATTAAGCTTGCCAATAGAGACACTATTTCACCAGTTGGGATTGTTAGAGATGTTGAAGTCTTGTGTGAGAAAGTTAAACAACCTGCTGATTTTCTTGTTCTTGGTTCCCCACAAGATAACTTTTGTCCCATTATATTTGGTAGACCCTTCTTGAATACTGTTAATGCTAGGATAGACTGCAAAAAGGATGTTGTTACTATTGGTTTGGGGGATATGTCTCATGCGTTTAATTTTGCAAAATTTCGTAGACAACCCCATGATAAAGAATTGCCTAGTAAAGATGAAATTATTGGTCTTGCTTCTATTGCCATGCCTCCTAATGATCCTTTAGAACAATATTTGCTCGACCATGAAAATGATATGTTTGCGAATGAAAGAAGGGAAATAGATGAAGTATTCTTTAAACATGGACCTATTTTTGAATCACAACTTGCCTGTTGAAATCCTAGGGGATCCTCCTCCACCCAAGGGCGATCCCATGTTTGAGCTTAAACCATTACCTAATACTCTTAAATATGCATATCTTGATGAGAAAAAGATATATCCTGTTATTATTAGTGCTAACCTTTCAGAGCAGGAAGAAAATAAATTATTGAAAACTCTAAAGAAGCACCATGCTGCTATTGGATATAATCTTGATGATCTTAAGGGCATTAGTCCCACTCTATGTCAGCACAAAATAAAATTGGAGAAAGACGCTAAACCGGTTGTTGATCACCAACGACGGTTAAATCCTAAGATGAAAGAAGTGGTAAGAAAAGAAATACTAAAGCTTCTGGAGGCAGGTATAATTTATCCTGTTGCTGATAGTCAGTGGGTAAGTCCTGTCCATTGTGTCCCTAAGAAGGGAGGCATTACTATTGTCCCTAATGATAAAGATGAATTGATCCCACAAAGAATCGTTACAGGTTATAGAATGGTAATTGATTTCCGCAAACTAAATAAAGCTACTAAAAAGGATCATTACCATTTACCTTTTATTGATAAAATGCTAGAAAGATTATCCAAGCATACGCATTTTTGCTTTCTAGATGGTTATTCTGGTTTCTCTCAAATACCCGTGTCAAAAGAGGATCAAGAAAAGACCACTTTTACTTGCCCTTTCGGTACCTTTCCTTATAGATGTATGCCTTTTGGTTTATGTAATGCACCTGCTACCTTTCAAAGATGCATGACTGCTATATTCTCTGACTTTTGTGAAAAGATTGTTGAGGTTTTCATGGATGATTTCTCCGTATATGGAACTTCTTTTGATGATTGCTTAAGCAATCTTGATCGAGTTTTGCAGAGATGTGAAGAAACTAATCTTGTCTTGAATTGGAAGAAGTGCCACTTTATGGTCAATGAAGGTATTGTCTTGGGACATAAAATTTCTGAAAGAGGTATTGAAGTTGATAAAGCTAAAGTTGATGCTATTTAAAAGATGTCGTGTCCTAAGGACATCAAAGGTATAAGAAGTTTCCTTGGTCATGCTGGTTTTTATAGGAGGTTCATTAAAGACTTCTCTAAAATTTCTAGGCCTCTGACTAATCTCTTACAAAAAGATGTTCCTTTTGTTTTTGATGATGATTGTGTAGAAGCATTTGAAATACTTAAGAAAGCCTTGATTTCTGCACCTATTGTTCAGCCACCTGATTGGAATTTACCCTTTGAAATTATGTGTGATGCTAGTGATTATGCTATAGGTGTTGTTCTAGGATAAAGAGTTGATAAGAAATTAAATGTTATCCAATATGCTAGTAAAACTCTAGACAGTGCCAAGGAAATTATGCTACTACTGAAAAATATTTTTTAGCAGTTGTATTCGCTTGTGATAAGTTCAGACCTTATATTGTTGATTCAAAAGTATCTATTCACACTGATCATGCTGCTATTAAATATCTTATTGAAAAGAAAGACACTAAACCTAGACTTATTAGATGGGTTCTCTGCTACAAGAATTTGATTTGCATATTATTGATAGAAAGGGAGCTGAGAACCCCGCTGCAGACAACTTATCTAGGTTAGAGAATGTTCTTGATGACCCACTACCTATTGATGATAGCTTCCCTGATGAACAATTAGCTGTCATAAATGCTTCTCGTACTGCTCCATGGTATGCTGATTATGCTAATTACATTGTTGCTAACTTTATACCACCTAGTTTCACATACCAGCAAAAGAAAAAGTTCTTCTATGATTTAAGACATTACTTCTGGGATGAACCACACCTTTATAAAGAAGGAGTATATGGTGTTATTAGACGTTGTGTACCTGAGCATGAACAGGAACATATCCTACGCAAGTGTCACTCCGAGGCTTATGGAGGACATTGCGCTGGAGATAGAACTGCACATAAGGTATTGCAATCCGGTTTTTATTGGCCTACTCTCTTCAAAGATGCTCGTAAGTTTGTCTTATCTTGTGATTAATGTCAAAGAATTGGTAATATGAGTAGACGTCAAGAAATGCCTATGAATTATTCACTTGTTATTGAACCATTTGATGTTTGGGGCTTTGATTAATGGGACCGTTTCCTTCTTCTAATGGTTATACACATATTTTAGTTGCTGTTGATTACGTTACTAAGTTGGTAGAAGCTATCCCAACTAGTAGTGTTGATCATAACATCTCTATTAAGATGCTTAAAGAAGTTATGTTTCCGAGGTTTGGAGTTCCTAGATATCTAATGACTGATGGTGGTTCACATTTTATTCATGGTGCTTTTCGTAAAATGCTTGCTAAGTATGATGTTAATCATAGAATTGCATCTCCATATCATCCACAGTCCAGTGGTCAAGAGAACTGAGTAATAGAGAGCTTAAATTAATTTTGCAAAAGACTATTAATAGATCTAGAAAGAATTGGTCCAAGAAACTTGATGATGCATTATGGGCATATAGAACTGCATATAAAAATCCTATGGGTATGTCTCCATATAAGATAGTTTTTGGAAAAGCATGTCACTTACCTCTCAAACTAGAATATAAGGCATATTGGGCCATTAAAGAGCTCAATTATGATTTCAAACTTGCCGTTGAGAAGAGGCTATTTGACATTAGCTCACTTGATGAATGGAGAACCCAGCCTATGAGAATGCCAAACTGTTTAAAGAAAAGGTCAAAAGATGGCATGACAAAAGGATACAAAAGCGTGAGTTTAATGTAGGTGATTATGTTTTGCTATACAACTCTCGTTTAAGATTTTTTGCAGGAAAACTCCTCTCTAAATGGGAAGGTCCTTACGTTATCCAGGAGGTCTATCGTTCCGGTGCCATAAAAATCAACAACTTCGAAGGCACAAATCCGAAGGTGGTGAACGGTCAAAGAATCAAACATTATATCTCAAGTACTCCCATAAATGTTGAAACCAATGTTATTGAAACCGTAACCCCGGAGGAATACATAAGGGACACTTTCCAGAATGTTTCAGACTCCGAAAAGGAATAGGTATGTGGTACGGTAAGTAAACCGACTCCAATACAGTTCCAATAGCAATTTTCTCCGTTTTGGAATATTTAAGAAAATAGGAAAATAAGAAGCAGTCCGGGAAGGACACGAGGCATCCACGAGGGTGGAGGGCACGCCCTACCCCTGGGCGCGCCCCCTTCCTCGTGGGCACCTCGTGAGCTCTCCGGACTCCGTTTTCTTGCACGATACTTCTTTTGGTCGGTAAAAATTCATTATATAATCTCCCGAAGGTTTTGACCACCATACACGCAAATATCCTCTATCTTTGTTTCGAGCTGTTTTCTGCCAGAGTTGTCAAAGGCCAGGAATCATGTCGCCCCCTCCTCGAACAATGAGGGCAATGATGCTTGGGTAATGAAGATAGAGCTGAAGAGAGAAGAACCCGGGGAGATCAACAACAATGATGGGATCAAGAAGGCCATGGAGGATCAAGCTCCGGCAACAGAAGACGAAGACATCCTCCAATCTCATTACAATATTCTTACCCCAATGGAGATTGAATCTTTCAAGATGATTGAGTTAGCTCGCATACAAAATAAGTATCTCACACATGAAAATATTTTGCTGAAGGAGCATATCACCGCACTCAAGGGCATTATCCACAAATTGGAGGATCTCCTACGCTCGATGTGCGACTATCCATCATCACCACCATCTTCTTCACCAGCAAAGTAGAACTAAGTATTTGGTATGGGCACTCCCCTTGGCAACTCCCAAGCTTGGGGGAGGTGCCCCGGTATCGTATCACCATTACACTTTTATCTTTACTGTTTTCTTAGTTCGATCCTTTTGGTTATATCTTGATCTAGTAGAATAAAGTTTTAGTATTATCTAGTCTTGTGTTTTGCTTTATGATCCTTCTATGTAATCGAGTCCATGAGCTATATATAATAAAGATTAGTTTTGAGTCGAGGGCTTGGTTATCTTGCTATGATCTTAAGGGAATAAAAGAGAAAATAAAGTATAAAAAGAAATAAAGAGATCATATTGATCTTATGAAGAGTAATGACTTCACATATAAAGAGTATGATGAATAAAAGTTGTTGAGAGTTGACAAACATAGTTTTGGTCATCGTTGCAATTAATAAGAAGTAATAAAGAAAGAGAGGTTTTCACATATAAATATACTATCTTGGACAGCTTTTATGATTGTGAGCACTCATTAAAATATGACATGCTAAAAAGTTGATGTTGGACAAGGAAGACAACGTAATGGGTTATGTTTTCTTATATCCGAAATAAATTATATTGTCATGGATCATCCAACATGTTGAGCTTGCCTTTCCCCCTCATGCTAGCCAAATTCTTTACACCAAGTAGAGATACTACTTGTGCTTCCAAATATCCTTAAACCCAGTTTTGCCACGAGGGTCCACCATATCTACCTATGGATTGAGTAAGATCCTTCAATTAACTTGTCATTGTTGCAAGCAATAAAAACTGCTCTCTAAATATGTATGATTTATTAGTGTGGAGAAAATAAGCTTTATATGATCTTGTGATGTGGAACAAATAAAAGTGACGGACTGCATAATAAAGGTCCATATCACAAGTGGCAATATAAAGTGACGTTCTTTTGCATTAAGATTTTGTGCATCCAACCATAAAAGCACATGACAACCTCTACTTCCCTCTGCGAAGGGCCTATCTTTTATCCTTGTCTTATACTTCTTACAAGAGTCATGGTGATCTTCACCTTTCCTTTTTACATGTTATCCTTTGGCAAGCACAATGTGTTGTAAAGATCCTGATATATATATATAGCTAATTGGATGTGAGTTTTCATGAACTATTATTGTTGACATTACCCTTGAGGTAAAAGGTTGGGAGGCAAAACTATAAGCCCCTATCTTTCTATGTGTCCGATTAAACTTCATACCCATAATTATTGTGTCAGTGTTAGCAATTGTGAAAGACTAAATGATAGTTGAGTATGTGCACTTGATGAAAAGCTCTTATATTGACTCTTTTCGATGTTATGATAAATTGCAATTGCTCCAATGACTGAGATTATAGTTTGTTAGTTTTCAATGAAGTTTCTGATTCATACTTGAAATTGTGAATGAATTGTTACTTTAACATAAGAAATCATATGACAATATATATATATATATATATATGGACAATATATGTTGTTGTTCTAAGAATGATCATGATGCCCTCATGTCCGTATTTTATTTTATCGACACCTCTATCTCTAAACATGTGGACATATTTTTCGATATCGGCTTTCGCTTAAGGACAAGCGAGATCTAAGCTTGGGGGAGTTGATACATCCATTTTGCATCATGCTTTTATATCGACATTTATTGCGTTATGGGCTATTATTACACATTATGTCACAATACTTATGCCTATTCTCTCTTATTTTACAAGGTTTACATGAAGAGGGAGAATGCCGGCAGCTGGAATTCTGGACTAGAAAAGGAGCAAATATTAGCGACCTATTCTGCAAAACTCCAAAAGTCCTAAAACTTCACGGAGGCACATTTTCGAATATATAAAAAATACTGGAGAAAGAATCAACCAGAGGGGGCCCACACCCTGGCCACGAGGGTGGGGGTGCGCCCTACCCCCTGGGCGCGCCCCTGCCTCGTGGGCCCCCTGGAAGGCCTCCGGTGCCCATCTTCTGCTATATGAAGTCTTTCACCCTGGAAAAAATCATAAGCAAGCTTTCGGAACGAAACTCCGCCGCCACGAGGCGGAACCTTGGCGGAACCAATCTAGGGCTCCGACGGAGCTGTTCTGCCGGGTAAACATCCCTCCGGGAGGGGGAAATCATCACCATTGATCCTCTCATCGGGAGGGAGTCAATCTCCATCAACATCTTCACCAGCACCATCTCCTCTCAAACCCTAGTTCATCTCTTGTATCCAATCTTTGTTCGAAAACCTCAGATTGGTACCTGTGGGTTGCCAGTAGTGTTGATTACTCCTTGTAGTTGATGCTAGTTGGTTTATTTGGTGGAAGATCATATGTTCAGATCCTTTATGCATATTAATACCTATCTGATTATGAACATGAATATGATTTGTGAGTAGTTACATTTGTTCCTGAGGACAAGGGAGAAGTCTTGCTATAAGTAGTCATGTGAATTTGGTATTCGTTTGATATTTTGATGAAATGTATGTTGTCTTTCCTCTAGTGGTGTTATGTGAACGTCGACTACATGAAACTTCACCATTGTTTGGGCCTAGAGGAAGGCATTGGGAAGTAATAAGTAGATGATGGGTTGCTAGAGTGACAGAAGCTTAAACCCTAGTTTATGCATTGCTTCGTAAGGGGCTGATTTGGATCCATATGTTTCATGCTATGGTTAGGTTTACCTTAATACTTCTTTTGTAGTTGCGGATGCTTGCAATAGAGGTTAATCATAAGTGGGATGCTTGTCCAAGGAAGGGCAGCACCCAGGCACCGGTCCACCCAACATATCAAATTATCAAAGTAACGAACGCGAATCATATCATATGAACGTGATGAAAACTAGCTTGATGATAATTCCCATGTGTCCTCGGGAGCGCTTTCCTTCATATAAGAGTTTGTCTAGGCTTGTCCTTTTCTACAAAAAGGATTGGGCCATCTTGCTGCACCTTATTTACTTCATTACTTGTTGCCCGTTACAAATTACCTTATCACAAAACTATCTGTTACCGATAATTTCAGTGCTTGCAGAGGATACCTTACTGAAAATTGCTTGTCATTTCCTTCTACTCCTCGTTGGGTTTGACACTCTTACTTATCGAAAGGACTACGATAGATCCCCTACACTTGTGGGTCATCAGTGGTGCACGCATTGAAAATTTTGCAGCATTACCTCATCGAACAAAGTTGTGAAATATATACCGATAACAAGAGTCTCAACTATATTTTCACTCAAGCCAACCTCAACATCCCACAACAAAGATGGTTGATTTGATCAAGACTATGGCCTTGGAATTGACTATCACTCAAGGAAAGCTAATGTGGTCGCCGATGCGCTCAGTCGAATGGCAGGAATAGTTAAAGGAGTAATCCAATACAAGCCCGACTCTGCAAGATGAATTTGCTAAACTCAACATGATCATCTGCGGCCCGTTAAGATTGAAAATCCTTGAAATCAAGCCTACCTTGGATGAGGAGATCAATAAAGATCAAGAAAATAATCCTAGCTTGGAGGAATTCAAGGAGAAACCTCGCCAGGGGAAGTCCAAGCACTTCCAAATTGATGAATAAGGCACGTATAGTTTGGCACCGTATAAGCATACCCGATCAAGCCGAGCTTAAATAACAGATACTCCAAGAAGCGCATGAGCCCGCATACTCTATCCACCCTAGAGGCACCAAAATGAACCGATACTTGAGAGAGGTATTTTGGTGGAGGGTATGAGAAAATACATTGCATACTCTTGCGATGTATGCAATAGAATCAAGGCAGAACATCAGAACCCCACCGAAATGCTTCAGACCTTACAAGTTCCACAGAGGAAGTGGGACGACATCAACATGGAATTTATCATGGGGTTACCCAAGACCGCCAGAACCATGAGTCCATATGGGTCATCATGGATAGGCTAACCAAAGTAGCTCACTTCATCTCAGTGAAGACCATGTACCGACCAGACAGTTTGCACAACTGTACATGTCAAGGATTGTTAGTCTCCATGGGGTACCCAGGTCCATCGTATCAGACCGAGGTTCTCAGTCCACCCCTGCATTTTGGCTACGTCTTCACCAAGCCGTGGGAACCAGACTAAAGCACAATACCCGATATCACTGTACTAAATATCTATTTACCATGTTCAATAAATTCGTAACTGGGAACATACTATGCTTACACTGATTATCTAAGAGTTCCACTATGCAACTATACAAGAATAACTGACCGACAAATGATATGCAAAACTTTCCAAATTATATCCATTTAAACAGTTTTCCAATGCAAATGATTATCAAACATGTGAAACCCATCAATAATTATGGAAGGTATACTTAATTCTATTACATCCATCATCCAAACAGTTTGAGACAATCATTGAAGAGATCATGGCACAAACTAAGATTTATTACAACAATACTAAAGCTCTACTGATTTAGGTTCATTGTGCAGCAATGGTTCACCCTTCATGGTGGCTACTTTACCCACCCTCCTATTAGGCTTCTTGTTGAGAATGTCCTCATTTTTTTCCTTTGGTTTCACCTTGCAAAAGTAAGTATTCCAATTATTGATGATTTTAATAGCAATCATATGTTGGTATAAGTGAAAAGACATACATTTTTTATCCACGCATGTTTTCTTATTAAATTCTTTGATTAGATGTTGAATTTTGCTACTTCTTCTTACCTCGGATGCAATAAGATCCACAAGAGGAGCTCTCTTCTTCCTTTTTCCTTTCACGCGCATTTCACTTGTGGTGATCTGCTCTGGTGTTTCTCCTGGTGTTAGAAGGGTAGTAGGTTTGTTTTGATGGGTGGAAAAAGTAATATCAACATCATATTTTTCCACATTAGGTAGCTGCATCTTGGGAGTGGGAGCCTGTGAATTGACGAGAGTCGGGAACAAAAAAAGATAGGAACTACTAACTTTCAAGGCCTTGTTGAATAATTCCCTACATTTGAGAGGACATGAACTTCGTGACCTAGTCAAAAATTTCTAGAGTTAAAAAAGCATTGGAGATGAAATTAGCCCAATCTAAAGGTACCTGAACTACCTTAGAGCTATCAACCCCAGGAGCAAAACAAGCTTCGGAAATGAGGATTCCTTCATCCAACCACATGAATGTCTATGAAAGCATGACCCGAGTTAGAATCTAAATTAAATTAAATATATTGGTTGACCAAATGTTTACCTTTTATACAGAAACCAAGGGGAGCCATCTCCAGCATGGGGTTAGAAGAGTCCTCCCTAGTGCCCACAACAACATTCTTTGAAGGACCATTAGTGATATTAGGCTGAGTGTCCAGCTTGTCAGGTTGAATCGGATCATTGAGTGACAGAACCTTGTTCTCCTGAATAATCTTCTCTTTAGTTTGTGGTATGGAGGGATGAACAATTTGGAAATTAACAGAATGGGAGTGAATGATTCCCACCTGGATAGGTGCCAAAGCAAGAGATTGGATTTTATGTTCTCCTTCATTTACGATTTCAATACTCTCATCTACAAGCTCGCTTTCATCAGCATTCGGTGCATAATTCACAAACAAATCTACAACAACAACACCTTGTATTAGGATAGGCTCTTCAAATAAAGGTAAAATAAACATTTTGCAACTTTGGTAAAATATCCAAATGATTACTCTGTACTGTCATGTTGAGATCAATATTCAAAATATCTTGCTCTTTCTTCACATTCAGATCAGCGTTGATATGGGCCTGTAAGGCTTGAAAACCAACCTCCGAGGGACCAAGAGGTAAATTTAAATCTGGTAGGCGATTAAAAATATGTTTGGTATGGCCCAATAGATTTAATGCACCTGCACTAGCCCCAAATTTAGCAGCATCTGCACTCTGAGAAGGCAAGAGTAAGGAATAAGTTACTATTTTTTCAAAAAAATATATATGAAAACAACACCTTAATTTGTTACCAAAAGTCTATGCTTTATCCAATTCATAAATAAGATGAATGCTGGAGAAAATATTAGGAGAAGATTTATCCCTAAAAGCGCAAGCAAGAAACTAGGAAATCAATAGCTGAAGGCTTACCTAGACTATAAATATACATGTATATCCACTCCACCACAAAAACGAAGTGGCATATGATAAAAATGCACTCTAACAAACAAATAAGATGTTGCTATGCACTATGTTTGGAATTAATTGATGAATATATCATAATGAACCATGATAGAGTTACATATGAAAGGAAATAAATTACTATTTACCATGTTAAAAAAATCGGAACTGAGGTAATAACATACTTACATAGGACTAGGTGAGTTAAGGTGGACACACTTCCACACATTGTCGAAGATTTCGACTATGCAAGAATACTTTACATGGACATTATATGCTTCATTCACCTAAAAACATGGTCTTTATTTTTTTAAATGTGCAAGAAATGTTAATTTTAGGATGGGTGCATGCACTTATGAATTCACATATTTATTTCACACTAGTAAAAGAGCCCCTGCGTTGCAACAGGAAAAACCACATGTCCCTAGTACAATAATCATGACTGAAGACCTCAACGGGTCCACGTGCATCACATCTATGATGCCGCTTATCCTCCTTCCCACCCTTGTCGACGGTGGCATCAATGCTCACACAATCAGAACACGTTAGGATGTGGTCAATTCTAAGGTTTCTTTCTTTCTCTCCAAAAAATGAGAGATCTACATTTTCACCATGAAGTTTTGCCGAGGCGTGCATTAGTGGTTATAGATGGTTTCTTTCTTCTCCAAACTGATTTGCCGAGGTGTTGATTTCCAATCCGGATGTAGCAAGTACGAAAGAAAAATGAATCATGAACTATTGATTAAGGTTGTCCCCTAAATAGTTTTTGAAAATATTTAACAGTTAAAAAATATCATATTCAATTCTACACATTTTTCTAATCAATTTTCATATATAACATGTCAAAATTGGAGTTAGGATTTAGAAGATATGAATATTTTTTTAAAGCATTTGAATCACATTTTTAAATATTTAACGGGTAAAATAACATCATATTTATATTGTACACATTTTTCTAATCAATTTCCATATATAATATGTCTAAATTAGAGCTATGACTTAAAATATATGGATATTTTAAAAAATTATTTAAAACTGTAAAAAATAATAGATGGATGATGGGTTGATTAACCAAAAGATCAGGGGGTTTCCAAGAAAAAGTGAATCATTTTTTCCACGGGTTGATTAACTAAAGATCAGAAGGTTTTCTGAAAAAAAGAAGTGAATCATTTTTTCTCACTTAACAATGTACCGCAGGTTGATTTCGAAGGAGTACAGGATTTTTTTTGGCAAAAGTGACGACGGACGGATAGAAGCACTCCTCACTTTACTATTAGGTAGAGATATATTTGTACGAGGACCCACATGCCAGGGAGCTGGTCAAATTGTCAGACAATTAATTGCAAATGTGATATGTTATTACTGTCTTGTATATATTTGAGGAGGAGGGATGTATTCTTATACTATAAATACGAAGTCAAATGATTGAAAGAACTAAATATAGACTTAAGAGTTAATATAGAGGAGGAACCATTCACCTTGAGAGGGGTTACCAAATTTTGTGGTGCAGCCACCACGTACGTCCCCTTGTTTAGAAACTCATGGACGGAGGAGCACCCCGACGCCTTGGCAGCTCGGGTTAAATTCCCGGTCGGCTTCTCTCCATTGTTGGTCCTACCAATAAAAACCATAAAACTATGAAATTTACCTAAAATTCAAATTTCCATAATCTCTCATGTATTGTATTAGCTTCTCATCGCTCACATGCATACACTGCAATTGCATTCTCCCCTGCATTTTGGACAGCTCCAGGCATCTTGCAGCCCCACTCTTATATAATTCTCGCCGTACCTAATAAACAAACCAATAAGAAACAAGAACAATACATCATATGGTCGGCCCCATGGAAACACAAAAATTACATAGCAGAAACTCTTGTAATACCTATTATGCAAGCAATTTCGACAGTACTTGAGTGAGCACAACCGAGACTTCTTCATATTCTTGCAAGCTGCCATTAAGTTGATTGCCATTTTCTGACGGCACTGCAGAACGGAAAAGTATTAAATCCACGAGGAGTTGCCAGTGTAAAAGAGGGGGGAGGGCCAATAGTAATAGGTGGTCAAAATCCACGAGGAGTTGCCAGTGCAAAAGAGGCGGGAGTGCCAATGGTAATAGGTGGTCACTCACTCACCTGGTGGCAGGTCTTCTCGATCTGCAGCAAAACGCCGTTGCTCTCCATGCTGTAGGAACCCTTGCTAGTCTTTGTGGTGACCCTCTCCATGCTGTAGGTGTAATTGTTCTCCTCGCCATGGGCATCATCCCTATCACGGGAGACATTCTCCATGCCGCCGACGCCATTCCACTCAAGGGGGCAAGGGACCATGATGTCCATGGAAGAGCTCCAGAAGTTTGGTAGAGCAAGGGGGAGAAGCCTAAAATCTTTGACAAAAAATAGGAATGGGAATGAAGAGATAAATATCGGCTCGCGTGTGCCTCTAAAAAAAGTAGGAGATGCTAGTAGTAACTGATGCCACCAGCCAGTTGCCCTAATTTTATTTAGAAATCATTCATTTTGTGTGACATTGAACTGTCTTCCCTCGTTCATCCATGCATGTGCATGTCTATCATTATTGATGAAAGGGGTTAATAAATAAGGGTCAAACCATCCTTTTCCTTTTCTTGTTTTACTTGGGTCTGACTAAAATCTCAAAATATGCCTTTGTCTCATCTCCATTAATATTATTTTCGTTGTATACCATTCTAAAAGTTTACCACCAGACCCATTGTACAAACTTTATTTACCCAATATAATGTCCTAGAAAAAAATATTTTCCCCCCGAAGCACCAAAAAATGTGTGTACAAGATCTCTTATTCCAGAGTGGTAGAATGTTGGCCATCCAATGTGCAACACAACACAAGCATTGTGTGACTTAAAGGTGGTGGAAGAAGGGGATGTGCCGTCCATAGAGAGTATTTTGAATCTTGGGAGGCCTGCCGGTGTTTTCGCATTCCATTTTTTGCTTCCACTATTACGCTTCATGCCCGACCTCCTCCTCGATGCCAACTCCTTGTTATTTATTTCTATGGTTCTCTAGCACTGGCTCATTGGAGAGGAAGGATTTGGGTTCATGCAAGGCAATGTGTGTGTGCTCGCTCTCGACCCTATAGGGTAGCGAAGGGGACCAGAATGCCATGTGTGGCTGCAAAATGTTCGTTACTGAGGGGTGTCCATGCTTGCCCTCGACACGAGGTGTGTGGCATAGATGATCGAGAAGGAAACACGCGACTGAGAGAGACCCTCCACGTGATGATATGACAACACCCTACATATGACATAGAAGACGCCCTCCATGCGACGATGATTGCGAGCCGTGAGGTGCTCGTGTCAGCCCATGGGCCTCTGACTCGAAGGAAAGATAATTTCCCACCGCGGAACCTCCTCTAAACCTTCTTTTTTTGCAAGCAAAGGCTTAATCTTCTTCCTTCGCTCAACCTGCCCCTCCTTCACCCTTCTTCTCCCCCATGTCCTGGTCCCGAGAAAAGAAATTGCCCCACCCCATCTCTTTCACCATCTAACTAGATTGATTGCCGGCCTCCAACCCTCCCCAGTATTCACTAGCATCTTCGAGGTAAAACGCCTGATAAATTATTACGATAACGACATACAACTTGGCCATCCAAACAATCGGACAAAATTTGCTAAAATCCAAACACTAAAATCAGCTCATGTACACATTTTATATATTGTAGCTAGACCCACATATATATATATACTTCTATATATAGCTAATGTATGGATATTGACATCTCTATATAAAACTAGCGAGATCTGTAGAACGGCAGCAGCTCGCGTGGATTAGAATGTGAGGGATAGGAGGGAATCCGGGAGAGGAGGAGGGTTTACCGGGAGGGGCGGCGGCCGCGGCGCTCGATGCTAGTTGCTCGCCGGCGGCGACGTGCAATGTGTCCCCAAAAGGGCTGGCGGTGGCGCGAGCTCCCACTCGGTCGGGTGGAGAGGCGAACGAACGCTTGGGTGAGGCGAACGGGCGTAGATGGCTTTCGAGAGCGCCGACGGCTGGCCTCCGGCTGCAGCGATCGAACTGCGTGGCCAGGGGCCATCAGATCTTGATCTGGAGCCGCCGGATCACGAGAAGAGAGTTGGCTGGTTGGCACATGCCAAGTGGCGGCTAGGGATAGGAGAGGCGCGAAAAATGAGGAGGGGTTAGAGTTTAGTCCGTATTTGGTAGGGAAAGGGCTACTATTTATAGGAAGGGTCAATGGGGCTATTTGGGCTAGTATTTAGGTGGGCTAACTGGACTAGGATTTAGGTTGGCTGATTGGGCTGTGTAGATGGCTATGCTTAGAGAAGAGGGGAGTAAAGGCCCATAACATTTTATTTAGCAAAATTGTTTAGTATTTATCCGCCCACTATCTCCTCCCATTGGGTAGCAAACGGACTTCAAATCACATGAATTCAATGTGCGGCCTTGGTATAATATAATTAGGCCACATGCAAACGTACAACTTGTATTGAGAACATTTAATTTCTCTTTACAAAATAAGTTTAAATGGTGCCACACGGCTATGTGCAATGTGTTCGGTGAGTCTCGGAGAAACCGGCAAAAGGGGAGAGGACACTATTCACCTACCTTTCCGGAGGAATGACGAAATAAATAGTGCTCGAGGTTTAATAAAGACACCCAAATAATTCGATACGAAGGCAACGTGTTGCCAACAACAACGACAACAACAACAACATTTTAATAATTAGGATTAGTCTAGGCTATTAGGTAGGAAACAAAAAATATGCATGTGCATGAAAATGCCAAAAAGAAAAGTTTGCGAAGTATTTCCTTCGTCTCATAATATAAGAGTGTTTTCTACACTAGTGTAGTGTAACAAATGATCTTATATTATAGGACGGGGGAGTAGCTAATTCATTGAAATGAAAGTTGACATGGCGGTGCATTTTTTTAAAGAAAAATACAGATAAAGTTAACACCGCTAAGACCATAATGTTGTGTGAGGGCATGAGTGATGTGTTGACGTTACACCTGGGTTGCTTATTGTCTTTTTTTGAAACGGAGGTAAAAGTTTTGCCTCATCAATTAATTACGACTAAGAGAATTGTCCAGTTAATTAACGAAAAACCGAGCGAAAACCAATACAAATGAAGCACGAACAAACTACTCACACGGCATGAAACCCCACAACAGCATGAGTGGCCCATCACACTCGCTGAATACACAACATCCAAAAACCCCGACGCACCTCTTAACCCAGAACGTCAAACCGATCAAGTAGCCAAAGACGTTTTGTCTTTGGCGCCACTCTTGGCTTTGCCTACCTTCTTTTGTTTGTCCCTTATTGGCGCCCCCGTTATGCGGCAAGCAATTGACCTGCCCAAACCAGGTCTAGCAACCTCCACACTGGCTAGCAAGTCACAAAGTTCCTTTGTGAGGAGAGCATTTGAATTTGAGGTAGGTGCTAACACAAGTGGCTCAATGGTCATGCCACTCGCAAGCATCACCTGCCCGATGGTCACATACGAAGGAATGGCGACAACATCTAAAACTCTACGCTCCATGATGCCGAGAGGTAGGTTGTTTGATGCCTGACAAGGCTCCATGGGGGGGTGAGGACACCAGGTCCACCTCCAAAGTCTGGAGAGAGTCCAACCTGAGCTGCTCCATCGACAAAGGCGAAACAGGTTCCCCACACAACACATGTAGCTCAGGCATGATCTGCAGCATCTGGGTCACAACCTCGGCGGTGGCCTCACCCTCGAAGTCCGGCAACACATGAGGCGTCAAACTAGACCCAACACGGGGCAAGAATCCCGAAGCACGAGGGGAGAAGCAGCCATAGAGATCCACATTTTTGTCGCCCTCGAAGTCAACAACAGGTTTTGGTATAGGAGGCGACATAGGAGGGAGTGGCGCCTCAGCCGTCATAGGAGATAGCCTGCACAAAGCAACCTCCGCACGCTCTAGAAGGCTCCCAGCCCACAACAACCATCATGCATTGAATCAACCACATCACTCAGAGGCCGAATCGCCTTCACCATCTGCAAGGAAGCCATGCCTTGCAGCTCGGATTGTGCAGCAAAGACAGACTGAAGCGTCACCTCAGCAGAGGCTAGAGAACCAGCAGATGAAGAAACAACCGATGCCCAGGAGTCATGTCGGATCTCCTTGGAGGGAAGCGTGTGTGGCATCAAACCGGGCCTGACATGAAGGTGGATGAAGATGATGGATGGTGTCGAGGTGGGACAATGACGAAGCAGAAGGGTTATCGAGCAAGCTGAGGGGACGCCAAGCGTTCCGACACTCACAGGCCCGATGATCGCTCCCCAAGCAGCGCGAGCATCGAAAGGGATCCCTGCACTTCGCCGCATGATGTACAGTAACAAGGCACCTACAACATTGACCATGGAGCCACGCCGAGATGGGCCTAGGGGACGAAGCCAGAGCTGCAGACACTAGACGATGTGGACCATGTCGCGGCCGCACCTCCTGCCAACCCTTGCAGGTAGCTGCCTCACGCTCAACGCTCACACCGCTGGAGCACTTGGAAGCCAGCGGCGTTTGCGGGGCCAGCTCTACGCCATCCTCATCATCTTCATCATTGTCGTCATCAAAGGAGCTCCACGAAGACACCATATCCGTAGCCAAAGCATCAAAAGCACCCAAGGCAGCCAGCAGTTCTCCAGCCCTCATGTGGTAAGAAGGCCCAGTGACATGACCGCCATCTCCAGCAGCAATGATGGGTGATGCGATATGCGTTGGCGTCGCGAGGACCAGATTGGAGCTGGCCTGCGACTCGAGCGTGGACGGAACCTCACACATGACCAGTTGTCCATGCATGGTCGGGGCAGCCTTGCGGGAGGCAAGGGAGGCCACAACGAAGCCGCGCGCAGATGGCGGTGGCAGACGGGAGGGGGCGACGCAGACAGTAGGAGGAGCCGCAGAGGACAGGGCGACTCCCATCGTCGGAGCAGCAGGAGGGCGAGACCGGCCTGAAGTTCGCCATGAATCGGTCGCTGGAGAAGAGACATGCGGGAAAGGATGCGTCGGAGCTTGGCCGCCACACGCAGAGCGAACGGAGGTCGAGGCGGAGCAGCATTAACCGGACGAGGCCGCTGCACTGGAGGACTGCCGAGCAAGAAGCGGGTAGCGGCACCGCGCGCCCACCCGCGAGCGCGGACGGGAGGTGCCCATCTCCTCACATAAGGCATGCAGCTGAGCAGGGGCACTGGATCTGGCCTCGGCAGCCACAGGAGGAGGACGGATGAGGCGGATCTGGCGACGCCGTGGGCGGACACTCACCCGACAAAGGAGCTCCGCATCACTTGGGTTGCTTATTGACATCTTATGGATATGTACCAGTTAAGATATAAAACATAAAACATCTATGCATCAGTAATAATAGTGAATAGATGAATGCAGGCTCTCGAACCTGCAACAACATTGCCCAGGCTTGTTGCCTCATCATAATTAAGGGCCTCACATTGCCACGTATAATACTCACTATTAGAAAAGGGGCTATAGCTAATATGGACATTAATGGCGCAGCACATATGTGATGCGTGACTGCTATATAGCAGTGGCACACCATGTGTAGGTACGTCATTAATGTTCATACCACTAATGGCACACCACACCCACGGTGCGCCGCTACTAACAATTTTTTTTCCAAAACTAGTAATGGCGCACCAAGTCATAGTGCGCCATTACTAGTTTTAACTAGAAATAACGCACCACACACTCTGTGCATCACTGTGACGCCCGGGTATTTAAGCTACAGTGAACCTCTGCTAATGATGCCACGTCACCTAATTTACTGTTGGTAAACTCGTGTTAGTTCAAAACGATTCAAATTCAAATTTAAAATATAGGCAAACAACAAAAGTTTTCAAATAATAAAACTAAAATGTTCTGGTGGTGCCAAATAATGCGTAGGTAATTATGGTGGAGAAACCACACTTGTATAAAATATGTAAATACTCAAAATGAATATAATAGTAGCAAAACAATTAGTTAAATGATTATAAAATAATAAACAATTACAAATGGTTTTATATTAGGTGCCAAGTTAATTGCGGTAGTGGCATAAGTATTAAAAATATTTTAGGTGCAACTTGGGTTTTTCATAAACACCGAAATTTAATAAAACAGAAAAGAAGAAAAGAAATAAAATAGAAAAACAAACTAACAAAAAAAAGAAAAAGAAACCCCCCAAACCCCCGGGCCAACCGACCCAGCTAGCCAACCGGCCGGCCCAGTCGGCCAGCCCACCCCGG
>NC_041388.1:659020857-659021424 GCF_002162155.2 Triticum dicoccoides | reverse complement strand
CGTCACCGCCGCGCCAACCCCCCGCCGTCGCCGCCTGCCCTCGCTCAAGGGCCCGGCCCCGTGCCCCTGACGCCATTCCGGCGCAGCCCCGCCACCTCATCACCGTCGCTGGACCTCGCCGTACGCCACCATCACCGCACAAAGGCCTCGCCGTCGCCGGACCTCCCCACCGGGCCTCCTCATCTCCTCCCCGTCGGACTGCCTCCCCGCCACCGTTGCCGAACCGTCCCCGTCCTCCTCCCCGCCGGACCACATCGAGCCTCGCCGCCACCTCTGCTCGCCAACGCCGGTGAGGGCCGCACCCTCCTCTTCTCCTCTCTACCCCGTGTGCCACGACCTCATCCGTCGCTCGACGTTGCCACCTGACCCACGCGCCGGATGCACCCAGTGCATGCGCCCGCGCCCGCCGGCGGTGCTCTGTCCGCTGCTGTTGTAGCCCGCGCGCTGCCTGCGCCCCACCTCGGCGCCTCGCCCCGCGGCCATCTCCGCCTTCCCCTCGCCGCGCCGGGGGTGCGCCTTCGCCACCGCACACGCGCCCCGCGCCCGTGCCTCTGCACGCGGCCGCTC
>NC_041388.1:659013263-659020693 GCF_002162155.2 Triticum dicoccoides | reverse complement strand
TACGCGGCCGCCATCGGCCGAGGCCATGGCCTCGACGACCCTGCTGGGCGAGCGCCCGTGCCCCCGCCCGATAACCCGTCGCCCGCACCCAGCGCCCACGCCCGCCCGTTAGCGCCCGAACCCGCTAGGCCCCCTGGGGCCAATGACATGGGGGTCCCACCCCAGAACGTTAAAAAAAAGTATATAAAAATAAATAAAACAATAATTAAAATAAAAATAAATTTAATTAATTAATTAATTAATTAAATTAATTAAGTTAATTAACATTAATTAATTAATCTAATTAACCTGTTAGCTTAATTAAACAGTAATTAGTTTAACTAAATCCTAATTAACCTAACAGAGTATGACAGGTGGGTCCCATTGGACCCACGCGTCAGTTTGACCCAGTCAACCCCTGTTGACTGCTGATGTCAGCATGACGTCATGCTGATGTCATAAATCCATTTTCCGAATTAATTAAATAATTAAATAAATTCCAGAAATTAATAAAATCTTTAGAAAATCATATCTTTTAATCCGTAACTCGGATTAAAATATTTTCAACATGAAAGTTGCTCAGAAAGACGAGACGAACCCGGATACGCAGCCTGTTCGTCCACCACACACCTCTAACATACCAAACACGCAACTTTCCCCCTCCGGTTCATCTGTCCGAAAACGCGAAACCCCGGGAATACTTTCCCGGATGTTTCCCCCCTTCGTCGGTATCACCTACTACCGCGATTGGGCACACCTAGCATCGTTACTTGTCATGTCATGCATCGATATGCATTTGTTTGCATTGTATTCATTGTTTCTTCCCCCTCTTCTCTCCGGTAGACTACGAGACCGACGCTGCTGCTGCCCAGTTCGACTACGGAGTTGACGACCCCTCCTTCTTGCCAGAGCAACCAGGCAAGCCCCCCCTTTGATCACCAGATATCGCCTATTCTACTCTATACTACTTGCATTAGAGTAGTGTAGCATGTTACTGCTTTCGTTAATTCTATTCTGATGCATAGCCTGACATTGTCGCTACATCTGTTGATACCTTACCTGCAATCCTAAATGCTTAGTATAGGATGCTAGTTTATCATCATTGGCCCTACATTCTTGTCAGTCTGCCTTGCTATACTATCGGGCCGTGATCACTTGGGAGGTGATCACGGGTATATACTATACATACATACATACTATACAGATGGTGACTAGAGTCGGGTCAGCTCATTGAGTACCCGCAAGTGATTCTGACGAGGGGGCTGGAAGGACAGGTGGCTCCATCCCGGTAGAGGTGGGCCTGGGTTCCCGACGGCCCTCGACTGTTACTTTGTGGCGGAGCGACAGGGCAGGTTGAGACCACCTAGGAGACAGGTGGGCCTGGCCCTGTTCGGCGTTCGCGGATATTTAACAGGCTTAACGAGATCTTGGTATTTGATCTGAGTTGGCTATGAGCCTATACGCACTAACCATCTACGCGGGAGTAGTTATGGGTATCCCGACATCGTGGTATCAGCCGAAGCACTTCAGACGTCAGCGACGGAGCGGCGCGCGCCGAATTGGACTGGAACGCCACTAGGCTAGGTCTGCTTTCGGCCGCCCTCGCAACGTGCAGGTGTGCTATGGGCGATGGGCCCAGACCCCTGTGCGCTTAGGTTTAGACCGGCGTGCTGGCCTCTCTGTTGTGCCTAGGTGGGGCTGCGACGTGTTGATCTTCCGCGGCCGGGCATGACCCAGGAAAGTGTGTCCGGCCAAATGGGATCAAGCGTGTTGGGTTATGTGGTGCACCCCTGCAGGGAAGTTAATCTATTCGAATAGCCGTGATCTTCGGTAACAGGACGACTTGGAGTTGTACCTTGACCTTATGACAACTAGAACCGGATACTTAATAAAACACACCCTTCCAAGTTCCACAGACAACCCGGTGATCGCTTTTCTACAGGGCGACGAGGGGAGGATCGCCGGGTAGGATTATGCTATGCGATGCTACTTGGAGATGATACTTGGAGATACTACTTGGAGATGCTACTTGAAGATGATACATGGAGGACGTCAATCTACTCTCTTCTACATGCTGCAAGACGGAGGCTGCCAGAAGCGTAGTCTTCAACAGGATTAGCTATCCCCCTCTTATTCTGGCATTCTGCAGTTCAGTCCACCGATATGGCCTCCTTACACATATACCCATGCATATGTAGTGTAGTTCCTTGCTTGCGAGTACTTTGGATGAGTACTCACGGTTGCTTTCTCCCCCCTTTTCCCCTTTCCTTTCTTTCTGGTTGTCGCAACCAGATGCTGGAGTCCAGGAGCCAGACACCACCGTCGACGACGACCCCCCTACTACACCGAAGGTGCCTACTACTACGTGCAGCCCGCTGATGACGACCAGGAGTAGTTAGGAGGATCCCAGGCAGGAGGCCTGCGCCTCTTTCGATCTGTATCCCAGTTTATGCTAGCCTTCTTAAGGCAAACTTGTTTAACTTATGTCTGTACTCAGATATTGTTGCTTCCCTTGACTCGTCTATGATCGAGCACTTGTATTCGAGCCCTCGAGGCCCCTGGCTTGTATTATGATGCTTGTATGACTTATTTATGTTTTAGAGTTGTGTTGTGATATCTTCCCGTGAGTCCCTGATCTTGATCGTACACGTTTGCGTGCATGATTAGTGTACGATTGGATCGGGGGCGTCACAAGTTGGTATCAGAGCCGACTGCCTGTAGGAATCCCCTTTTCCAACTCCTTGGCCGAAGTCGAGTCTAGTCGCTGAAAAACTTTTACTAACTTGGCTGTGTGCCTTACTGGCCCACGTCGCCATTGGGTGGTACTAGGATCTTTTACTCCTCGACCTTTACTCTGGGACTCTGAGCTCTCTTCTATTCGGGTTAAATGATTTCGCTAAAAACAAAACTAACTTTAGGTTCTCGATAATACTTGCTCACGGAGAGCCCCTCACTTCAGATGATCGCCTGCTGCACTAGAAGATTCCGAAGTTACTCTACGATGTTCTCTCGAGTCTTTGTGCCATCGCATTTGCGATTTCCTTCCACCGTCAACCCCTATGAAAAACTGCTTACACTTGCCATTCATACAATCATTCCCCGTTGATCTTGTTATTGCAAGATGTCCCGAAATACTCTTTGTTGTTCCGAAAATCCTTTAAGCTTACTGCCTTGCAGTTCTTTACCACATGAATATCCCTATTGAAAATTCCTCGCACTTGTCGAGTATCCGCTCATCCCCAGTTGTTCATGCGTTTCACAAAAGTCTTCAAAATACTATTCGATCTCCCGAAAATCTTATTGAGCCTTTGGCTCTTGAAATTCTTGCTTGCTCGCATTATGGTTAATCCCATTAGTCTCGTAATCTTAATGGCATACCTTGTCATTATCATTTTGAGTCCGTTGATTCAATACGTTGCGAATGCACGCAATCATCAGTTGATCCTTTTAAATTATCTTTCCGGCTCAGACGTCATTTTAAACAAGAGTTGGTTCTCAACCAATCCAAATGCCGTCGATAGTACCCCTAAGGCTATTCAACTTATCCACCCCTAATCAGAACATTGCTTCTGTTCCCTTAATTTGGAAATCATAATTTCTTTGCTTGAGCTCTGGATTAGTTAGTTGTTTCTATAATCCAATGCCCTTGCATTGTTACTTCCTCTGATTGTGTGCCGATGCTCACATCAGCTCTGCTATGGATCGACAGATCCTTTAATGTATTTTATCCGACATTGTCCTTCATATTCAATAACCTTGTGAGCCTTTCCCTTGGATACATAATGCCTTTGGTAAATTGTATCCTCTGCTTTTCTCGACCATGCTCTGCCATCGAGTTTGTGTTATTTACTCTTGAAACTTGTGGTATATGTTTCTAAGAATCCCCTATGGGTTGAACATATGCCTTCTCTAGTCATACCCTTCTGGTGCTTCACCAGACAAAATTTCAACACTACAACTTCATCGAACGTGAGAAGTGAATGAAAGGTTATGCATTGGAGAAGTGGGAGTCGACCTTGAACTTGTGTTCATGCCCATGGACGCGATATATATCCTATCATGAAAGCTTCTTGTAACAATAACTATTTCCTTGATAACTAACCTATGGTATCTGTGAATTGATCCCTTGCAACCGTGGTTCCGACCATGATTGTTCTTCTTTGATCTCATTTCTCGGACAAGTTAAAACAATTGTCTTCTATGGATCAATACACCAGTCCAACCTTTACTTTGATCTTGTGTCAAGTATTACCCCCCTGGTATCTCGAGATTATCATGGAACTACATAACTTTTTATGAGTTCTTCATCAAGTGCTACCTTCCCACCGATTTCAATTTTTCGCGGGCTCTGAGTTATTGAACACTCAAAGACATCGATAACTGAACCAAGTCCGCTCTTCGGTTCAAAAACTCTTCAGTAAGCTTCTATAAGTACGAGTTTGTACCCGATCACGCCATTCCTAGCCTGTTTGGCTATATCATTGTCGTGACGATTCTAACTGTGCTACCTGGTCCTTATTCTCGGAGCACCAATTTTCGACGATGAACTAACCTTACGTCAATCCTCATCGTCATATCATTTCGCCTTGAACAACAAGCTTGGTTTCGAGTTTGTGTCATACCCTTGGTTCCAATAACCTTTCACTTCATCATTACTTGACTTGATGTCGTTACCGATCGATTACATCTTCATGAACTCTCGCGACAAAGGTGTCGTGATCATCAACATTCTGAGCTCATCCAGGATATCAATTGAATTCATGATGAGACATACCATCCTTGCCCTCGATGAATTGTATTATCGTCGACCACTTTATTGCCCTTCCACCAACACAAGCTTGTTCATGTTTGGTGTTATACCTTGAGTTCCTTGCTATCCAGCAATTGTTCTTCTTTACCTTGGAGTATTACCATCCTTTATGTCAAGAATGTTCTGAGATTTGTTCCACCTCTTGAGAATTCTTGACATAGAAATACTTCTCACCATCACCATTCTATCTTGGTCCCCGTGTTAATTCCAACAAGTGAACGGTGTTGTTTGGATTCTTTCCTTCTAGCAACCCTATTTTTTTGAAGTTAATGGTCGAAAGTTCATTCTTAGGCTATTGACTATTGAATCACCATTCTGACATTGGTCGTGCAACCCAACCCATATTTCGGGTGCACCTTTCAACCAATGTTTAATTGCGTATGTTTTCCTCGAGCATACATTTTATACCATTTGATCTGACAAATGTCATCTTCTTGTTCACATTATTGTGGAAATCCATCTTTTGAAAATCTCAATGAATTGTCGCTGAGTCAATCAGCCACCTCCTCACCTCTCCTTGGTTTAATGATGAACTATTGTTTCAGGAACCCGCTCCCATAGTTCATTTCCCGAGAATCTTGCAATGCCATTTCAATGATTTGTGTTGCGCCTTTTCTTCTCGGACATCCTGAGTCTGAGGCATCATGACACCAATTGGATCTGAATCTCGGTCAGATATGATGGTTGGGACAACTTTCCAGGAATTATGTTGTTTGTCCTTTGATGGCCCGATAACATGATGTCATGCCTAGCACCCCCCCTGGCTGGAGGACCTATCATTATGATTTCTTTTGCAAGGATAACCATTCCTCCTGGAGGAAGTGGTAAGACCTATTTTATAAGCTGTTCCTGATGGATCCAATGAGTATCTGTAGTCCGAACTTTGCTTGAAGACCATGTCAATGCTATCTCGAAGCATGTTTCTGGTAAACCAATTTTCAACAAGAACATTTGAAACCCAATACTAAATGTTTCTCGCTCGATTATCCAAACACCGTTGTTTGCGTAATGTCATGAAATTTCTCTCCCCTACCTAAAGAGTTTTCTACATTATATCCTGTCATGGATATCATGCTCTGCTTATCCTTGGGAAGGATATACCCCTGAAATATGTGTTTAAACACATTTTCCTTCCCATTGTTCTGTTTAACCTGATGATCACATTTTCCTTTCCATTGGTTTGTTTGACCTTTCTTGTGATTTATATAACCTAAGCAGTAATAATTTACTTCTTATGTAAACACCTCGGTGTACAACTCTGCCAGTGAGACCCTATTACTTTTGTTGATGACATTTCGATAACCACCGATGGACGGGAACTTTGCCTATTAGTCCGCCTCGTCCAACGAGCAGGAAAATGGTTCTCTTCGTCCCTCGCCCTTGGTATCGACGTTGTTGCCGACTTAATCGACAGGCTACCCTCTGACATGCCTTGCTTGCATGATCGCGCAAGACGTCTCCGCCCTTCCTACTTTTAACCCACATGGTGGGCCCATAACCCACAGTTCCACCAGGATCGAAACCTGACTCTCCTGTACACCCTCATGTTTCCAAAGTTATTCCTCGCGCGTGGACTCGTATGAAATTCATGAGCCACCTACCGATGAGATCATCAATTCTGGTATCAGACGCAATACTTATTCTCGTTGCTCTGAACCCCTTTCACCTTCTATATTAGGCATCAAACGCTTGCCTATCCGTTTGAAACTTCTCATGGTACCTCCTTACTTTGCTCTCGATATTTTCTTAAGTTTGAATTCGAGAGTACTTCCGCCACCTTCCTCGATGTTATCGACCAGATAATCGACCTTGCAGAGGTTTGTTCTTCCGGAAACCTATTCGTAAGTACGATGAAGATCCCGAAGGAAGGACGTCGACTTCATCATGATGACCGGAAGCAAAGGAATGAAGACATCAATGTATTGGACCGATCTCTTCGAGAAGAGCAAGCCACAATGATAAGATTCGTTAAAATTTCGTAACCAAATCCATTCCCCCTTACTCCCGCTCCTAAATCTCGGGACGAGATTTCTTATAGTGGAGGAGAATTGTGACGCCCGGGTATTTAAGCTACAGTGAACCTCTGCTAATGATGCCACGTCACCTCGTTTACTGTTGGTAAACTCGTGTTAGTTCAAAACGATTCAAATTCAAATTTAAAATATAGGCAAACAACAAAAGTTTTCAAATAATAAAACTAAAATGTTCTGGTGGTGCCAAATAATGCGTAGGTAATTATGGTGGAGAAACCACACTTGTATAAAATATGTAAATACTCAAAATGAATATAATAGTAGCAAAACAATTAGTTAAATGATTATAAAATAATAAACAATTACAAATGCTTTTATATTAGGTGCCAAGTTAATTACGGTAGTGGCATAAGTATTAAAAATATTTTAGGTGCAACTTGGGTTTTTCATAAACACCGAAATTTAATAAAACAGAAAAGAAGAAAAGAAATAAAATAGAAAAACAAACTAACAAAAAAAAGGAAAAGAAACCCCCCAAACCCCCGGGCCAACCGACCCAGCTAGCCAACCGGCCGGCCCAGTCGGCCAGCCCACCCCGGCCGGCCCACCTCTCCCCGCATAACCCCCCACCCCCCCGACCGAACCCTAGCCTCATCACCCCACTCACC
>NC_041388.1:658998526-659012409 GCF_002162155.2 Triticum dicoccoides | reverse complement strand
CATGGCCTCGACGACCCTGCTGGGCGAGCGCCCGTGCCCCCGCCCGATAACCCGTCGCCCGCACCCAGCGCCCACGCCCGCCCGTTAGCGCCCGAACCCGCTAGGCCCCCTGGGGCCAATGACATGGGGGTCCCACCCCAGAACGTTAAAAAAAGTATATAAAAATAAATCAAACAATAATTAAAATAAAAATAAATTTAATTAATTAACTAAATTAATTAAGTTAATTAACCTTAATTAATTAATATAATTAACCTGTTAGCTTAATTAAACAGTAATTAGTTTAACTAAATCCTAATTAACCTAACAGAGTATGACAGGTGGGTCCCATTGGACCCACGCGTCAGTTTGACGCAGTCAACCCCTGTTGACTGCTGATGTCAGCATGACGTCATGCTGACGTCATAAATCCATTTTCCGAATTAATTAAATAATTAAATAAATTCCAGAAATTAATAAAATCTTTAGAAAATCATATCTTTTAATCCATAACTCGGATTAAAATATTTTCAACATGAAAGTTGCTCAGAACGACGAGACGAACCCGGATACGCAGCCCGTTCGTCCACCACACACCTCTAACATACCAAACACGCAACTTTCCCCCTCCGGTTCATCTGTCCGAAAACGCGAAACCCCGGGAATACTTTCCCGGATGTTTCCCCCCTTCGTCGGTATCACCTACTACCGCGATTGGGCACACCTAGCATCGTTACTTGTCATGTCATGCATCGATATGCATTTGTTTGCATTGTATTCATTGTTTCTTCCCCCTCTTCTCTCCGGTAGACTACGAGACCGACGCTGCTGCTGCCCAGTTAGACTACGGAGTTGATGACCCCTCCTTCTTGCCAGAGCAACCAGGCAAGCCCCCCCTTTGATCACCAGATATCGCCTATTCTACTCTATACTGCTTGCATTAGAGTAGTGTAGCATGTTACTGCTTTCGTTAATCCTATTCTGATGCATAGCCTGACATTGTCGCTACATCTGTTGATACCTTACCTGCAATCCTAAATGCTTAGTATAGGATGCTAGTTTATCATCATTGGCCCTACATTCTTGTCAGTCTGCCTTGCTATACTATCGGGCCATGATCACTTGGGAGGTGATCACGGGTATATACTATACATACATACATACTATACAGATGGTGACTAAAGTCGGGTCAGCTCATGGAGTACCCGCAAGTGATTCTGACGAGGGGGCTGGAAGGACAGGTGGCTCCATCCCGGTAGAGGTGGGCCTGGGTTCCCGACGGCCCTCGACTGTTACTTTGTGGCGGAGCGACAGGGCAGGTTGAGACCACCTAGGAGACAGGTGGGCCTGGCCCTGTACGGCGTTCGCGGATATTTAACACGCTTAACGAGATCTTGGTATTTGATCTGAGTTGGCTACGAGCCTATACGCACTAACCATCTACGCGGGAGTAGTTATGGGTATCCCGACGTCGTGGTATCAGCCGAAGCACTTCAGACGTCAGCGACGGAGCGGCGCGCGCCGAATTGGACTGGAACGCCACTAGGCTAGGTCTGCTTTCGGCCGCCCTCGCAACGTGCAGGTGTGCTATGGGCGATGGGCCCAGACCCCTGTGCGCTTAGGTTTAGACCGGCGTGCTGGCCTCTCTGTTGTGCCTAGGTGGGGCTGCGACGTGTTGATCTTCCGCGGCCGGGCATGACCCAGGAAAGTGTGTCCGGCCAAATGGGATCAAGCGTGTTGGGTTATGTGGTGCACCCCTGCAGGGAAGTTAATCTATTCGAATAGCCGTGATCTTCGGTAACAGGACGACTTGGAGTTGTACCTTGACCTTATGACAACTAGAACCGGATACTTAATAAAACACACCCTTCCAAGTTCCACAGACAACCCGGTGATCGCTTTTCTACAGGGCGACGAGGGGAGGATCGCCGGGTAGGATTATGCTATGCGATGCTACTTGGAGATGATACTTGGAGATACTACTTGGAGATGCTACTTGAAGATGATACATGGAGGACGTCAATCTACTCTCTTCTACATGCTGCAAGACGGAGGCTGCCAGAAGCGTAGTCTTCAACAGGATTAGCTATCCCCCTCTTATTCTGGCATTCTGCAGTTCAGTCCACCGATATGGCCTCCTTACACATATACCCATGCATATGTAGTGTAGTTCCTTGCTTGCGAGTACTTTGGATGAGTACTCACGGTTGCTTTCTCCCCCCTTTTTCCCCTTTCCTTTCTTTCTGGTTGTCGCAACCAGATGCTGGAGTCCAGGAGCCAGACGCCACCGTCGACGACGACCCCCCTACTACACCGGAGGTGCCTACTACTACGTGCAGCCCGCTGATGACGACCAGGAGTAGTTAGGAGGATCCCAGGCAGGAGGCTTGCGCCTCTTTCGATCTGTATCCCAGTTTGTGCTAGCCTTCTTAAGGCAAACTTGTTTAACTTATGTCTGTACTCAGATATTGTTGCTTCCGCTGACTCGTCTATGATCGAGCACTTGTATTCGAGCCCTCGAGGCCCCTGGCTTGTATTATGATGCTTGTATGACTTATTTATGTTTTAGAGTTGTGTTGTGATATCTTCCCGTGAGTCCCTGATCTTGATCGTACACGTTTGTGTGCATGATTAGTGTACGATTGGATCGGGGGCGTCACAATCACTACTAACAATTTTTTTATACTTTTTTTTCAAAACTAGTAATGGCACACCAATGTATAGTGCACCATTACTAGTTCAAACTAGTAATGGCGCACCACAACCACGGTGCGCCACTACTAATAATTTTTTTTGCAAAAACTAGTTACTAACTTTCTTTGCACCCCCCCCCCTCTCGGACAGCCTTTTCAGATTTAGAAAGAATAAAAGAAAATGATGGAAATGTAAAAAAAAGAAAAGAAAAGAAGTTTCTCATGTGATATGTGGTGTAGTTGTTGGGAAAATTTACAAATATTATTTCGACTTTATTTGCAAAATCTCTCTGGAATTTAATAAAATGGGCATAACTTTTGCATACGAACTCGGATTAAAAAGTTTTTTATATGAAAAGTTACATCCGAATTCAACAGGGGAACCCCGTTGAAGATTTTTAGAATCATCAAAAACCTAACAGAACGAAAGATACGGGGCTTTTAAGATCTAGAGGGGGAATAATGAAAAATAATTCAAACCAAGTAGTGGCGCACCATTTGCTAGGTGCGCCACTTGTAACCGAAAAAAAAATTGGTTTCAAAAAAATTGGATTTTTTTTCAAAATATGATACGTAATATGACCGAGAAGTTTGAAATATTTTTTCAAAACTTCATCACACTCATGAACATGAACAAAGTCCTAGACATCAACAAGGTTTAATAGGATTCATATGATAGATATATCAAAAAGTGCCTGTTAAGTGAGTTGGTGCTGGGGTTGGATAGAACTGCGAAGTTAAGCATGCTCGGGCTGGAGTAGTGTGAGGATGGGTGACCTTCCGAGAAGTTTGACCACGAGGTGCGATTTGACTTGAGATTAAGCATATTGTCCCGAGATTAAGCCATAGTGACCCATTACTATTTGTCACTAGTGGCTGGTAATAGTGGGGCATATATAGTGCGTCATCAATGATAAAAATAGGTGCGCCGCTAATTAGCCTTTTTCTAATAGTGACTGACCTGTGAGTTGCAATGTGACGAGGGGGTTTACACACTCTGCTCTGCAACAACGAAGACGTAAATCAGACGATTATCTAACCCACGAATCAAGGCGACCAACGGAAGTCCGGACAGGAACGGGGAACCTTGGCACCAACGCCGGCGAACCACGCCACCTTCCTCGAGCGAAACCCAAGTTCTGACAAGCCACCGAATAACACAAAACATTGCGCTGGGTCAGTAACAATAGCTTACGAGGCCCGACCCTAGAAGAACTGAATAATCCCACAACTGGAGCAACGCGTCGGGTGCGATCCAATGTCATGCACGACTGCTCATTGGCGTACTGATCGGTGTGTTGTGCGGACGTTCTGACAGCTGACGCATTAGCATTAAGATTTGGATTATCCGTGACGCAAAGGGCGGGAGTTTAACCGTCTTGTTATCAACTCAGAGAATTTGAAAGTCATTGACACCATGAGGAACAAAGAATGTTATGTAGGAGTGGCGGCAGTTGCCTTTGATGATTAACATTATATGTCTTGTGATTTCCCTGGTACGAGTTTCAAACATTGTAATAGAAAAACAAACAAGAGCATCTCCAATAACAACCCGCAAAAACCTCCCACATTTGTCCGCGGACAATAGAGGGGCCAGTCTACGAACATAGATGCAAAAGGTCAACATCCAATGCTAACCGTATACATTTCAAACTATTTTTCAACAAACCGTATGAAATTCATGCAAGTACGGCCAGATTTCGTACAAACATGAAGGATTTCACATAAACAGGACGGATTTAACTACATTTAGAACAACAAAAAAAGATCCGCCCCTAAACCTATCCCACGGCAGCGGCGGCCGGCGTCCAACCCCGTGTCGTCCTCCTTTTGCCGTCTCCATGAGCACTGGCAATAAGACCAATGAAGTAAAGGTGTGATCTTTAGTGAGGAAGAGTAAAACACGGGAGACGGACCGGCCAACATGGGACACTAGGCCCTGCCGCCTCCCGTGGCCTACTCATCCTCGGAGGAGTCCGCGCCTTGTCCGTCGCCTGTGGACGTAAGGTCCACGAGGGAGATGGTGGTGCCTTGGTTGTTGTCGTCCCACCCGATTGGCTGATGGTTCGTCGGCGGCGTGTAGGAGGCGCAGCTAGCTATGTTCTCCTCCATGACCGCCTGCAGCTGCGCCTCCCCGCCCGCCGCTTCCTGACGAGCGGCGGCTTGAGCGTGGACGGCATCGTAGATGCCATGCTGCTCCATGATGAAATTTGGGTTCGTCGCGCCCATGGCCGCCACGGCCTCCTCGCTCGCGCGCTCATCGCAGATCTAGCCCTCCGCCAGCCGATGCTGCTCCAGGAGGAACAGGTTGTACCACTGTTCCTCCTGAGCCTACTCCATGGTGAAGTCGGCGTGCACAGCAGGCACTGGAGCCGGGGCGGAGTCGTCAGAGCCTGTCACCATCGTGGTGTCGTCCTCGTCGTCGGAGACCTCGGGCAAGCTGGACGGCAAGCCGGCCTCGATCTTCCTGGCACGGTGGCTATGCCAGGCGGCGGCAAAGGCGGTCACCGCATGCTTCATCCCCAGCCACAGACTGTCTCACAGTGCTTTCCCGCTGGCGGTCATGGCGAAGGATGTGGAGGGGTTGGTGTTGTGGTGTGGACTTAGCCGGGTGTGGCCGCCTTTATATAGCAGATTCCGATGAGGCGGGGCGTCCGGGTGCGTCAATGCGAGGCGCCGGAATGGGTTTCTCCGCCGGCGAGCCTGCTTAATGGCGGCAGATGGACGAACCGCGGCATTGAACGGATGCCGTAGATATATGTCCCATTCCGTCCAGTCACGTGTCTCCAGCATTAAACAGGCGCGGACACCGGGAACACGTCACGGGCCGCGCCCTCGGTCGGTGGGCCACTTTAATGGCGGAGGCAGTGAGAGGCCACATTCGCCCTGAGCCGTCTTTAATATTGAAGGCGCACTCTACAGCAACATGAATGCGGTCAGCTGGTGTCTGGCGGGAGCGCGTGCGGGAGGGGGATGGTGGGTCAGGGCGGTCAGAAACGGGTTTGGGATCAGTACGGATTCCCGCAAACCTCCCCTACGTTTGTCTTTGATTTATAAGAGAAATCGCATCTGGACCGTTCCGTGGACCAATACAGGTCGCCGTTGGATAGCTTCCGCGATCCAGACAATGCTATCTGAACGGTTGCGGGAGGTCTACGGATCCATCTTGAAGATGCCCTAAGATCGCTTGTGAGCTTGCTAGGTTGGCTTGATATTTTATGGCTTATGCTCCTCGTAGATGATGTAAGCGGTTATTTCAAATTAATAAAGTTATATTTGTTTGAAAGAAATGGAGCTGAGCTGCCGACATACCCGCAGTGGGTGACTGCTCTGATCTGAATTCCCCATCGCTTTTGACTTCTGCGACTATGATTCGAAACCAGTCGTTGGTTATGGAATTTCACGCGCTAAAATTAGGTGGTGGTCCAGTCGTGGAGACTTCCTTACACGAACCACATGTGGTGCATTTCGCTGTCACTAGCTACGCCCTCGATCGAGTGGATGATCCAACTGCTGCCGGGTCCTTAAATATAGCCATCGCCACTCCACAAGGCACTACGAACACACCACACAAGTACCAAAAATGGCCAGGCCAAGGCAGCTGGTCCAGGCTACGGTGATCCTCCTCCTAGCGACATGGTTCCTCCGGAGCTCGTCAGCTCCGGCCATGCTTGCGCCCCCGCCGCCACCACAACCACCGGACACCCTCTGCATCCCCTACGAGCGGGATGCACTTCGCGAGTTCAAGGCTAGCCTCACCGACCCAGGCAACTACCTCTCGTCGCGGCGAGACGATGAGTGCTGTCGATGGATAGGCGTCGAGTGCAGCAACCGAACCGGCCACATCATCAAGCTCGAGCTCATCGGGTCTAACACCATGGGTTGGCCTATGGGAGGTGAGATAAACCCCTCCTTGCTCACTCTACGACATCTGAGGCATCTTGATCTCTCGTTCAACGACTTTGGTGGCATGCCCATTCCGGAGTTCATCGGCGGTCTTGGGAGCCTGACGCATCTCCTCCTCTCCGGCTCGTTTTTCGGCGGGCAAATCCCTCCCCACCTCGGAAACCTCTCCAACCTGCTCATCCTTGACCTATCAAATCAGATGCACAGTTGTTACTCGCCCGACCTCGCATGGGTCTCGCAGCTATGGAAGCTACAGTACCTTGGCATGTCTCAGGTGGACCTCACCACCGTCGTCGACTGGGCTCATGTTGTTAACATGCTCCCCTCCTTCATAACTCTTGAACTACAATCTTGCGGGCTTCGGAGCACTATGCCTCCACCGTTGAACTCCAACCTCACATCACTAGAGAACCTCTACCTCGACTCCAACTTCTTTAACTCATCCTTTGGAGCCAACTACTTGGCTTGGGATCTCCCTGCTCTTAGAGTGCTTTCAATGTATAGCTGCGGGATTTGTGGTTATATCCCTTCCGCGGTCGGAAACTTTACCTCCATCCGATCATTGGTCCTTGACAATAACAACTTCTCCGGGATGGTGCCATCGACCTTCAAGAAACTCAAGGAACTACAAATGCTCAAATTATCACACAACCTCATTAGCGGGGCCATAGAAGATCTATTGTTGCATAGATTGCCAACAGATGAGTTACAAGAGTTGCACTTGGACCACAACAGCTTGACAGGGAGAATCCCAGCTCGTTTAGAGCACTTTAGCAGCTTGACCACACTTCGGCTGAATGACAACAAACTATTTGGAGAGGTACCCGTTGGTATACGAGAACTCACAAATTTAAAGGAGTTACAGTTAAACTCAAACAACCTACATGGTACAATCACTGAAGACCATTTCATGAACCTGACTAGCCTAGAAGTGTTGTGGCTCTCCAATAATTCCTTAACCGTGTTGGTTAACAACACATGGAACACTCCATTCAAATTAACTTCAGCGAGCTTTAGATCTTGCATCCTAGGACCACAGTTTCCAACATGGATTAGCCAAACAACACTCGGCACTCTTGATATTTCAAACACAAGTATACATGATTCCATTCCTGATGAGTTTTGGACTGCAGTTTCCCGTGCTAAAATTTTGGATTTGTCGGGAAATCAAATTGTTGGCAGGCTTCCCACAGTTTTTCTGTTTGGTGGATTGGAAGCTATGATATTGGATATCAGTTCTAACCAGCTTGTTGGCCCGATTCCAACACTCCCAAAGAGCCTTCTCTACTTGGACCTCTCTGGGAACAACCTGTCAGGCAAACTGCCAACAGATATTAGAGCACCAGAGATGCAAGTACTCATGCTCTTCAAAAATTCCTTTTCTGGCATCATTCCATGCTCCCTGTTTGAGTTGGAACAATTGAATTTCTTAGACCTATCAGAGAACCAACTAAATGAGACATTGCTGGATTGCCCTCACGCACCAGAAACTTCAAATCTTTTCAAGCTTAGCTTGCATAACAACAATCTTTCGGGAGAATTTCCATCGTTTCTTCAGAGGTGTAAAGAACTGAAATTCCTTGATCTAGCATACAATCAATTTTCTGGGAGCTTGCCGACGTGGATCGGTTCAAAGTTACCATACTTGGCATTTATGCGGTTGCGGTCAAACATGTTCTCTGGTGGTATCCCTGTTGAACTCACCGGGATGAAGGGGCTTCAGTATTTAGACATTGCAAGTAATAACATCTCAGGGGACATACCAATGTCATTTGGGATCTCATGGCTATGGCTCATACTCCCAACCAACAAGATGCCCTTTTCCAAATTGTCCACTTTCGATCGGCTTCCACATATATGTTCCTCATCGATCCCTCTGATATGGATAGTTTGGTGGTGGTCACAAAGGGTCAAGAGCTCGAATACACAACAGGAATCGCGTACATGGTGAACATTGATTTTTCCTGCAACAGATTAACAGGGAAGATTCCTCGGGAAATCGGCATGCTTGTAGCATTAACAACCCTAAATTTGTCTTGGAATCATCTCAGCGGCATGATACCCCAAACTATTGGTGAGCTACAGGCAGTAGAATCTTTCGACCTCTCTCATAACGAGCTCTCTGGTGAAATCCCTACAAGTTTGGCATCTCTAACATCGTTGACCCATTTGAACTTGTCATATAACAACCTGACGGGAACTATACCATCTGGAAATCAGTTAAGGACTCTGGATGACCAGCCATCCATATATGTTGGCAACCCAGGTCTCTGTGGTCCACCTATATCAAGCAACTGTTCAGGAACTGGAATCACCCCACGGGCTCTTGAAGATGGGCATGAGGGCGTGAGCGATGGGTTGTCACTATACCTCGGTATTGGCACCGGGTTTTTAGCTGGTCTCTGGATTGTCTTTTGTGGCTTCTTGTTCAAGCAGAATTGGAGAATTCGTTGGTTCTCATTTTGTGACAGCGTGTATGATTGGATTTATGTGAAAGTGGCACTGAGTCGGGCTTCACTGGCAAGAAAAATGCCAGTAAGGGCTGGCTGAGATCATGGCTAGGTGGAACTTCTGTTCTTACATAGTATGAATCTGGGATTAGTATTAAGCCCCTTTTGTCTTATGTAATGCTTTTCTTTGCCATCTAAGTTGTAGCATGATAAAATGTGCATGTTTTCTTCTTATGGATATGTATATGAACTAAGACATGTGTATGGCTGTATTACCAAATTTCAGTGATAATAAATATTGTCCTGTGAGTTGCCTCATCAGAATTCAGAGGCTCTCGAACCTGAGGCGACATTGCCCAAGCTTGTTGCCTCATCAGAATTCAGAGCCTCACAGTGCCACGTACGGTATTGACCTGTGAATTGCAATGTGACGAAGGGATCTTCAGTCTGCTCTGCAACAACCGATCAAGCACCAAATCAGACGATTATCTCACGTGTGAATCATGGCGACCAAAAAAAAAAACTGGACACGAACGACTCACCTTGGCACCAACGCCGACAACCACACCTTTGGCACGAAACTATACACGCATGAACACACACTTATTACATGGAGCTGGTACCCTGAGGATATGCCGCCCGGCCGGGTAGGGCCGCCATGGTAGATGAGCAGGATAGCATGAGCGATGCATTGTCATTGTACCTCGGCATTGGCACGGGGTTGGTAGCAGGTCTCTGGATTGTCTTTTGTGGCTTGTTATTCAAGAGGAATTGAAGAATTCGCTGGTTCTTGTTCACTGACAGAGTGTATGATTGGGTTTATTTGCAAGTGGCACTGAGTTGGGCTTCACCGGCACGAAATAAACCCGTAGGCTCTGGCTGAGATCAGTGATTTCTGTTCTTACATAGTATGAATCTGGGATTGGTATTAAGCCTTCTTGCCTTCTGTAATATTCTTCTTTTGTATGCAAGTTATAGCATGATAAAGTTTGGTCGTTGGCATCTTACGAATATGTATATGTATTCAGACATGTGTATGACTGTATGACCAAACTCCAGTAAGAATAAATAGACGAAAGCAGTTGGCTCTCGAACCTGCGGCGACATTGTCCAGGCTCTGCTTCTTCATCAGAATTCATAATTTAGAGCCTCACATTGGCAGTTTGACACGTACTGTACTGACCCGTGAGTTGCAGCGTGACGAGGGGATCTTCGCATTCTTCTCTGCAGCAACCGAGCGCCAAACCAGACGAGCATCCCGGCCATGAATCACAGCGACGGATGAATCGTCCTTCACCTGGAGCCACACCGTTGGTGAGTGGATTGGGGGCGCACCCGTTGGTGAGTGGGACGGCACCGGGGGCGACCAGCTGGATCGGCTGCGAGGGCAGAGCGAAGCGGGTCGGTAAGAAATTCACTGAAGGCGGAGAGCGCGCGCACGTGTTGGTTGGGGAGGGAGTGAGTCGCTGACCTTGAAGGCGGGCGGTGGAGGAAGTCGGCGGAGCCCGTCGCGCCGCCGAGCCAAGAAAAGTGGCGACAGGGGGATTGCTAGGATTTTTCTTTTATTTTCGGCCGTTCCGCGGGAGCCGTTGGGCCTTTGCAGTCCGCAGTTACATGGATGGGCTGCTAATGTGAGCAGAGACATGGGCTCGGCTAGTTTGGTTGGACTAAAACCACCTGGGTTTGCAGGTATTCAAGTGGCCCCAACGGCTCCCACCGTTAACCACTTGTTGTTTGCAGATGATAGCCTGTTGCTATTCAAGGCCAACGTAGAGGGTGCAGGTGTGGCATCAAACTTGCTCGAGACCTACTGCGCAGCTTCGGGGCAGAGAATCAATCATGAGAAGTCTTCAATTTTCTTCAGTAAGTCGTGTCATGCCACGTTGAAGGAATCAATAAAAAACACCTTGCATGTGCACAAGGAGACTTTGAATGAACGCTATCTAGGCATGCCAACCGATGTGGGACGTTCGAAAAATGGCACGTTCAAATACTTGAGAGACCGGGTGTAGGAGAAGATCAAAGGATGGATGGAGAAGCTGTTGTCCTCAGCAGGTAAAGAAGTGTTAATCAAGGCTGTGGCCCAAGCGATACCAGTCTATTCTATGTCCTGTTTCAGGTTGCCAAGAGGCCTTTGTGAAAATATAACCTCAATCATACGACAGTTTTGGTGGGGAAGCAAGCAGGGGAGAAGAAAGCCCGCATGGGTGGCTTGGGATATTATGACAAGCCCGAAAAGTTTGGGAGGGTTGGGATTTCGGGATATGGAGATCTTCAACTTAGCTCTACTAGCACGGCAAGCGTGGAGGCTGCTAACGGGGGAACTGAGCTTAAGTGCCAGGATTTTAAAAGCTGTTTATTTCCTGGAGGTTTCTATTCTTGAGGCGGAGCTTGGGTCACACCCTTCTCAGGTTTGGCGCTCGATCATTGACGGTCGGGATGTTTTGATACAGGGTACTGTGAAGAGGATTGGAGATGGCGAGTCCACTTATATCTGGAGACACAATTGGATACCGAGGGAGGGAGTAAGAAGACCTATCACATCGCTAACGCAAAACCCTCCGATCATGGTCTCCGAGCTTATAGATAGTACCACGGCATCGTGGAAAGAGGAGCTGATTCGAGCAACCTTTGCTCGGTTTGATGCCGACGATATTCTGAAGATACCACTGTGTACTCGCAAGGTTGCGGACTTTTGGGCTTGGCAGGAAGAACCAAGAGGAAATTTCAGTGTTCGGTCCTGTTACCGCATGATCCTCAGAACAAAGCATGAGCGGGAGGCCTGGCTGAGCGGAGAAGCGGGAACTTCTATTGTGCAGCAGGAGGCGGACAAGTGGAGTACTATTTGGCACATGCAGGTTCCATCGAAACTACGCATGTTCGTTTGGAGATTGGCGAGAAACTCCATGCCCACTATTGATTTACTCAAACACCGCAATATGGCCACCGAGGACAAATGCCCTTTGTGCGGGGCGGTTGACTCTTGGAGACATGCACTTTTATGTGTCCGATGTCAAGCAGCGTTTGGGCCTTAGCTCCGGAGGAGTTGGTTCATCATCTCGTGGACAGAGTGGAAGAACACCCCAAGGATTGGCTTTTTGCTATGAGTGGAGTGTTGAACGGAGATATGTTTGCACACATGATTGTTATTATGTGGGCAATTTGGCGAGCACGAAGGAAAGCGATCTATGAGGACATCTTCCAATCACCGCAATCTACTTATGGATTTATCACAAGCTTTCTTGATGACTTGAGATATATTAAGGCAAGTGAACCTCGGAGGACCGTAGTCAAAGCTGCAAGACCAACCCAGTGGCAGGCTCCGGCCACGGGATGCGTGAAGATCAATGTGGACGCGGCCGCACCAAGGCAAGCCCGTTTCGGGGCTGTGGGTGCAATCTGCAGAAGTTCAGATGGTCTGTTTTTGGGAGCTTCGGCGCTGATCATAGAGCATATTGGGGACCCGGAAACGCTGGAGGCCATGGCGATCAGAGAAGGCCTTGCACTTGCGGAGGACTTGTACCAAAGGCGCATTCATGTTGCATCGGATTGCAAGAAGGCAGTAGACTCTCTGAAAAAGGAGGACGCATCTCCATATGGTGCTATTGTGCATGAAATATTAAGCCATTCTGCAACTTTTGATATGTGTAGGTTTAGCCATGAGTTTAGGAGCTCAAATTATGAAGCTCACAACTTAGCGAAGCATGCTTTATCTCTCGGGGGTGGCCGCCGTGTATGGTTAGGCCATCCCGGAGATCTTTCTTTCGTCCCTGTAAACATTGTGACGAATCAATAAAAAGCTTCGTGTGTTGTCTCAAAAAAAAAACCTGGGTTTGCCGTCCTTTCCTCTTCCCCCGTTCTCCAAAAAAAAAACTACCAGTACTACTTACTTTATGTCATTGTCTCAAAAAAAACTATAATTAGAGGGTTTGTCTTACATAATTGGAGGATACTCTTTGCAAAGTTCACCCATTTCTTTAATGGTGACGACTAGTGTAGTACTACTTTGCGACATTTGTTGCTACAGAGGAGTTTTACGGTTTTTTCACACATTCGTTTTTCAAAATATTTTATCTATTGAACCGTGTGTGTCCAAATCATGAACCGTTTTCACCGTTGCATTTCCCCCGTCGAGATTTTGAAACTAGGTCCACGTGTGGGTTGGAGAGGGAGTGAGTTATTGACCTTGAAGCCGGAATTTTTCGGAAGTCCACGGAGCCCGTCGTGCGGCGATGAGCGAAGAGTGGATGGCGAAATGTTGCCGCAAAACTCACAGCAAACGCTTATGCAATACACAAACTATTCAGTAATATAAGTTGAAATGGTCATTTATTTAAAAATTCAAATGTTCATGACTTCTAGAAGAAATGTTCATGTGTGCCATGTATCTATCATGGAGAAAACTGAAGAAGAAAGTAAAACATTTTTTATCTACGTAACATAAGTCAATGGTAAAAAATTAAAAAGAAGAAGCAAAACTCTAGAATTCATTGAGCTGATAGCAGTGTCTTCATTGACTGCGTCATGTGTGTGGCACGCATCCCCACGAAGCCCAGGCAACGCCCATCCCTCTTCCTCCCTTGTTTGCATGTTGCACAACAACCATTCCTTCCTTTGTTCCCCAGTGAGATCTGTTTCTCATCTCCTACCTTCTACCTTCCGCTATGGACGCACTCTCCCTCTTCCTATCCCCTTCTGAACTTGCCGCCATGGGACACACTTTCCCTCTCCCTCTCCCTTCCGGCGTCACCCCCAATCCTGCCGCGCCATTTTCTAATCCCTACTTAAGCCGCCCAACACTCCTCCCCAAGTGTTTGATCCCATTGACGAGCGAGAAGTTGTCCCCATGGCCGGT
>NC_041388.1:658921306-658998324 GCF_002162155.2 Triticum dicoccoides | reverse complement strand
ACTAGTCTTTTCTACAACGGTTTGTCGTGCTACAATGGGAGCGGCGACCTGCACGCATTTGCAACACCATCGATGTTGCAAAGTGGTCATCACAACATCACCTTTGTTGCTAACAAGGGGGGACGTTCACAACACCACCGGTGTGATGTCTACTATACAACTTATTCTTATAGACTCCTGTTGGGCCTCCAAGCACAGAGTTTTGTAGGACAGTAGCAATTTTCCCTTGAGTGGATGACCTAAGGTTTTATCAATCCACGAGAGGCGTAGGATGAAGATGGTCTTGATGGAAATATGCCCTAGAGGCAATAATAAAGTTGTTATTATTATATTTCCTTATACATGATAAAGGTTTATTATTCATGCTAGAATTGTATTGATCAGAAACTTAAATACATGTGTGCATACATAAACAAATACCGTGTCCCTAGTGAGCCTCTGCTAGACTAGTTCGTTGATCAAAGATGGTTTAGGTTTCCTAACCATGGACATGTGTTGTCACTTGATAACGGGTTCACATCATTAGGAGAACTAGATGATAACCCGCACGTTGTTGCGGGAATTGGTTGCAGTATATTTAGATGATATTTGATTGTGTGGAATATAAATATTTGGATTAGTAACATGTGAACCAAAATAAAAAAATGTATACAACTTAGTATATTTTATTAGGTACAATTGTAAAATATTTGTTGAATGTAAGTAGAATAATAGAATGAATTTTTTCCATGCATGGTTGCATGTGGTGGTTGGTTTTTTCCCATGCATGGTTGCATGATGATGTGGGTCTTATCACATTCATAATTATATGGTGATGTGGCATGCTTGCATGTTGAGATAAATAAGTTAGTGGGGATGAATCTCTTAGGTATATAGGATGATGTGATGGACAAGACCCATCTGTTAGCTTAGCATATGATCGTCAGTTTATTGCTACTGTTTTCTTAGTGTCAAATACATATTCCTTCGACCATGAGATCATGCAACCCCCGGACACCGGAGAAATGTCTTGTGTGCTATCAAATGTCACAATGTAACTGGGTCATCATAAAGATGCTCTATAGGTATCTCCGAAGGTGTCTGTTGAGTTGGCATGGATCGAGATTAGGATTTGTCACTCCGTGTATCAAAGAGGTATCTCTCGACCCTCTCGGTAGTACACATCACAAGAAGCTTGCAAGCAAAGTGACTAAGGAGTTAGTTACGAGATGATGTATTATAGAACGAGTAAAGAGACTTGTCGGTCATGAGATTGAACTAGGTATGACGATACCGACGATCGAATCTCGGGCAAGTAACATACCGACGGACAAAGGGAACTGCGTATGTTGTCATAAAGGTTCGACCGATAAAGATCATCGTAGAATATGTAGGAACCAATATGGGCATCCAAGTCCCGCTATTGGTTATTGACCGGAGAAGCGTCTCGGTCATGTCTACATCATTCTCGAACTCGTAAGGTCCGCAGGCTTAACGTCCGTTGACGATATAGTATTATATGAGTTATGTATGTTGGTGACCGAATGTTGTTCAGAGTCCCAGATGAGATCACAGACTTGACGAGGAGCTCCGGAATGGTCCTGAGGTAAAGATTGATATATGGGATAATAGTGTTTGGTCTCCGGAAGGGTTCTGGAATTCACCGGAATTGGGGTTTCGGATGTTTACCAAAATGTTCTGGTGCGAGAACACTTTATGTGGGCCAAGGGTTAAAGCCCACGGGGTTTTAGGAAGGTGGAAAAGGAAGTTTTGTGGAGGCGAGGGGCTAGACGCCAGGGACCCTGGCGTCTGGGGCTATATGCCGAGAACCCTGGCGTCTGGTCCTGTAGTCCGAGAAGGACTCTTGCCTTGCGGGCTAAACCGGCTTTGAGGAGGCCCTTTCTCCAAGAAATGACCCCAGGGCTCAACATATAAATAGAGGGGCAGGGCTAGCAGCCGGAACACATCAAGATTCACCAAGCCGTGCGCCGACAACTCCGCCCCTTCTAGTTTATCATCCATCATAGTTTCCGTTGTGCTTGGCGAAGCCCTGCGGAGATTGTTCTTCACCATCACCGTCACCACGCCGTCGTGCTGCCGAAACTCATCTACTAATTCGCCCCTCTTGCCGGATCTAGAAGGCGAGGACGTCATCAAGTTGAACGTATGCTAAACGCGAAGGTGTCGTACGTTTGATACTTGATTGGGATGGATCGTGAAGGTGTACGACTACATCAACCGCATTGATAAATGCTTGCGCTTAGTGATCTACAAGGGTATGTAGATGCTCTCCCCTCTCGTAGCTATGCATCTCCATGTATAGATCTTGCGTGTGCGTAGAAAATTTTTATTTTCCATGCAATGTTCCCCAACAGGTCTCTCACAAACAACCCTGCAACCAAATACAAGAAATCTTTTGTGTCCCCAACACACCCAATAAAATGGTAAATTGTATAGGTGCACTAGTTCGGCGAAGAGATGGTGATACAAGTGTAGTATGGATGGTATAAATATATTTTTATAATCTGAATAAATAAAAACAGCAAGGTAGCTAATAACAAAAGTGAGCAAAAATGGCATACAATGCTTGAAAACAAGGCCTAGGATTCATACTTTCACTAGTGCAAGATCTCTCAACAATGATAACATAATTTGATCATATAACAATCCCTCAACGTGCAACAAAGAATCACTCCAAAGTTCCTATCGCGGAGAATATAAGATGAAATTGTTTGTAGGGTACGAAATCACCTCAAAGTTATTCTTTCTGATCAATCTTTTGAGCTATTCCTATAAGTGTCACAAACAACACTAGAGTTCGTACTAAAATAACACCACATGACACGCATCAATCTACCCTAATGTCATCAAGATACTCCAATGTCACCACTAGTATCCATCGGTTAATTATACGATGTGCATCACACAATTTCAGATTTATAATATTCAATCCAACACAAAGAACTTCAAAGAGCACCCCAAGATTTTTAGGGGAAAGGAATATGAAAACATGTATCAACTCCTATGCACAGATTACCCTAATGTCACCACGGAAATTTGCAAGTTGATAACCAAAACATACATAAAGTGAATCGATAGAATATCCCATTGTCACCATGGTCCCGTCGCAAGACATATATCATGTGCTCTCACATCCAAAAGATTCAATCCGACATAAGAAAATCTCAAAGGAAAAGATTCAATTCATCACAATAAGGTAGAGAGGGAAGAACACCATAAGATCCAAATATATTAACAAAGCTCGCGGTACATTAAGATCGTGTCAAATCAAAAACAAGAGAGAGAGAGAGAGAGAGAGAGAGAGAGAGAGAGAGAGAGAGAGAGAGAGAGAGAGAGAGAGAGAGAGAGAGAGAGAGATCAAACGCATAGCTACTTGTACATACACTCATCCCTGATGGTGAACTACTCACTCCTCATGATGGTGGCCGCCGGGATAATGAAGATGGCCTTCGGTGATGATTTCCCCCTCCGACTGGGTGCCAGAACAGGTCCCGATTGGGTTTTCGTGGCTACAAAGACTTGCGGCAGTGGAACTTCTCATCTAGCGTTTTTCCAGGGGTTTTGGTATATATATAGGATTTTTTGGCATAGGTTTCACGTCAAGGGGGGCCACGAGAAAGTGACAGGCTCGCCCGAAGCACCCTAGGGGGTAGGGCGCGCCTAGCAAGCTTGTGGCTTCCTCATGAGGCTTCTGGTCCTTCCTCGAAGCTTCGGCGGTCTCTTTTGATCCACAAAAAATCACCATAAATTTTCAGCTCATTTCGAGAACTTCTATTTCTGCACACAAAAAAAAGACATCACGATAGTTCTGCTGAAAACAGCGTCAAATTCGGGTTAGTTTTAATCAATTCACACCAAAACCATATAAAACTATTGTAAGCATGTCATGAATACTTCATAAATTATAGATATGTCGGAGACATATCACGGTGTTGCAGGGTGGTCACTACAAACAGCACAAAGAAGGAGCGGCATTGAAAGATCATACAAATATGAGGGATGAAAGTGGTCCAACAGAGCGCACCACGACTCGTGTTGCGAAGCCCCAAGGGCAACATGAGTCATGTCGCAAGCGAGGGGTTGACATATATAGATTGGACAATTATCCCATGCGTCATCCAATGGCTGCCAAGGCAGCCAATGCGATTCGACTATAACTCGGCTGACATGTATCTTGCCCAAAAAAGAAAGGGAAATATGAAAATAAAAAATAAAAAATGGAAAGAAGAAAAAGAAAAGAAACAGGAAAAGAAGAAGGGGAACAAATTGCACCTAATCTTGTTGGCCAACTCCCACAGGTGAAAAACAGGGTTTTCCGGTTTTCGTTGCCTTCACTAGTGTTTTTTGCGAGAAAAAATATCCGATCTATTCATTAGGTAGTATAAAGAACACCAGAAGTAAAAAAATACATCTAGGTCTGTAAACTATCTACCGACGACTGCAAGCACTGGAGCGAGCCGAAGGCATGCCACCATCTTCACCCCTCCCACATCGGAGCCGGACAGACCTTGTCGTAGTAGATAGTCATGAAATCGTTGTGCTAAGGCCCCATAGGACAAGCACACCAGAACAATAACCGTCGTCGTTGAAGAGAAGCGTGGATCGAAAGGATCCAACTTGTAGACACACAAATGCAGAAAAATGAAGACGTGATCCACATGGATCCACCGAAGACAAACGCCCGCAAGATCCGTCAGGGTTTTTTCGACGGTAGAAATATCACCATACAGAATAGATTGGTTGTTGTTAATGTAGGTGATAGTTTTATCCAATGCATCGGCATATCTTGCCAGCATCCAGATCTACCCGTTTCATTTTTTTACTATTTTCTATTTCTTGAATTTTCATGACAGTTTGCTTAATGGTTAACGGATTGCGGTGGACGACTTGCATGGCTATTCAAAACCTTTGATATTATTGCAAATTTTTTGTTCACTGGTTTCTTCATGGGAGATGCATAGAACAAAACTATAGAAGGAAACTTTGAAGTATATCTTTATTTAACTTTTTGTTCTATTAGGAACTCTTATATTAGTTTTATTATTATTCTTTATATTTGTTATCCTGTATGTTAAGTATATCAATATAGTTTGGTTATTTATAAAACTAGCAGAACGTCCGTGCGTTGCAATGGGGTCACATTAACTTTAAGAGTTCAATATCAATTATATTAATATTACATTTAATATTCTCATACATATTAAGTGACATTGATGACCTTTTTTACCATCAAATTCTCACACACACACACCCTCTCCCTCCCTCTTCCTCACTCTCTCTCTCCTCTCTCTCTCTAACACACACACATATCCATCTTATTGGGTACGGGACCATAATCCATCTATTTCACACGCACACGCGCTAGTGCATAACAATATGGATTATGTGTATTACTAGAACATAATGGCGCGCGTTGCCGCGCTCATCCCTCAACAGTCATTTGTGGTTTAGTTGAATGCATATCATTCACATTTCTGAATGAATTATTAGTAGTACTAATCATGCATAGCTTGATCCAAAAAGCAGTAGGTATACACGTGAGCTTAATTGCCTGACCTTCCATGCCGATTCTTGGTACTTGAAGTAGCGTTAATGGCCAAGTTGCTCAGAAAGGCCCTTGATCAAGCATACCCTGACCTGGAGGCAACTAACATTCATCGATTCTTTTTTCCTCGCGATCTGTAAACCAGATACTACATTTGATTAGATAGGCAATGAATTAAGAGTGTGCAAACAAATTGCACCAGTTGGCTTGTATCTGCCTTCCCACCTGAACGCCACTTCTCCGTGCATAAACCGTTTTCTTAAAACAAAAACTTCATTAGTAAAACTGGATTTGTAGAAAAAGAGTAGTAGTATAGCTGGAACGGGTTAAGCAAATAATTCCTATCATGAGCCACGGTGACAGGAAGGATGAGCTGGGTACTGAAATAAATGAAATCAGAAGTTCAGAACATAGAGCCAACAGTGCATCTCTATCGTCGGTGACTTTTTAAAAAAAACAAAAGAGAGTTCTGGAAGTTCCAAAAATACCAGCCTTAACAAATATAGTACTCACATATTCTTGCGAAACTGCACAGAATGTATTATTGCTACATATCCAACATCGCATGAAGTAAATAATTAAGATTTGCTTGATTATCAACTGGCCATGAAGCAACCTTAGAAAATTACTAATAGCACTAATAAAAATGCCTCTCGATAGCCCATAATTCAATACTTTGGATGACTCTGTATGTACCATAACTAATATGATGATCTGGCAACTGAAAGTTTGCTTACCAATGAGATGCATATATCTGACGTTTGACTACATGTACACTTGAATCCTTGCTACAATACTTCAATCTCCTGCGGATGGGGCTGATCCGCTACTTGCAGCTCTTCTCCGGCAGCTGGTTAGGTCTATTGCCCTGCTGATATTTATCGGCCGGACAAAGTAATCCCCGCCTTCTATCTACATGGGCGTGGGGCAGCGGCGGTGGGTTATCATTATCACCCTTACAATCTTAAAGAGTGATGAGATGAAGAGAAAAACACAGTATAGAAAAAAGAGTGGCATTAAGGCATATAGCATACTTACACGTGCAGAGCTTCCAAGCCCTCCATTAGTTGGGGATCCAAGATTCTTAGATCTGATACAAATCAGCATAAACCAGTTAGCAGTAAATTAGTAAATAAAGTCAATATAGCATATTGGGTGGGAAGCAAACAAAGATAGTCTCGTTGTTTGGATGCAACCCGGAACCTTGAGATGCCATGTGGTTCAATAAATACAGCACATCGCAAACGAAATTAGGTGATAGCAATGATAAGCAACCAATACATGTTTAAGATCCGCACGTGAAAACATGGTAGAGGACCAGAAGATTGGGACGGAGGGGACCGGAGTCCTCGAAGGAGCACCATCGTCGCGAAGCTCGCCCACGGCGGGACGCCGGCGCATCGAGGAGGGACAGAGAAACTACGACGGCGCAGGAGGAATAGAGAAACTGCGATGGGAGGGATAGCGCTCGAAACTGTACGATGTGGGCTGTTAGCAGCGAACTGGAAACAAGTGGGCCTTGCACGGCCCGATTAAGGAGAGAAAGACCAGGTCATTCCGTGGAGAAGCGGCCCGCGAGACGGTATGTGAGGCAAGCGGGCGAACTGAGACGACCAGCGCTAATCTGGATCATAGATTGAAAGATCTGACGGTTGAGACAATCAAATGGCTGTGGAGGCTCCTAACTAGTCTCGTTATACTATTTCTCAATATTTGCCATCACAACTGAGGGAATTAATTTCATGTAATCGGCCAGCCACAGCTCCATGACAAACAATACATCTAAATTCTCAGCGTTATTTTTATGTAACATTGGCGAGAGGTAAACGACGGTGATTATTTTCTTTGTTTTGGAGATTGATTACCATCCGTGAGTTAAGCTGGGTACTAAAAAAGAATCTGATTGTGATACATGAATTGATTGTTGCCTTGTACGTTTGGTTTTGGTATTTGAAGATTGATTACCATTCGTTAGTTGGGTTACCAAAGAAGAAATCAATCATCATATGTAAAAAAAGGAACTACATTGCACATGCTTACACCTCATCTACTTGTGAGAATATATAGAATTGGAGCAAACAAAATAAGTGCAGACGAGACATAAAACATCAATGAGGATCCCTAATGTCTTGACTAATGTGTTGTCCTCCAGCTTGAGAAGCACCTACAAGAAATTGGGAGGTGAGAGGGAGGACGAAAAAAACCCAGGGGAGGTGGCACGAAAATAAACCCGGAACGGAGACTATCAACCGAGACATTAGGAGTAGAGATCATTTAATTGATAAGAATAAATAGAAAATAGTGTTAAAAAGAAGAACCAGATTAGAATACATTGAAAAACTAAAAGGACGATGTAAAAGGGGATTCGCCCTGCCCCTCGGGCCTTGTCACCGAACCGGCTCAGCGGTCCAGTCCCCCGCGCGGTCGTCTTCTCCTGTTCCCTGAGCCGCATCGCTACAGAGCCGGGCTCCCGCCCGACCACCTCGCTGGCATCGAAGGGGAATGGATAAGGGTGACGCCCTGCCTTCCATGGCCTCACTCCTCCTCGACGGCCCCTCCCAAATCCACCTCTCCTCCTCGCTCGCTGGATCCCATCGATCTGGACGAAGTCAGACGCCACAGCCACCACGACCGACCCCGTCCACACGACCACTGCCCTCCCTGCGGGCTAGGAGCTTGTCGAGGAGCTCCGAACGCCTTCGCTACTTCGTCTGCGTCAACGAGATCAAGTCCAGCACCCACACATCGACGTCGATGCCGTCTTCCTCAACCTTGGGCCACCGCGACATTGCCGTTCGATCCGTGCCGGCCCGAGCTCCCATGTCTTCCCCTAGGGCGCCATTGACACCGCCATGATCTCCTCTTGCCTTTCCCCCGTTTCCCCTCTCGTTTGCTCTCGTTAGGTATTTCGTCGTCGCCGAGAACCGCCGTCCGCCATGGCCATTGCAGGGGTAGCCACCGAGCTCCTCAGATTGACCCCGCGGCACATGCCCGCTCCTATGCACGCCCATGCCCGAGCCTGCCGCTCTTCTTCCGCGCCCGCGGGGCCACTCCCTCTCCAGGCCCACGCCCGTGCTACACCGCGTCGGTCGCGCCCGCCGCTGCCGTCGCGCTCGCCGCAACCACCACACCACTGTGTCTCGCGCGACACACACCCTGGCCGCGCGCCACACTCTCACTGGCTGTGCTCGCCCCGTCTGTTGCCGCCTATCCCTTCGCTCGCCCCGCTGTCGCGCCCCTGCCTCACAGCGCCTCCAGTCGTGGCCATCTTCTGCCAGCCGCCCACTTAGCCACGCCAGCCGCATCTCTGCCCTCCACCGTCGGCCGCTCGTCTCGCCTGCTGCGTGCTGCTTCCTGCTGCTATGCGCTGCTCTACCGCTGGTACGCTGCTGCGCCATGCCCTCGACACCGTCGTGGACAACTATGGCGGAGGGATTGTTAATGGAGTACGAGAAGGAGGTGGCGGAGAAGGCGTGGAGAGGCAGGAGGTCTGGGATGGTGTCACCTGGCTGTGGTGGAGGTGTTTATGCGAGAAGGAGCCAGCGTGGAAGGAGAGGTCACAATTGGAAAGAATCGCAAAAAAAAAATCATAACCCGGAGATCTCATTCCAAAAAAATGTTAATATCGATGGAGGGGTGATTTCCTTCAATATGTGGAAAAGATAAGAAATATTGGTTGTTATCAAGGAAAGGTAAAAATTTAGGAAAGTTAGGATTTTTGAACTAATTTCTATGTAAATGGGGTTTTATTGTTTGGTAACGTGATATCAGTACCTGCCCGTTTGTGACGTGTCTGATTAGGAATGTTTGCAAATGTTAAGAAACTATTTATTGGGAGGAAAGTTGTGACGTGTCTGTTTTTTGTTTCATAAAACAAATTTCACTAATAAGAGAAATCGATTAATTTAGATTAGTTAGGAAAGTTAGATTAAAATGTATTATTTGTTTTCTGAAAATCTGTTATTTGTTTCCTAAGACAAATTGAACCAATAAAAGAAATCGATTGATTTGCATAATTTAAGGAAATTAGATCCGTGATTTGTTATACGTTAGGAAAATTCTGGTTGTAATAAAGAGTGGAGAGAAAAATAAATCGATGAACCAGGGCGGAGGGGGTGGTGGGAGGAGAGACAAAAATAAACCGCGGAGACTATTCACCAACTCGTCCATTAGGAGTAGAGACTAGTAGAATGCCCATGTGTTGCTACGGGCTATAATACATATAAATAAATAAAACAAATTAAGGTCGTCTCCAAGGTCCAAGCTCATTTCTCTCTCAAATGTCCGGGCGTGTTCGGGCATTAAACGGGCGCCATGCAGGCTCTCAATAACCAACTGGATAGTCCGGACTCCCCAAATCCAGCCCATATGGGGATAAATGTGATTGCCCGGACTATATGTCATGTTATCTTGGACACGTAGTCCCAACACAAAAACCCCACCCCATGACGCACTTTTCCTTTTTCCTGCCGGACCCTCCCCTTCTCACTCATTTCCTGATGCAGCGGGGCATTTCTCGTTGGAGCCTCTCCTCTAAAACCTGATGTGACCCAGCTCATCTTCACCATGGCGCCTTCTCTCCTTCAAACCGTACTTACCCGCGGAACGCCAAGGATGAGTCCCCGCCAACCGCCTTGCTTTCCACCATGATCACCTCTCCATGTGTTTGTGTCTATTCACCACCGCCATCAGGGGGGAGTGTGCTGCTCATGACGCCCCCAAGCTAAGAAGAAGGATCTGATGTCTCTTGAATCATTGTCACATTGTACCATAACGTACAATGTCATGTATTGCGACGAAAAAAATGGTGTCTGTTGTTGGGCATGCAATTGATACATACCCTGCCCGTTATTAACTCTTGAAGCAACCAAACCAATGCATTTACCCTTCTATCCTAACCAATCAATTGTACGTGTTGATGAAAAAATATGAACCGCCCGCTCATGCAGTTTGCTACAGATGGCATCTCTAATGAAATGCAATTTGCCACATTTTCTAAAGTAGGGATATTATTCCACTTAGACAGTCGTAATTGATTCGACCAATCCCAATCCACATTCGGCTCACTCTCAACCCTCACTCTTATCACAAAGTACATTAACTCATATTCTAAGTGAGCCAATGACCGACAACATTGTGGGATGCTTGCAACATGGGACAAGGGCGACAATCATCCTCTTGTCTTAGTGCTACTACCTCTTGGTTCTATATTGGACTTACCCTTCATCCGGGCTCTACCATGATGGCACGACACTCATGTGTGGCCACGGAAAAAGAAAACTATGAATAGAAATGTTCTTCCAAAGCATGAAAAATGTCAATGTTTCTCTCCTCTTCCCTCCCTCGCGCGCACATGCCTGATTTGTGATACAAATTTATGTACCCGTGAGAAGAGCAAGAAAAAATCCCCTCACTTTCTATCTCCTACATCAAAAACTGCCTTGATGTCACAAAATTTACCAATTCTACGCTCCAATAAACCCAATGAAAGAGAGGGCATATCATGTTGGAACCTTGAGTTTCCCTTCAACACAAGTTGGACCCGTCAGCTAAATACAACATTCAAAATGTTCGGAGTTATCAGGGAAAACCAGCTAAAACGTAATAAACAAAAATCTATACAAAGAGAAAATCTAAAGCGCACACCCAATGAACGAATCAAGCTCACATGACAACTTAATATAAGCTTATTGTAGCTATTCTAATATCTGAGAAGTGCAAACTGTAAACGCCATTGTCTACTGTACGAATTCTTAAGAATAAGAGTGATGTTACTATGCAAGATACAAACTTGACAGCGACAATGTACTATGGATGCAGGATGTTGTTTATGATTGATTGGTTAGGCTAACTTGTTAGAGGCCAAAAACAAAATAAAAAACTTGTTGGCTGGTTGTGATCCTCTATCGAATGGAACTATAAATGAAGCCCCCAACGCATCATCAAGAATTAAAGCCATGGCTCTTCTAGAAAAAAAATAGTGATGTATTGAAATATGTATTTGACGGATTGAAGGGAATCATAACTGGTCAACTCATTGTATCCTTCAATACCTAAGATGAAAAAGAAACACCCCAATATAATTACATATTCTCTGACCACCCTCTACACAAGTTCACAATGAGGAAAAATGATACATTCAATTCTGGACAATAGATTAAAAACCCGTTTGCTCTATGTATCAAGAAAAACCGCTGCTAGAGTTCAACAAGTAAAACATTGCTCAAGAACGGATGTGTGATTTATAATATTCTGAAGATTACGTGAAACAGAACCTTGCTGGAGCGACACTGTTCCACATACAAATGGAAATACCCACCTTGGATAATCTTCCTGTGAAACCATCCCATATCTTCTTATTAAATTCATAATATGTGCTGTCACCGAATTGGAATCCATGAACTCTCTCTAGTGTTGTAAGCCCACAAAAGAAGCATATATTTGAGTTTCAGAGAAAAAAATAAGTTTGTACCCATAACGACATAAGTTGCAAGGACTCTATTGAACATAGAAGCTTCCAAAAAAATTAATTAAAAAAGGGTATCCTCTAAATCTAGCGAAGATGCATAACAACTGAAAGTAACAAACATACATGCGCCATAATTTTACTAATAACTACTTGCCTAGACATAATGTGAGTCGTTGACAAAGGAGGTGGATCCACATCCTGCTATGTATGAGAGGAACATCAGCTATGAAATTTATCTTCGAGATACTTCCATCTTATACAAGCTAAAATTAACTTGTCAACACACCTTTGACTTGAATTAGCATGGCTCTTACAATACAGAGTGTTCACTATTTTTCTGAAACCTACCTTTCCGAATCAGAATCAACAATACAGAGTGATCACTATTGAGTACTGAACTACACATAGTTTGCAATTGACGAAAAGCTTCATCAAGTATATCTGTGTATGTAGAAGAGGCCAAGGAGAGTACTCTGGCGAGAGCGTACGTCATGGAGCGAGGCTCCAGTCCAACACTCCCAGCCCTCCCATGAGGATGCCCACCATACGTTGCAGTCCTGTAGCTTGTTAATTAAGTACAAAAACGAGAATCGATACCTAAGAGAAAAGTTGTTTTAAAGCTCGCATGCTCCTCAACTAAGTAGATGACTGGAATAATACCAATGGTACACAATCTGGGTGAAGCACAAGCCTTGTGCGTCCTCCACCATGCTCCTCCTCCTCTTCTAAGTCCAGAGCACCGACCGGACCCGTTTTCGTTCTGCCTAGGTATAGTCTGCCGAGGTGGCAGGCTGGCAGCAGCTTCGCGACAGCCTCCTCCGAGCTCCAGTGAACTGGCAACGTTGGTGCCAGCGCGCGGCGCAGTGGAGCTTGCCCCCGGCAGAGCTGATCTCCGAGTCCCACATGGCGCCTTGGCAGATTACGATCTCGTGTCGCGTCGAAGAGGACGACCATGGTAGTGCGCGGCCGGGTAGGGCATGGCGGGGACGAGACGTCCGCCCAGGATGCGGTTTTGTCGGCTGGCGAGTAGCTGGTCGGAGGTGGCCGGCATCGACGAGAACGGCACGGTGCCGTCACGATCGGACCCGACCGTTGAATGGAAGGAACGCGCTGGCAAGGCGATTCGGCGCGTCCACGATGGCTGCATGAGGCAGCGCTACGCGCCCGTGGCCGGCAATAGGTGCACCAACGAGTTCTGGTCTTCTCGCCCTACCATGTGCACGTTCAAAACTCACCCGACCATGCGCACATTCTCCGCCGCCGCCGCGTCTGCCTCGTCCAAAACAGCTTGGGGGAGAGACGAGGAGGATTTGAGGAGGCTGCGGAGGAAGGAAGCAAGATTTACGGGATAGGCGGACGAAGGGGTGGGGTTTCATTCGATCGATGGGAGGCGGGGGTCCAAAGCGTGGGTTTTTTAGGAAGGTGATCCCATATGAAACTTGTGATTGTCAAGCATGGCACGCGTGATTAGTGATTTGTTATGAAGAAATATATTATTTTATTATGGAAGATTATCGAGAAAATCTCGTGTCTGTATTTTAGGAAGGTGATCCCACATATATGGCATAATTTCTGAATTCTGAATTACTTATTGTTTACATAATTGAATTGAATCAACACCTACCAAAGGAACCATGAAACAAGATCTCTCCTTAATGGGGTTTGGTTTTTTTAATGGGAGGAAGAAAAACCAAGGAGAGAAGGTGGGACGAAGTAAAACCGGACGAAAAAAAGCCAGACGAAAAAAACCCACACGAAAGTAGTGGGACTATTCAACCAACTCATCCATTAGGAGTAGAGATTTATCTCTACTATCTCTATCTCTTCTCTACTACTTAAAAAGAACGTAATGTTCTCATTTCACCTTTCTTCACACCACCTCTTCGTCCAACCTTCAATGTATATAATAATCAATGACCTTAATTTACTTACCAAACTTCTCTACTGCTTAAAAAGAACGTGATGTTCCCATTTCACCTTTCTTCACACCACCTCTTCGTCCAACCTTTCATTTATATGATAATCAATCACCTTAATTTACTTACCTTCTGAAGCAATTTTACTTTAATTTACTTACCAAACTTCTAATTAAAATATAAGATAATTCACGGTCAGAATTCGATGAACATTTATTTACACAATCGCATTATTATTGACAGGTAAATCAGAAGCTAACTTAATAGAATATTTATATCCTGTTGCAATGCACGGACATTGTTCTAATTATAGCTTATAAATACTCCCTCCTTACCAAAATATCAGACGTTTTTGCAATTCAATGTAGTGCACTACTATTATGAATTTAGTGCACTCAGTTGGCTTACACCGTACATTCTCTCTCTTACCTAAAAACATTTCAAGAAGTATGAACACTGATTTTATATGTCCATCAAACATGAAAGTATTCTTACAGAATTTTGTGCAAAGATATGGTATGATGTGTCATGTATAAAAATAAAATAGTACCGTTCAAGCAAAAAATAGTGTATATACATCATTCGGACACAAAATACTTGTTACTTTTTTGTATGACGTAGACAAACTTATTCCAGCATAAGCCGCGTCCCCATTAGCGTGCAGGACCAAATACTAACTTTGGAAGGAAATAAAGGGTAACCATTCCATGCCCATCAATGTCTATAGCACTTCATAGTTCCACCATATACGTGTACCGAGTTGTTTCTATATATAGCATCCATCCAACAATTCAAGGATTCAATTGCGACGATTACGGCTCCCGAACGTTGGTCCTTAGGGCACATGCACGAAGACTTTCCGGCTGTCATTGACAAGGTCAAGCCAGCTCCGGTGTGAGAGCGGCGACGGCGGTGCGTCGGCGGCTCGTTCCGGTGGCGGCAATGATTGTTCGGTTGTTCATGCGCCTTGATGTAATTTTTATTATGTTTGGTGTGCTTTGCACTTCCGATGAATCTTTATAATAGATCTGATTTTTCGCAAAAAAAAAAAACAAGTGTTGAAGTTTCCTTTGTGCAAAGCCTAGCATTCTTTTTTTTTTAATTTTGCCAGGTCATCTTATACATGACTTGTACTATGATCTTTATGATATAAATGAGACATGTATTACCCAGAAAGAAAATTGTTGAAGTTGCAATCATCTATACATGGAGAAGTACACCAAGCGCACCCAAACAATAGAGTTCCTTCTCATATGGTTTGCTATCAATGCATAATGTAAGTGGTACATATACAACACCTTCTTTCGGTGCTTTTGTTCGATTGATTGTTTAATTATAAGTAATATCAAAGTTAATTACATGAACCCTAGTGAACATATTACTTTGAATGTATAAGAGACAATAATAATATGTTTTTACTTTGCAATTGTTGTAGGCAAATTTCTTACGACCCTTCCCTCTGGTAGTCTGATGCGAGGAATTGGTAGGATGACTCATTGATTGAATTTTTAAATCACTAGTTAAGGGCCTCTTTGATTCATAGGATTGCAAAAACACAGGAATAGGAAAAACGTAGGATTGAAATGACATGTCCATTGGATCCCTATAGGATTTGAGTTTGTTTGAGTGTGTCACGGGAAAAACAAAGGATTTCTTCCAAGAAGTTGGAGTGGATGTTAGAATTTCTGTAAAATGTAGTACAAATGAATCCTTAAGAAAAAAATCCTACAAGATTCAATCCTACGAATCAAACGATCAGCGTAGGAAAAGTTCCTAAGGATTCTAATCCTTCAAAGATCCTATGAAAATCTTTTGAATCAAAGAGTCCGTGGTTGCTACGGGCCCATACCATAATCACATAGGCATGCAGCATAACATCATGGAGTAAAATAAAATGACAGATTTTTACAATCTCACAAAGAAGAAAGTTTCTTAATTCATACTTTACAATGTTTCATCTTGTTAATAATTTCCCTTTGAGTTTTGAAAATGCCAGCAAAGTTTCGAGCAGCTGAAACTCCTAGTGGCAAAAACGAGTAGTTAAGCATGCACCTAACAGAGCAGTGGCATTTTCGAGCAATTGAAACTCCTGATGGTAAAAATGAGTAGTGAGTAAATGATAAAAACCCAGTAAGTTAAGGAATCAATCCATTCGGATGAAATGCTACCTTTGGAAAGGAATAAAGGGTAATCAATCCATTGACGCGGAGGGCCAAATACTAACTTTGGAATGAAATAAAGGGAAATCATATCCATGCCGATCAATATCTATAGCACTTAATAGCTCCTCATATGTGCACCAAGCTGTCGCTATATATATGCTAGCATCCGGCCATTAGTTTCAACCAAAACCAGCCTTCGAACAAGTGTTGAAGCCGTAGTCATCTATACATGGAGAAGTGCATGAAGCGCGCCCAAGCAATATTGTTCCTTCTTGTATGCTTTGCTATCCATGCGCAATGTAAGTGGCACAGACGCAACACCTTCTTCTCGTGTTTTTCTTTGATTCATTGCTTAATTATAAATAGTCTCGAACTTGATTACGAACATGATACAATTTAATCATACGGTTATATGTTAACAGTATGTTTTCTTTTTGAGGAAATTTCTTGACATTTTCATAGGTAGAGGAATAGGCGTGCAAGATTATGGATACCAAGGGTGCACCTCTAAGGGTAAAATACGCACAGGGTGCTATATATACCTGTTTACCCCTCGAGGTGTGCTATTCGACATTGGCCGACTGCAAAGCCCACTGCACACGACCTCCGGTCACAATCACCTCCCTGGTAGTTCCTCATTAGCTTGAAGAATGTACTGGATATGTGTTATGTGCTGCTGAAAAAAGAACCATGAACGAATAAGAGACAATAATATTATGTTCTTTTTTTACTTCGCAATTGTTGTAGGCAACTTTCTTGGGAACCCTTCCCTCCGGTAGTCTGATGCGAGAGATTTGTAGGATGTCTCGTTGATTGTTTCTTGGGAGTCCAGTCCATCAGTGATCATTTCCATATATAACTCACAATCCCCTCTCCAACCTCTTCATCAATTCTCCGCTGCCAATGCACGATCAAGCACGACGAATTGCTAGCCCCGTGCGATAACTGATCTTTTTGGAGGTGGTGTTGCTCCAATAATCATCCCCACGTCCTATGCATTTGTCGCCACTGCGTCAACCAAATTCAGATTTATGTGTTTGTAAAGGTTTCCAAAGCTTTGTAAATGGGAGGAGGCATGAAGCAACGCGCTGGTAGCCTAGGAGGAATACAATACACAAAAGAGAGCAAGGACTAGTGAGCAGAAAAATTGTTACAACGCTTACATGGCTTAATGCTCTCCCTAGATCTTTCCACAAAAAAAAAAGAAAAAAAAGAAAAGAGGCTAGACATGTACGAAATTGAATACTGAGCCAAAACAAAAATAAAAGGATATTCTCTGACAACATAAAACGAATAAAGAGCGGCAAATAGGGTTTCCTAGTTTTCGTCGCCTATGTGAATATTAACCTATCCTTCACAGAGAGACCTCGAAAGACATTTGGTGTGTGGATAAGTAGATTAAGTATATTTGTATGTGTATTTGGCACAGAGTTTTGGCGTTATAGGTCACCGTACGGAATAAAGGTGTCATATATATCTGTCCATCTCTATCCTGGTGCGGTTTGCCGCTATCACCATGGGGAGAAAGTAGTAACGGTGTATATGGTGCATTGACTGCTTTTAATGTAGGTGCTATTTTTGTTTCCAATACACCAGATTGCTTAACATTTTAGCGTGTTGCAGTGAACAACTCACGTGGCTCTTCAAAACTAGAATATTGCTCATTTGTGTTTAATGGTTTCTTCATTGGAGCCATTGAGGTATACACTGACATTCATAGAGCAAAACTATACAAGACAACTGGAAGTAGTATGTCCTTATTTAAATATTTTGTTTTATCAGGAATTCTTAACTCTTACAGTCCTATTTTGTTCAGTCTTTTTATCTGTTATCCTATAAGCAAAGTCAGTCAATATTTTTTTGTCATTTCAAAAAAATAGCTAAATATATACAAAAAGAGTAATGTGGATTTTGTGCACTTCAATTGGTTTACACCATATATTTTATCTCATTTGGAACCGCTTCAAAGGGTATGAAAAAAAATTAAGTCTATACTAAATACGAAAGTATGCTTACAAAATTTCGTGCAAAAAATGGTCAGATATGCCATGTATATTTTGGCCAAAAAAATGATACACCATAACATACAAATAACAAAATGGTACAGTCCACCAGGGTTCAAGTCTTGGTGCTCGCATTAATTTTGGATTTATTTCAGGATTTACGGCGATACGCGTTCAATGGGAAGAGACGTTCCCGTTGACCACGAGGCGCCTATGGTGACTTTGTAAAATCTTAAGATAATACGTCGACTCAGTCTTTCGGAGGTGCTCTTACGAGTGAGGTGTGCGTGTGTGCGTTCGTAGGGATGAATGTATGCACGTATAAATGAGCGTTTGTGTCTGTGTTCAAAAAGAAATGGTACAGTCCAAGTAGTCCATAGCCACCCCCATTCACACGCGAGGCCAAATACTAACTTTAGAAAGAAATAAAGGGCAATCAATTCATTCGCGCGTAGGGGCCAAATACTACTCGCGAAATAATGGGTGATTAATCCATGCTAATAATACCCCAATCAATCTTTATAGCACTTAATAGCTCCTCCATATATCATATAATGTGCACCAAGCTGTCGCTATATAGCATCCGGCCATTAGTTTCAACCAAAACCAGCCTTCCAACAATCGCTGAAACCGTACTCGTCTATCTATACATGGAGAAGTGCACGATGCGCGTCCAGGCAATATTGTTCCTTCTCGTATGCTTTGCTATCTATTCACAATGTAAGTGGCACGGACGCAGCACCTTCTTTTCTTGTTTCTGTAATTCGGTTATTTTCTTAATTATAGGTAGTCTGATTACCTGAAGCCTGGTGACGCAACGACTAATATACTGTGTAATCATATGGTTAAATATGGTGATAATATACGTTTCTTGGCATTTTCACAGGTCGAGGAATAGGCGTGCAACCTGACTCCCAACACGGATGCTATGGTTCTGCAACGTGCTATAGCTGCCGCCCCTATGATATGTGCTACCCGACAATGGAAATTTGCAAAGCCCACTGCCCACCTCCAGACGCAGCTACCTCCTCCGCATTTCCTCATTAGCTTGAAGAATGTACTGGATGTGTGTTTTCTCATGATGAAAGAAGAGCTATGAATAAATAAGAGACAATGATATGTTTTTACTTTGTACTTGTCGGAAAATTTCTTTGGAATATTTAGGACGTCTCGCCGATTGTTTCTTGGGAGCTCAATCCATCAGTGATTATTTCCATATATAACTTTCCATCATAAGAGTGCGCCACCGACCATTCTACTCGGCGCCATCGTCGACGAGGCTAAGCTTTGGGTGACCGCGGGCGCAAAGAAATTAGGGAATATTTTTATGGGCGATTAATTGTCATGCCGTACATGTGGGTGTGTTGTAAAACTCTAAACTCTATTCTCTCTTTATTTAATAGATGAGGCAAATCTTATGCCTTCGTTTAAAAAAAAACTTACCATCCTCTCTCCAACCCTTCGCCAATCCTCGCCCAAATTATTTGCTGCCAGCAAACATTTGAGCACGACGAATGTGATCAAGACATCTACTTATCCTTTTGAGATTTGGAGTTTGGTGTGTGAGTTGGGACATTTTTTGCTAGGTCTGTATGTCAACTGCACTTGAAACTCAAAAGGTGAATGTTATCATAGGAAATTTTAGACCGCCTGGTTAGGATGGCCAGGATTACCTCTAGCGTAAAAGTCTTTCTAGGGGTAGTAAAAACAGTAAAAAAAATCGAAAAAAGATACGTATCGAATGTGAGCTTTTGATGAGGATCAGCCATGAAGGAAGGAGACTGAATACTGACGCTCGTCGCCTGGTTAAGCATGCTTCGTCTCTTGAGCCTGGTCATTATGCCTTGTCGCTTGAATACTGAAGCTCATCCCCTGACACGAAAACCGTATGTTCTGACAACAATGTGAATCAAGAAAAACATCATGTTGTATTTTCTAGCATAGAGGAGTTGAGCTCTACGGTTCAACATGGACGTGAGATTTACCCAAATCTACCGCGTGACATGCAGCGCAGCAACAGCGTGTCGATGTCCTGATCTGAACTTCCTTTCGCTTTGCGACTTTGGTGCTTCGTTATCATTCTCTTGTGGAATTTCATGCACTAAGATTTGGTGGTTGTGCACTCCCATGATCCACTGATCAAAGTGAAGCAAAGACTCACATTGGTCACTAAACTTTATTGACGGGAAACAGGCATTGTCAATACACGCCGAATGGAACGAATAGCACCTATATATTGACTTGACTTTGACGAGTGGAACGAATGAAAGGTCCTTAAAATGGGACATATCCGGGGCAACAACAACTAACAAGAGCACCCAAAATGGCCAGGAGAGAACGGCTGATCCAAGCGACGGTGACCCTACTAGTCCTAGCGACGTGGTTATGCCAGAGCTCGTCGGCCGTAGCCGTGCCTGCGCCGCCGCCACCACAACCACGCCCAAAAAACATCACATGCGTCCCCGGCGAGCGGGATGCGCTTCTCGCCTTCAAGGCCGGCCTCACCGACCCGAGCAACTACCTTTCATCATGGCGGGTCGAGGAGGACTGCTGCTGGTGGACGGGTGTCGAGTGCAGCTACCGGATCGGTCACGTTGTCAGCCTTCATGTCAACAGCGATACCGACTTGTATGGTGAAATCATGCCCGGAGCCATTGGAGGTCAGATAAGCTCCTCCTTGCTCACTCTACGACATCTCAAGTACCTGGACCTCTCGTACAACAATTTCAGTGGTAGTCCCATCCCGGAGTTCATCGGGGGTCTTAGGAGCCTTAAACATCTCGCCCTCACCAGCTCGTCTTTCGATGGGCGAATCCCTCCCCACCTCGGGAACCTCTCCAATCTAGTCAGCCTTGACCTCTCATTTCAGTCACATGGTTTTTGCTCGCCTGATCTCGCATGGTTGTCGCGCCTGCGGAAGCTACAATATCTCGACATGTCTGAGGTGGACCTCAGCGCTAACGTTGACTGGACTCATGTTGTCAACATGCTCCCCTCCTTGATAACCCTTGAACTAGCTGCTTGTGGGCTCCAAAACACTATGACATTGCCGTTGCACTCCAACCTCACATCATTAGATACACTCGACCTCGAGTCCAACTCATTTAACTCATCCTTTGGAGCCAACTACTTGGCTTGGGATCTACCTATGCTCACATACCTTGATCTGAGTAACTGCGGGATCCAGGGTGGCGATGTGGGAAACCTGACCTCCATTCAATTGTTGAGCCTTAGCAGAAACAACTTCTCCCGCATGGTGCCATCGACCTTCAAGAAACTAAAGAAACTACAACTGCTCCAACTATCAGAGAACTTCATTAGTGGGGACATAGAAGACCTATTTCATAGACTGCCAACAAATGAGTTACAAGAGTTGGACTTGGACTGTAACAATCTGAGAGGGAGGCTTCCAGATCGGCTAGAGCAATTTAGCAGCTTGCTCATACTTAAACTCAGTAATAACAAACTATCCAGAGAGATACCCGTTGGTATACAGGAACTCACAAATTTGGAGGAATTATGGTTAGACTCAAACAACCTACATGGTATAGTTACCGAAGACCATTTCATAAACATGACCAGTATAGAAGTTCTATGGATCTCCAACAATCCGTTAACGATAGTGGTTGACAGAAAAAGGAACACTCTATTGAAATTAACTTCAGCGAGTTTTAGTTCTTGCACCCTAGGCCCCCAGTTTCCTGCATGGATTAGCCAACCAACGATCACCTATCTTGATATTTCAAACACCAGTATACATGATTCCATACCTGATGAGTTCTGGACCTCTATGTGTCGTGCTGAACAATTGCATTTGTCCAGAAATCGGATTTTTGGCAGGCTTCCGGCATTTTTTCGGTTTGGTGGAACCAAAGAAATTGTGTTGGATATTAGTTCTAATCAGCTTGCTGGACCAATTCCAACACTACCAAAGAACCTAGTCTACTTGGACCTGTCTGGGAACAATCTATCGGGCACACTACCATTACATATTGGCACTCCAAAGCTACAAATACTCATGCTTTTCAAAAATTCCTTTTCTGGGACCATTCCATTCTCCCTGTTTGAGTTGCAGGAATTAAAGTTTCTAGACCTATCAGACAACCTACTAAATGGGACAATGCCCAATTGCCCTCGTGGACCCAAATTTTCAAGTATTACTATGCTTAACTTGAACAACAACGATCTTTCAGGAGAATTCCCAACCTTTCTTCAGAGGTGTAAAGAGCTAAAATTCCTTGATCTCGCATCCAATAAATTTACTGGGAGTTTACCAACATGGATTTGGTCAAAGATACCATCCTTAGCATTTCTGAGGCTGCGGTCAAACATGCTCACTGGTTGCATCCCTGATGAACTCACCAAGATGAAGGGGCTTCAATATTTAGACATTGCAAACAACAATATCTCAGGGAAGATACCACTATCACTTGGGAATCTCATAGCTATGGCTCATAGTCCCAATAAGCAAGGCGCACTTTTCAAAATTGTCAACTTTTTTGTGGTCGTCTCCATCTACAAGAACCCTCATGCTTATACCGATAGTCTATGGGTGGTCACAAAAGGCCAGCAACTAGAATACACAACAGGAATCGTGTACATGGTAAAAATTGACTTTTCTTGCAACAATTTAACAGGGCAGATTCCTCATGAAATCGGCATGCTCGTCACATTGAAAAACTTGAACTTGTCTTGGAATCATCTCAGCAGCACAATTCCTCAAACGATTGGTGAGCTACGGGTAGTGGAATCTTTGGATCTCTCACATAATGAGCTCTCTCGTGAAATCCCTATAACTTTAGCGGATCTAACATCACTGGCACACTTGAACCTGTCATACAACAATTTGACAGGAACCATACCATTTGGAAATCAGTTAAGAACTCTGGACGACCAGCCATCCATCTACATTGGTAACCCAGGTCTATGTGGTCCACCTGTCTCAAGGAACTGTTCACAAACTGAAACCACTACACCGGCTCCTGAAGACGAGCATGAGGGCATGAGCGACGCGTTGTCATTATACCTCGGTATTGGCACGGGGTTTGTAGCAGGTCTCTGGATTGTGTTCTGTGGCTTCTTGTTTAAGAGGAATTGGAGAATTCGTTGGTTCTTGTTCTCTGGCAGAGTGTATGATTGGGTGTTGAGTTGTGTAAATGTGTGAATATGTAACAGTTAGGGGGCTAAGATGTAAAAGCGCATATCTATATAGAATACAGAGAAAGAGGAGGCTGGATAAGGCGCTCCAGATTTTTCCCCATTCTAGTTCTTCCTTCTACCATCTTCTAATCCAGATTTGTTGAATATTTCTCTGATTTACAACATGGTATCAGAGCAAGACGATCCTAGTGCGTCTCTCGCTTTGCCGTAACGCCGCATCGTTGAGGTGTTGCTGTCGTGTGGCGGCTGGAGCTCGTCTTCGCTCAGATCCTTTGCGATTTGGTGGAGCCAAGCAAGATCGAAGGTTCGGCAGAGAAGAACGACGAATACGGTGCGGTGCTGTTCTCACTTTAAGTTGCTGAGATTCCGGTCAGTTTGAGTCCTTTGTGATTCAGTTCTCTTTTCTGTGGCTGGGGCAACTTCGTTTGCTGGGCTGATTTGGTAGTGGTGAGTTTGGCTGATACAAACTTGTGACCTGTGAGTCTTATTTGTGGTCTGTTGCCGTAGAGTTCTCTTGCTAGTTAGTGACCATGGGAGACAAAGACAAGGACAAGGGTGCAGATTCAAGTGTTGAGAAATTATGTGAAAGTATGCAGCGAATGCTTGCTCAGCTGATGGAGCAAGCACAGGTTAAGTCTAGTAGCTCGGCTGAAATTCAGAAGTCTGTCCTCGAACCAAATCCAGTAAAATTAACTGGTCCGGGTGACTATTTTAGTTGGGCTCGCAACGTTAATTCTAGAAGCGCATGGTCTGCATAAGTACCTAAATGAAGATGAGAAAAAGCCAGGAGAGATAATGCAGGAACAATGGGAGCAGAATCAGAAGCGAGTCATGGTTTGGCTGTTGGGCTCAATGGAAAAAACTGTTCGGGAACAAGTTGAAAGTTTTCAAACTGCTGCTGAAGTCTGGACAAGTATTGAAAAACAGTTTTCTGGTAAATCAAACAAAATGCAGGTTAGCAGAATACTACATGAGATGTGGCACTTTAGACAAGACCAGAAATCAGTTACAGAGTATGCAGGGGAATTGAAGAAACTTTACAGGGATCTAGAGTTTTTTAGACCATTCAAGCCACATGATCCTAGAGATTTGACTCTCCTCAGAGAATGGTTTGAACCATTGTTGGTGCAGGTTTTCCTGGAAGGTTTGAATCCTGAGTTCAAACTTCGCTCTCAGATGATACAAGCATCTCCTGACTGGCCTACCTTGGATGAAACTATTGCCAGTATTCTTGAAGAAGAGACTCGTTTGGCCAATCAGGAAGCAATGCCACAGATGCATGGTGATAATCATGCTGCACTTACTCACACACAATCCTCTATGAGTTTTAGAAGTGGTCAAGCAAATACTACTAAGTTTGACCACAAACGGAGAAACAAAGTTGTGTGTGATCATTGTAAGAGACCTGGCCATATGAAAAAGGATTGTTTTGAGTTGATTGGTTATCCTCTAGGATGGCAGCAGAGAAAAATAAACAGGTTCAATGGCAGCGGTAACAGCTTCGAGAAGAAACAAGACCGAGTTCATCTTGCATCATCCACAAGAGAGTTACCTGCAATTGCTGCTCAGGCTCTAGAAGAGTTCAAGGCAAAATTGATGGTTGTTACTACTGAAGGATCTAGTGAAGCTGCCAGCTCTCAGAGTGCAGAAGGTGAGAACCATTTACTTATGCCCTGGATAATTGATTCGGGTGCCACAAATCATATGACAGGTTCACAAAAATATTTTTCATCATACATACCTCGTTCAGGAAAGGATAAGGTCCGTATAGCTGATGGATCTTCGTCTTCCATAATGGGATGTGGAACCATTAGTTGTACACGTTCCTTACCTTTAAGTCTTGTCTTACATGTTCCCGATTTTCCTATGAACCTTCTATCTGTCAGTTCAATCACAAAGTCACTTAATTGCAGAGCTATGTTTGAGCCCCGGTTCTGTGTATTTCAGGACCTGAAGTCAGGAAAAATACTTGGGACTGGAACTGAGCGTGATGGCCTGTACTATCTTGACAATGTTGCAGCTCCACTTGCATTTGCTACAGCATGTACCTCATCCACCTCATCCACAGATGAGTTGTTGTTGCTCCATTGTAGACTAGGGCATTTATCTTTCCAAGTCCTAAGTTGTATGTTTCCATCACTTTTTGCTTCCCGCTACAAGGATAAGCTTGTATGTGATGTATGTGAACTAGCTAAGCATACACGGGCTACTTATCCTAGTAGTAGTGAGAGAAGTCAAACCCCTTTTGAAATTGTGCACTCAGATGTTTGGGGTCCCTCAGTTGTAACCTCTCTATTAGGAGAGCGTTGGTTTGTGACTTTTATCGATGGCTTTAGCCGATATACTTGGCTTTATTTGCTCAAACAAAAGTGTGATGTGTTATCTGCATTTAAGGACTTTTATGCCTTGATTTGCAATCTATATAATGCAAGAGTGAAAATATTTCGCTCAGACAATGGAACCGAGTATGTTAATCAGGAGTTTGACTATTTTCTAGCTTCAAATGGCATTATACACCAGACTACATGTGTGAACACTGCTGCTCAAAATGGAGTCGCTGAAAGTAAAAATAGACATTTATTGGAGGTTGCTCGGTCCCTCATGTTCACAATGAATGTACCTAAATTTCTTTAGGGTGAGGCCATTAAAACAGCAACATACTTAATAAATCGCATGCCATCACGGGTTTTGAATTATAAAACACCAATGGAATGCTTAAGTGGTACTAATTCGTTTACTGTACCACCAAAGGTGTTTGGTTGTGTTTGTTTTGTTCATGATTACAGGAACTCAGTGGGAAAGCTTGATCCCCGTGCTGTTCGATGCATCTTTGTTGGGTATTCTTCTACCCAGAAAGGCTATCGGTGTTGGTGCCCTACTGAGAAACGGTTTTTTGTGAGTATGGACGTCACTTTTCGGGAGAAAGAACCTTATTACACGTCAGCCATCAGTACTATTGATAGTATTGGTCGTGAGGGGGAGAATTATGATAAGGTGGATGTTCGTATTGGTTCAATTTTGACTCCTTTGCTAGATATATCTCAACCAGATCAAGGAACAGAGGGGGAGGAAAATGCGAGTACTAACGAGGGTAGGAGCAGCTCAACTATTCATGAGGTATGTGACACTCCTACTTCTCAACAAGCTATACAACATGACAACCCTCTGTCTACAAGTTACAGGTCATTGCCTCTTGATTCAGTGCCGCGTGAAGAAACAGAGGAAGGTAGCGGACATGCTATGGACCCTACTGATTCTCCATTAGTTGATGGTTATACTGATGACACGACTGAGGAAGGTACTGAAATTCCTATTGCAGCTCCTAAATCTCCACCAGATGATGGCCCTATCGCCTTACGAAAACCTGTGAGACATCGAGACGTACCAGCACGTCTTAAGGATTGTGTGGGTTATAAACATGATATTGCTAAATTTATCTCTTATGAAAATTGCAGCCCCTCATTTAAGACTTTCATTGCTTCTTTGGACTCTACCTCTATACCCACAGATTGGAGAGATGCTATTAAACATCCTAAGTGGAAGGAAGCAATGCTGGAGGAAATGAAGGCTTTGGAGAAAAATAACACATGGGAACTCGTAAAACTACCACATGGCAAGGAGCCAGTGGGTTGCAAGTGGGTGTATATGATCAAGCAGAATCCTGATGGCAAGGTGGAGCGATATAAGGCACGTCTAGTGGCAAAGGGATACACACAAACATATGGGATTGATTACGAAGAAACCTTTGCACCTGTTGCTAAGATGAGTTCAGTACGAACTTTAATCTCATGTGCATCTAATCTTAGTTGGGATCTTCATCAACTAGATGTGAAAAATGCCTTTCTCCATGGGGACCTTCAAGAAGAAATTTATATGCATATACCACCGGGCTTTGACACTGCTCAGACTAAGGATAAAGTTTTGCGGCTGCATCGATCCTTATATGGATTAAAGCAATCGCCTCGTGCTTGGTTTGATCGTTTTAGGAGATCTTTACTTAAAATGGGCTATCATCAGAGTAATGTTGATCACACCTTGTTCTATAAGCGTAATATGAGCAAGTTAGCAATACTAATAGTATATGTTGATGATATCATCATTACAGGAGATGATACTAAGGAAATAGAATACTTGAAGATGCGGCTAGCGAAGGAGTTTGAGGTTAAAGATCTTGGACAATTACGATATTTCCTTGGAATTGAGGTCTCTCGGAGCAAAAAAGGTATTTATCTCTGTCAAAGAAAGTATGTTTTAGATTTATTACTAGAAACTGGGCTATCCAAATGTCGTCCAGCTCCCACTCCCATTGAGCAAAATCATCGCCTAGTTAGTGAAGCAGGATCTCCTGTGGATCGAGAGCGCTATCAAAGGCTTGTTGGACGACTGATTTATCTCTCACACACTCGTCCTGATATTGCTTTTGCTGTAAGTGTTGTTAGCCAGTTTATGCATGATCCACGGACTCGCCACATGGATGTTGTGATCCGAATTATTCGCTATCTTAAGGGATGTCCTGGTCGAGGTCTACTATATACATCACATGGCAATCTGCAGGTGGAATGTTATACAGATGCAGATTGGGCAGGCTCTTTGGATGATAGAAGGTCAACATCAGGCTACTGTACATTTGTTGGAGGTAATCTTGTCACATGGCGCAGCAAAAAGCAAAGTGTTGTAGCGCGGTCCACGGCTGAAGCAGAATTTAGATCCATGGCACATGGAGTGTGTGAAGTGTTATGGGTGTGAATCCTTTTGATGGAGCTGGGTTTATTTCAGACTAAACCATTGATGCTATATTGTGATAATAAGGCAGCCCTTAGTATTGCACAAAATCCTGTGCAACATGATCGAACAAAGCATGTTGAAATTGATCGACATTTTATTAAAGAGAAGTTGGATCAAGGAATTATTTGTATGACATATGCGAGCTCCTCAAACCAGCTTGTAGACATCTTGACTAAGGGCTTACCAGATAGAATGTTTTCTATCCTTTGTAGCAAGATGGGGTTATATGATGCATTTACCCCATCTTGAGGGGGAGTGTTGAGTTGTGTAAATGTGTGAATATGTAACAGTTGGGGGGCTAAGATGTAAAAGCGCATATCTATATAGAATACAGAGAAAGAGGAGGCTGGATAAGGCGCTCCAGATTTTTTCCCATTCTAGTTCTTCCTTCTACCATCTTCTAATCCAGATTTGTTGAATATTTCTCTGATTTACAACATTGGGTTTATTTGCAAGTGGCACTGAGTTGGGCTTCACTGGCAAGAAATAAATCCGTAGAGGCTGGCTGAGATCATCGCTCGCTGGAACTTCTGTTCTTACATAGCATGAATCTGGGATCAGTGTTAAGCCTTTTTTTTCCTATGTAATTCTGTTCTTTGGCATGTAAGTTATCATGAGAGAATGTTTCTGTTGTCATCTTATGAATGTATTTGAATTCAGACATGTGTTTGACTGTATGACCTAATTCCAGTATTAATAATAAATAGATGAAAGCTTGCTCTGGCTCGAACCTGCAGCGAACATTGGCATGTACAGTACTTACAGACCCGTGAGACGTGAGTTGTAGCGCGCCCAGGGGACCTTCAAAGTATGTTCTGCAGAACCGATCGAGCACCAAATCAGACGACCATCCCGGCCAAGAATCACAGTTCACTGCGATGAGCTCGTGCTGTCTCTGTATCCGGATCGGCTGCGACCGCGGAGCGAAGCCGGTCACGTATGGCATTCAGTGAAGACGGAGCGCGCGCGCGTGGCGTGGGTGGGTGGGGGATGGAGGGAGCGAGTCGCACCTTGATGGCGGATCTAGGCGACGTAGCCGGAGCGCTGGGCCTGGCGGTAGAGTGGGGGGTGCCCGTCGCGCCGGCCATGTTCCGGTTGCGCGGCGGCGAGCGAAGAAGTACAGCGGCGAAGGGGGTTGCCTCAACTTTTTTAGGCCGTTTAGCCGGAGCGGTCGGGCCTTGCAGTCAACAGTTCCACGAATGGGCTGCCAACGTGAGAATATGGCCTTGCAGCTCCGACCAAACAAGTTGGCCTACACTGCTACAGATTTTTTTTTATCCTAAAAAAAAATGCTGCAGATTTGTTTTTAGGAGTGGTACAACTGGTACAGATATCACCGTCTTTTTCCTCCTCCTTCGCTAGCATCTCGCTCGCTGGTTTTCTGGGAATACCGCTCCCAGTCCTAGCTGCTTTCAAGAAGTTTCTCGAAGAAAGAAAAAAGCTGCTTTCCAGAAAACACATACTTACATGAAAAAATTCGAAAACTGTACGCCCTAATGCCTAAAAATCGAAACTATAACCCTGTCGGCTTTATGTTGGCCGAAGAGGAACTTTTCGGTCTACCGTTGGCTAAAGTGGGCTCTTCAGCCTCCCGTTGGCCAAAGAGTGCCCATCTGGGCCAAAGATAGTATCTTCGGCTTCCCGTTGGCCGAAAAGTGTCAGGGGCACAAAACGTAATTAAGATGACCTCAAATAAAAAAATTATCAACATGAAAAATCTTCATCTCGTCGAAACGGTTGATTTTGATATAAAAATTGTCTTAATCCGAGGTCGTATGCAACTTGTAGAGCCAAAAACAAGGTCAAGGGTAGAAGTTGCAGAGTTACTTCCGATAGACCGAATGGATATCAGAAAATTTGTCACGGGACACCCGGTGCACTCGGTGAGACCGTGTGGAATACAGAAGAATACAGAAGTTTGGTCACGTTCACTCGGTGAGACCGAACCAAACCACTCGGAGGCATCGAATGGATCCGAAAAATTGCCAACGATTTTTGTCCGAGTTAAAGTTAGGATTCTTGATCCGAAAAATTGTTCGTCTGCGGCGGGAAGACTGCTTGCGTACCGCGCTTCCGGCCGGGTCTCCTTCGATGTGAACTATGGTACATCATCCCCGGCATCAAGGGTACACGGTGACGTTTTTGTGTGCATCACCCCCGACGTCGAGGGTACATGGTGACGGGCCTGAGGGTGACCATTGCCTCTACTTTGCATGGTGGATGACGCCATCGTCGAAAGTTTTGGTCTCAATTTCTGCCATCGCAACAGAGACATTTCTTCAATGCCGGTATGTGTCTTCCCGGTGCAGACGAACAATGCCCACATCGATTTATGAGGCGGCTGGACTCCCCGTACAATAAAAGGACTGAAAATTCTATCCAAAAATCTTTGGCAATTTTTCAGAGCCTCCGAGTGGTTTGGTTCGGTCTCACCGAGTCAACGTGACCAAACTTGTGTACTCTTCTGTATTCCACACAGTCTCACCGAGTGCACCGGGTGTCCCGTGATAAATTTTCTGACATCCATTCGGTCTGTCGGAAGTAACTCTACTGTTTTTGCCCCTGACCTTGTTTTGGCTCTACAGGTTGCATACGACCTCGGATTAAGACAATTTTTATATCAAAATCGACCGTTTCGACGAGACGAAGATTTTTCATGTTGATAAATTTTTTATTTGAGGCCATCTTAATTACGTTTTGTGCCCATGACACTTTTCGGCCAACGGGAATCCAAAGAGTGCTCTTCGGCCAACGGGAAGCCGAGGATAGTAAGCTGGGCACTCTTCGGTCAACGGGAGGCTGAAGAGCCCACTTCGGCCAACGGTAGGCCGAAAAGTCCCTCTTCGGCCCGGGGTCATAGTTTCGATTTTTATGCATTAGGGTGTATAGTTTTTGAATTTGCTATAAAAATCATCATAGTTTCGAAAAAAAATCCTTCTTGGCGACACGGTGTTGAGATTCACCTTCATGATCTCCACCCCAGTCATCATGCTCGCGAGAGCCACTTTCTTTCGTCTTGGTCTTAGCATTGGCAGCCTCGATCTCAAGTATCTTGGCTTGCTTCTCCGCCTCCATCTCAAGCATCTTGGTTTGCTTCTCTGCATTCATCGCAAGCCTCCTCCTTTGGATCTCCATGAAGGCGTTCATTTGCTATTCTTTGTAATGTCGGTGCTCCTCCTTCCTTGAGTCCTTCTTGCTCATCATGCCCTCCACGCTTGCGATCAAGGCGTTGGACGCCGCATCCCGCTTGTCCTCCTTCTTGGAGTTGGTCTTCCCCCGCGGATGTGCCTTCTCGCCGTCCCCAACCTCCTCCACGGCTTGCTTCCCACCACGCGACATGAGGGTGGCATATTGCGCCTTGAACTTCTCCTCATCTTTGATCACCCTGAAGCAATGGGAGAGGTTGAAGCACTTGCCATTGGGTACGTAGATCATACTCTCCTCTCTCGTTGCTATGCATCACATGATCTTGCGTGTGCGTAGGAATTTTTTTTGAAATTACTACGTTCCCCAACAGTGGCATCCGAGCCTAGGTTTTATATGTTGATGTTATATGCACGAGTAGAACACAAGTGAGTTGTGGGCGATATAAGTCATACTGCTTACCAGCATGTCATACTTTGGTTCGGCGGTATTGTTGGACGAAGCGGCCCAGACCGACATTACGCATACGCTTACGCGAGACCGGTTCTCCCGACGTGCTCTGCACAGAGGTGGCTTGCGGGTGACAGTTTCTCCAACTTTAGTTGAACCAAGTGTGGCTACGCCCGGTCCTTGCGAAGGTTAAAACAGCACCAACTTGACAAACTATCATTATGGTTTTGATGCGTAGGTAAGATTGGTTCTTGCTTAAGCCCGTAGCAGCCACGTAAAACTTGCAACAACAAAGTAGAGGACGTCTAACTTGTTTTTGCAGGGCATGTTGTGATGTGATATGGTCAAGACATGATGCTAAATTTTATTGTATGAGATGATCATGTTTTGTAACCGAGTTATCGGCAACTGGCAGGAGCCATATGGTTGTCGCTTTATTGTATGCAATGCAATCGCGTTGTAATGCTTTACTTTATCACTAAGCGGTAGCGATAGTCGTGGAAGCACAAGCTTGGCGAGACGACAACAATGCTACGATGGAGATCAAGGTGTCGCGCCGATGACGATGGTGATCACGACGGTGCTTCGGAGATGGAGATCACAAGCACAAGATGATGATGGCCATATCATATCACTTATATTGATTGCATGTGATGTTTATCTTTTATGCATCTTATCTTGCTTTGATTGACGGTAGCATTATAAGATGATCTCTCACTAATTATCAAAAAGTGTTCTCCCTGAGTATGCACCGTTGCGAAAGTTCTTCGTGCTGAGACACCACGTGATGATCGGGTGTGATAAGCTCTACATTCAAATACAACAGGTGCAAAACAGTTGCGCACGCGGAATACTCAGATTTTACTTGACGAGCCAAGCATATACAGATATGGCCTCGGAACACGGAGACCGAAAGGTCGAGCGTGAATCATATAGTAGATATGATCAACATAGTGATGTTCACCAATGAAACTGCTCCATCTCACGTGATGATCGGACATGGTTTAGTTGATTTGGATCACGCAATCACTTAGAGGATTAGAGGGATGTCTATCTAAGTGGGAGTTCTTTAAGTAAATTAACTGAACTTAAATTTATCATGAAACTTAGTACCTGATAAGTATCTTGCTTATTTATGCTTGATTGTAGATAGATGGCTCGTGCTGTTGTTCCCTTGAATTTTAATGCATTCCTTGAGAAAGCAAAGTTGAAAGATGATGATAGCAATTACACGGACTGGGTCCGTAACTTGAGGATTATCCTCATTGCTGCACAGAAGAATTACATCCTGGAAGCACCACTGGGTGCCAGGCCTGCTGCTGGAGCAACGTCGGATGTTATGAACGTCTGGCAGAGCAAAGCTGATGACTACTCAATAGTTTAGTGTGCCATGCTTTACGGCTTAGAATCGGGACTTCAACGACGTTTTGAACGTCATGGAGCATATGAGATGTTCCAGGAGTTGAAGTTAATATTTCAAGCAAATGCCCGGTTTGAGAGATATGAAGTCTCCAATAAGTTCTATAGCTGTAAGATGGAGGAGAACAGTTCTGTCAGTGAGCATATACTCAAAATGTCTGGGTATAATAATCACTTGATTCAATTGGGAGTTAATCTTCCAGATGATTGCGTCATTGACAGAATTCTCCAATCACTGCCACCAAGCTACAAGAGCTTCGTGATTAACTATAGTATGCAAGGGATGAATAAGACTATTCCCGAGCTCTTCGCGATGCTGAAAGCTGCGAAGGTAGAAATCAAGAAGGAGCATCAAGTGTTGATGGTCAACAAGACCACTAGTTTCAAGAAAAAGGGCAAAGGGAAGAAGAAGGGAAACTTCAAAAAGAACAGCAAGCAAGTTGCTACTCAAGAGAAGAAACCCAAACCTGGACCTAAGCCTGAAACTGAGTGCTTCTACTACAAGCAGACTGGTCACTGGAAGCGGAACTGCCCCAAGTATTTGGCGGATAAGAAGGATGGCAAGGTGAACAAAGGTATATGTGATATACATGTTATTGATGTGTACCTTACTAATGCTCGCAGTAGCACCTGGGTATTTGATACTGGTTCTGTTGCTAATATTTGCAACTCAAAACAGGGACTACGGATTAAGCGAAGATTGGCTAAGGACGAGGTGACGATGCGCGTGGGAAACGGTTCCAAAGTCGATGTGATCGCAGTCGGCACGCTACCTCTACATCTACCTTTGGGATTAATATTAGACCTAAATAATTGTTATTTGGTGCCAGCGTTAAGCATGAACATTATTTATGGATCTTGTTTGATGCGAGACGGTTATTCATTTAAATCAGAGAATAATGGTTGTTCTATTTATATGAGTAATATCTTTTATGGTCATGCACCCTTGAAGAGTGGTCTATTTTTATTAAATCTCGATAGTAGTGACACACATATTCATTGTGTTGAAGCTAAAAGATGCAGAGTTGATAATGATAGTGCAACTTATTTGTGGCACTGCCGTTTAGGTCATATCGGTGTAAAGCGCATGAAGAAACTCCATACTGATGGACTTTTGGAACCACTTGATTATGAATCACTTGGTACTTGCGAACCGTGCCTCATGGGCAAGATGACTAAAACACCGTTCTCCGATACTATGGAGAGAGCAACAGATTTATTGGAAATCATACATACAGATGTATGTGGTCCGATGAATATTGAGGCTCGTGGCGGATATCGTTATTTTCTCACCTTCACAGATGACTTAAGCAGATATGGGTATATCTACTTAATGAAACACAAGTCTGAAACATTTGAAAAGTTCAAAGAATTTTAGAGTGAAGTAGAAAATCATCGTAACAAGAAAGTGAGTGGAGCTCTATAACATTTCTGATATTATATGTAGATGACATATTACTAATTGGAAATAATATAGAATTTCTGGATAGCATAAAGGGATACTTGAATAAGAGTTTTTCAATGAAAGACCTCGGTGAAGCTGCTTACATATTAGGCATTAAGATCTATAGAGATAGATCAAGACGCTTAATTGGACTTTCACAAAGCACATACCTTGACAAAGTTTTGAAGAAGTTCAAAATGGATCAAGCAAATAAAGGGTTCTTGCCTGTGTTACAAGGTGTGAAATTGAGTAAGACTCAATGCCCGACCACTGCAGAAGATAGAGAGAAGATGAAAGATGTTCCCTATGCTTCAGCCATAGGCTCTATCATGTATGCAATGCTGTGTACCAGACCTGATGTGTGCCTTGCTATAAGTTTAGCAGGGAGGTACCAAAGTAATCCAGGAATGGATCACTGGACAGCGGTCAAGAACATCCTGAAATACCTGAAAAGGACTAAGGATATGTTTCTCATATATGGAGGTGACAAAGAGCTCATCGTAAACGGTTACGTTGATGCAAGCTTTGACACTGATCCGGACGATTCTAAATCGCAAACCGGATACGTGTTTACATTAAACAGTGGAGCTGTCAGTTGGTGCAGTTCTAAACAAAGCGTCGTGGCGGGATCTACATGTGAAGCGGAGTACATAGCTGCTTCGGAAGCAGCGAACGAAGGAGTCTGGATGAAGGAGTTCATATCCGATCTAGGTGTCATACCTAGTGCATCGGGTCTAATGAAAATCTTTTGTGACAATACTGGAGCAATTGCCTTGGCAAAGGAATCCAGATTTCACAAGAGAACCAAGCACATCAAGAGACGCTTCAATTCCATCCGTGATCTACTCCAGGTGGGAGACATAGAGATTTGCAAGATACATACGGATCTGAATGTTGCAGACCCATTGACTAAGCCTCTTCCACGAGCAAAACATGATCAGCACCAAGGCTCCATGGGTGTTAGAATCATTACTGTGTAATCTAGATTATTGACTCTAGTGCAAGTGGGAGACTGAAGGAAATATGCCCTAGAGGCAATGATAAAGTTATTATTTATTTCCTTATATCATGATAAATGTTTATTATTCATGCTAGAATTGTATTAACCGGAAACATAATACATGTGTGAATACATAGACAAACAGAGTGTCACTAGTATGCCTCTACTTGACTAGCTCGTTAATCAAAGATGGTTATGTTTCCTAACCATGAACAAGGAGTTGTTATTTGATTAACGGGATCACAAAATTAAGTGAATGATCTGATTGACATGACCCATTCCATTAGCTTAACACCCGATCGTTTAGTATGTTGCTATTGCTTTCTTCATGACTTATACATGTTCCTATGACTATGAGATTATGCAACTCCCGTTTACCAGAGGAACACTTTGTGTGTTACCAAATGTCACAACGTAACTGGGTGATTATAAAGGAGCTCTACAGGTGTCTCCAAAGGTACATGTTGGGTTGGCGTATTTCGAGATTAGGATTTGTCACTCCGATTGTCGGAGAGGTATCTCTGGGCCCTCTCGGTACTGCACATCACTTAAGCCTTGCAAGCATTGCAACTAATGAGTTAGTTGCGGGATGATGTATTACAGAACGAGTAAAGAGACTTGCCGATAACGAGATTGAACTAGGTATTGAGATACCGACGATCGAATCTCGGGCAAGTAACATACCGATGACAAAGGGAACAACGTATGTTGTTATGCGGTCTGACCGATAAAGATCTTCGTAGAATATGTAGGAGGCAATATGAGCATCCAGGTTCCGCTATTGGTTATTGACCGGAGACATGTCTCGGTCATGTCTACATTGTTCTCGAACCCGTAGGGTCCGCACGCTTAAGGTTACGATGATAGTTATATTACGAGTTTATGCATTTTGATGTACCAAAGGTTGTTCGGAGTCCCAGATGTGATCACGGACATGACGAGGAGTCTCGAAATGGTCGAGACATAAAGATTGATATATTGGAAGCCTATGTTTGGATATCGGAAGTGTTCCGGGTGAAATCGAGATTTTACCGGAGTACCGGGAGGTTAGCGGAACCCCCCGGGAGCTATATGGGCCTTAGTGGGCCTTAGTGGAAGAAGAGGAGAGGCAGCCAGGGCTGGGCCGCGCGCCCCTCCCCCCTAGTCCGAATAGGACAAGGAGAGAGGGGGCCGGCGCCCCCTCCTTTCTCTCTCTCTCTTTTCCACCTCGCGAATCCTATTCCAACTAGGATTGGGGGAGAAGTCCTACTCCCGGAGGGAGTAGGACTCCTCCTGGCGCGCCCTATGATGGCCGGCCGGCCTTCCCCTCTTGAACCTTTATATACGGAGGCAGGGGCACCCCAGACAGACACAAGTTGATCCACGTGATCATATTCTTAGCCGTGTGCGGTGCCCCCTTCCACCATAGTCCTCGATAATATTGTAGCGGTGCTTAGGCGAAGCCCTGCGATAGTAGTGCATCAAGATCGTCACCACGCTGTCGTGCTGACAGAACTCTTCCCCGACACTTTGCTGGATCGGAGTCCGGGGATCGTCATTGAGCTGAACGTGTGCTAGAACTCGGAGGTGCCATAGTTTCGGTGCTTGATCGGTCGGGCCATGGAGACGTACGACTACATCAACCAAACGCTTCCGTTGTCGATCTACTAGGGTACGTAGATCATACTCTCCCCTCTCGTTGTTATGCATCACATGATCTTGCGTGTGCGTAGGAAGTTTTTTTGAAATTACTACGTTCCCCAACAGCGTTGAGGTCGATGGGCGCAGGCGTGGAAGGCGCCACCACGCTCACCTCGGGCGAGCACTCCCCGGAGAGGCGGGAGGCCTGCGGGTAGACGTGGAAGCCGGGCATCGGGGCGCAAGCCGACGCGCGGGGCGAGCCGGGCAGCACCATCCGAGGGAACGTGGATGAGCCGGTGCTGGCCGCGGCCACGGCGGCGTTGACGAGGCCGTGCTGGCTAGGGTTTAACCCTAGCATATAGATCGCCTCCCTCGTTGCCGCCGCGACGCGGGCGTTGGTGACCTCCTGCTGTGCAGCGGCGATGACGGCGGCCCTTGCGATGGCTTCATCCCTCGCGTCTGTTGCGTGCCTCCGGCCCTTCCTCTTGGTCGACTCCCTTGCCCGTTGTTCGGGCGTCAACGCCTTCTTCATCTTGGGCGCGGCGGCGGTCTTGCGGGGGGCGCGAGGCTTGCCTTTGCAGAGGGGGCGGTCGTCATGCCGGACGAGACGAGGGAGGCGAGGCCGGCGGCGGCTTTGAGATCATCGTCCATGGCGGGGGTGGGGCCAGAGCGCGCGCGGGCGGGAGGCTTTTTTGGGGGGGAAATGAAGAGAAATGATGGAGGCTGCCACCGACCAGCAGGCCTGGAGGAAGGAGTAGGCGCGCGCGCGTCTCCGTCTCGTGTCCGCGCCGACGCAAATCCCGCTCAAAAACAGATCGGGATGTTGGGGAACGTAGTAATTTCAAAAAAAAATCTTACGCACACGCAAGATCATGTGATGCATAGCAACGAGAGGGGAGAGTATGATCTATGTACCCTAGTAGATTGACAATGGAAGCGTTTGGTTGATGTAGTCATACGTCTCCACGGCCCGACCGATCAAGCACCGAAACTACGGCACCTCCGAGTTCTAGCACACGTTCAGCTCGATGACGATCCCCGGACTCCGATCCAGCAAAGTGTCGGGGAAGAGTTCCGTCAGCACGACGGCGTGGTGACGGTCTTGATGCACTACTGTCGCAGGGCTTCGCCTAAGCACCGCTACAATATTATCGAGGACTATGGTGGAAGGGGGCACCGCACACGGCTAAGAATATGGTCACGTGGATCAACTTGTGTCTCTCTGGGGTGCCCCTGCCTCCGTATATAAAGGTTCAAGAGGGGGAGGCCGGCCGGCCATCATAGGGCGCGCCAGGAGGAGTCCTACTCCCTCCGGGAGTAGGACTTCTCCCCCAATCCTAGTTGGAATAGGATTCGCGAGGTGGAAAAGAGAGAGAGAAAAAGGAGGGGGGCGCCGGCCCCCTCTCTCCTTGTCCTATTCGAACTAGGGGGGAGGGGCGCGCGGCTCAGCCCTGGATGCCTCTCCTCTTCTTCCACTAAGGCCCACTAAGGCCCATATAGCTCCCGGGGGGTTCCGGTAACCTGCCGGTACTCCGGTAAAATCCCGATTTCACCCGGAACACTTCCGATATCCAAACATAGGCTTCCAATATATCAATCTTTATGTCTCGACCATTTCGAGACTCCTCGTCATGTCCGTGATCACATCCGGGACTCCGAACAACCTTCGGTACATCAAAATGCATAAACTCATAATATAATTGTCATCGTAACCTTAAGCGTGCGGACCCTACGGGTTTGAGAACAATGTAGACATGACCGAGACATGTCTCCGGTCAATAACCAATGGCGGAACCTGGATGCTCATATTGGCTCCTACATATTCTACGAAGATCTTTATCGGTTAGACCACATAACAACATACGTTGTTCCCTTTGTCATCGGTATGTTACTTGCCCGAGATTCGATCGTCGGTATCTCAATACCTAGTTCAATCTCGTTACCGGCAAGTCTCTTTACTCGTTCTGTAATACATCATCCTGCAACTAACTCATTAGTTACAATGCTTGCAAGGCTTAAGTGATGTGCATTACCGAGAGGGCCCAGAGATACCTCTCTGACATTTGGAGTGACAAATTATAATCTCAAAATACGTCAACCCAACATGTACCTTTGGAGACACCTGTAGAGCTCCTTTATAATCACCCAGTTATGTTGTGACGTTTGGTAGCACACAAAGTGTTCCTCCGGCAAACGGGAGTTGCATAATCTCATAGTCATAGGAACATGTATAAGTCATGAAGAAAGCAATAGCAACATACTAAACGATCGGGTGCTAAGCTAATGGAATGGGTCATGTCAATCAGATCATTCAACTAATGATGTGATCCCGTTTATCAAATAACAACTCTTTATCCATGGTTAGGAAACATAACCATCTTTGATTAACGAGCTAGTCAAGTAGAGGCATACTAGTGACACTCTGTTTGTCTATGTATTCACACATGTATTATGTTTCCGGTTAATACAATTCTAGCATGAATAATAAACATTTATCATGATATAAGGAAATAAATAATAACTTTATTATTGCCTCTAGGGCATATTTCCTTCAGTCTCCCACTTGCACTAGAGTCAATAATCTAGATCACATCGCCGTGTGATTTAACATCAATAGTTCACATCTTTATGTGATTGGTTCACATCTCCATGTGACTAACACCCAAAGGGTTTACTAGATTCAATAATCTAGTTCACATTGCTATGTGATTAAGACCCAAAAAGTGATCATGTTTTGCTTGTGAGAGAAGTTTAGTCAACGGGTCTGCCACATTCAGATCCGCATGTATTTTGCAAATTTCTATGTCAACAATGCTCTACATGGAGCTACTCTAGCTAATTGCTCCCACTTTCAATATGTATCCAGATTGAGACTTAGAGTCATCTGGATCAGTGTCAAAGCTTGCATCGACATAACCCTTTACGACGAACCTTTTGTCACCTCCGTAATCGAGAAACATATCCTTATTCCAGTAAGGATAATTTTGACCGCTGTCCATTGATCTACTCTTAGATCACTATTGTACTCCCTCTCTTAACACAGTGTATGGTATACAATAGATCTGGTACACAGCATGGCATACTTTATAGAACCTATGACTGAGGCATAGGGAATGACTTTCATTCTCTTTCTATCTTCTGTCGTGGTCGGGCTTTGAGTCTTACTCAACTTCACACCTTGTAACACAGGCAAGAAACTTTTTCTTTGACTGTTCCATTTTGAACTACTTCAAAATCTTGTCAAGGTATGTACTCATTGAAAAACTTATCAAGCGTCTTGATCTATCTCTATAGATCTTGATACTCAATATGAAAGCAGCTTTACCGAGGTCTTTCTTTGAAAAACTCCTTTCAAACACTCCTTTATGCTTTGCAGAATAATTCTACATTATTTCCGATCAACAATATGTCATACACATATACTTATCAGAAATGATGTAGTGCTCCCAATCACTTTCCTGTAAATACAGGCTTCACCGCAAGTCTGTATAAAACTATATGCTTTGATCAACTTATCAAAGTGTATATTCCAACTCCGAGATTCTTGCACCAGTCCATAGATGGATCGCTGGAGCTTGCATATTTATTTAACACATTTAGGATCGACAACACCTTCTAGTTGCATCGTATACAACTCTTCTTTAGTAAATCCATTAAGGAATGCAGTTTTGTTTATCCATTTGCCAGATTTCATAAAATGCGGCAATTGCTAACATGATTCGGACAGACTTAAGCATAGATACGAGTGAGAAAATCTCATCGTAGTCAACACCTTGAACTTGTCGAAAACCTTTTGCGACAATTCTAGCTTTGTAGATAGTAACACTACTATCAGCGTCCGTCTTCCTCTTGAAGATCCATTTATTTTCTATGGCTTGCCGATCATCGGGCAAATCCATCAAAGTCCATACTTTGTTCTCATACATGGATCATATCTCAGATTTCATGGCCTCAAACCATTTCGCGGAATCTGGGCTCATCATCGCTTCCTCATAGTTTGCAAGTTCGTCATGGTCTAGTAACATGACTTCCAGAACAGGATTACCGTACCACTCTGGTGCGGATCTCACTCTGGTTTACCTACGAGATTTGGTAGTAACTTGATCTGAAGTTACATGATCATCATCATTAGCTTCCTCACTAATTGGTGTAGCAGTCACAGGAACAAATTTCTGTGATGAACTACTTTTTTCCAATAAGGGAGCTGGTACAGTTACCTCATCAAGTTCTACTTTCCTCCCACTCACTTCTTTCGAGAGAACCTCCTTCTCTAGAAATGATCCATTCTTAGCAACGAATGTCTTGCCTTTGGATTTGTGATAGAAGGTGTACCCAACAGTAACTTTTTGGGTATCCTATGAAGACACACTTTTTCGATTTGGGTTTGAGCTTATCAGGATGAAACTTTTTCACATAAGCATTGCAACCACAAACTTTAAGAAACGACAACTTTGGTTTCTTGCCAAACCACAGTTCATACGGTGTCGTCTCAACAGATTTAGATGGTGCCCTTTTAATGTGAATGCAGCTGTCTCTAATGCATAACCCCAAAACGATAGTGGTAGATCGGTAAGAGTCATCATAGATTCCACTATATCCAATAAAGTACGGTTATGATGTTCGGACACACCATTATGTTGTGGTGTTCCATGTGGCATGAGTTTGTGAAACTATTCCACATTGTTTTAATTGAAGACCAAACTCGTAACTCAAATATTTGTCTCCGTGATCAGATCGTAGAAACTTTATTTTCTTGTCACGATGTTTTTCCACTTCACTCTGAAATTCTTTGAACTTTTCAAATGTTTCAGACTTGTGTTTCATCAAGTAGATATACCCATATCTGCTCAAATCATCTGTGAAGTTCAGAAAATAACGATACTTGTCGTGAGCCTTAACACTCATCGGACCACATACATCAGTATGTATTATTTCCAATAAGTCAGTTGCTCGCTCCGGAGAACGGAGTCTTAGTCATCTTGCCCATGAGGCATGGTTCGCAAGCATCAAGTGATTCATAATCAAGTGATTCCAAAATCACATCAGCATGGAGTTTCTTCATGCGCTTTACACCAATATGACCTAAACGGCAGTGCTACAAATAAGTTGCACTATCACTATTAACTTTGCATCTTTTGGTTTCAAATTTATGATTATGTGTATCACTACGATCGAGATCCAACGAACTATTTTCATTGGGTGTGTAACCATATAAGGTTTTATTCATGTAAACAGAACAACAATTTATTCTCTTACTTAAATGAATAACCGTATTACAATAAACATGATCAAATCATATTCATGCTCAACGCAAACACCAAATAACACTTATTCAGGTTCAACACTAATCCCGAAAGTATAGGGAGTGTGCGATGATGATCATATCAATCTTGGAACCACTTCCAACACACATCGTCACTTCACCCTTAACTAGTCTCTGTTTATTCTGCAACTCCCGTTTCGAGTTACTAATCTTAGCAACTGAACTAGTATCAAATACTGAGGGGTTGCTATAAACACTAGTAAAGTACACATCAATAACATGTATATCAAATATACTTATGTTCACTTTGCCATCCTTCTTATCCGCCAATCACTTGGGGTAGTTCCGCTTCCAGTGACCAGTCCCTTTGCAGTAGAAGCACTTAGTCTCAGGCTTAGGACCAGACTTGGGCTTCTTCACTTGAGCAGCAACTTGCTTGCTGTTCTTCTTGAAGTTCCCCTTCTTCCCTCTGCCCTTTTCTTGAAACTAGTGGTCTTGTCTACCATCAACACTTGATGTTTTTCTCGATTTCTACCTTCGTCAATTTCCGCATTACGAAGAGCTTGGGAATCGTTTCCATTATCCCTTGCATATCATAGTTCATCACGAAGTTCTACTAACTTGGTGATGGTGACTAGAGAATTCTGTCAATCACTATCTTATCTGGAAGATTAACACCCACTTGATTCAAGCGATTGTAGTACTCAGACAATCTGGGCACATGCTCACTAGTTGAGCGATTCTCCTCCATCTTTTAGCTATAGAACTTGTTGGAGACTTCATATCTCTCAACTCGGGTATTTGCTTGAAATATTAACTTCAACTCCTGGAACATCTCATATGGTCCATGACGTTCAAAACGTCTTTGAAGTCCCGATTCTAAGCCATTAAGCATGGTGCACTAAACTATCAAGTAGTCATCATATTGAGCTAGCCAAACGTTCATAATGTCTGCATCTGCTCCTGCAATAGGTATGTCACCTAGAGATGCATCAAGGACATAATTCTTCTGTGCAGCAATGAGGATAAACCTCAGATCACGGATCCAATCCGCATCTTTGCTAGTAACATCTTTCAACACAATTTTCTCTAGGAACATATCAAAATAAACACAGGGAAGCAACAACGCGAGCTATTGATCTACAACATGATTTGCAAAATACTACCAGGACTAAGTTCATGATAAATTTAAGTTCAATTTAATCATATTACTTAAGAACTCCCACTTAGATAGACAAGTGATCACGTGATCCAAATCAACTAAACCATGTCCGATCATCACGTGAGATGGAGTAGTTTCATTGGTGAACATCACTATGTTGATCATATCTACTATATGATTCACGCTCAACCTTTCGATCTTCATGTTCCGAGGCCATATCTGTATATGCTTGGCTCGTCAAGTATAACCTGAGTATTCCGCGTGTGCAACTGTTTTGCACCCGTTGTATTTGAACGTAGAGCCTATCACACCCGATCATCATGTGGTGTCTCAGCACGAAGAACTTTCGCAACGGTGCATACTCAGGGAGAACACTTCTTGATAATTAGTGAGAGATCATCTTAAAATGCTACCGTCAAACTAAGCAAAATAAGATGTATAAAAGATAAACATCATCTGCAATCAAAATATGTGACATGATATGGCCATCATCATCTTGCGCCTTTGATCTCCATCTCCAAAGTATTGTCATGATCTCTATCATCACCGGCGCGACACCTTGATCTCCATCATAGTATCGTTGTCGTCTCGCCAAGCTTGTGCTTCCATGACTATCGCTACCGCTTAGTGATAAAGTAAAGCATTACAGCGTGATTGCATTGCATACAATAAAGCGACAATCATATGGCTCCTGCCAGTTGCCGATAATTCGGTTACAAAACATGATCATCTCATACAATAAAATTTAGCATCATGTCTTGACCATATCACATCACAACATGCCCTGCAAAAACAAGTTAGACGTCCTCTACTTTGTTGTTGCAAGTTTTACGTGGCTGCTACGGGCTTAAGCAAGAACCAATCTTACCTACGCATCAAAACCACAACGATAGTTTGTCAAGTTGGTGTTGTTTTAACCTTCGCAAGGACCGGGCGTAGCCACACTTGGTTCAACTAAAGTTGGAGAAACTGTCACCCGCAAGCCACCTCTGTGCAGAGCACGTCGGGAGAACCGGTCTCGCGTAAGCGTATGCGTAATGTCGGTCTGGGCCGCTTCGTCCAACAATACCGCCGAACCAAAGTATGACATGCTGGTAAGCAGTATGACTTATATCGCCACACAACTCACTTGTGTTCTACTCGTGCATATAACATCAACATATAAAACCTAGGCTCGGATGCCACTGTTGGGGAACGTAGTAATTTCAAAAAAAAATCTACGCACACGCAAGATCATGTGACGCATAGCAACGAGAGGGGAGAGTATGATCTACGTACCCTAGTAGATTGACAACGGAAGCGTTTGGTTGATGTAGTCGTACGTCTCCACGGCCCGACCGATCAAGCACCGAAACTACGGCACCTCCGAGTTCTAGCACACGTTCAGCTCGATGACGATCCCCGGACTCCGATCCAGCAAAGTGTCGGGGAAGAGTTCCGTCAGCACGACGGCGTGGTGACGATCTTGATGCACTACTGTCGCAGGGCTTCGCCTAAGCACCGCTACAATATTATCGAGGACTATGGTGGAAGGGGGCACCGCACACGGCTAAGAATATGATCACGTGGATCAACTTGTGTCTCTCTGGGGTGCCCCTGCCTCCATATATAAAGGTTCAAGAGGGGGAGGCCGGCCGGCCATCATAGGGCGCGCCAGGAGGAGTCCTACTCCCTCCGGGAGTAGGACTTCTCCCCCAATCCTAGTTGGAATAGGATTCGCGAGGTGGAAAAGAGAGAGAGAGAAAGGAGGGGGGCGCCGGCCCCCTCTCTCCTTGTCCTATTCGGACTAGGGGGGAGGGGCGCGCGGCCCAGCCCTGACTGCCTCTCCTCTTCTTCCACTAAGGCTCACTAAGGCCCATATAGCTCCTGGGGGGTTCCGGTAACCTCCCGGTACTCCAGTAAAATCCCGATTTCACCCGGAACACTTCCGATATCCAAACATAGGCTTCCAATATATCAAACTTTATGTCTCGACCATTTCGAGACTCCTCGTCATGTCCGTGATCACATCCGGGACTCCGAACAACCTTCGGTACATCAAAATGCATAAACTCATAATATAACTGTCATCGTAACCTTAAGCGTGCGGACCCTACGAGTTTGAGAACAATGTAGACATGACCGAGACATGTCTCCGGTCAATAACCAATAGCGGAACCTGGATGCTCATATTGGCTCCTACATATTCTACGAAGATCTTTATCGGTCAGACCGCATAACAACATACGTTGTTCCCTTTGTCATCGGTATGTTACTTGCCCGAGATTCGATCATCGGTATCTCAATACCTAGTTCAATCTCGTTACCGGCAAGTCTCTTTACTCGTTCTGTAATACATCATCCCGCAACTAACTCATTAGTTGCAATGATTGCAAGGCTTAAGTGATGTGCATTACCGAGAGGGCCCAGATATACCTCTCCGACATTCGGAGTGACAAATTCTAATCTCGAAATACGCCAACCCAACATGTACCTTTAGAGACACCTGTAGAGCTCCTTTATAATCACCCAGTTAAGTTGTGACGTTTGGTAGCACACAAAGTGTTCCTCCGGCAAACGGGAGTTGCATAATCTCATAGTCATAGGAACATGTATAAGTCATGAAGAAAGCAATAGCAACATACTAAACGATCGGGTGCTAAGCTAATGGAATGGGTCATGTCAATCAGATCATTCAACTAATGATGTGATCCCGTTAATCAAATAACAACCCTTTGTCCATGGTTAGGAAACATAATCATCTTTGATTAACGAGCTAGTCAAGTAGAGGCATACTAGTGACACTCTGTTTGTCTATGTATTCACACATGTATTATGTTTCTGGTTAATACAATTCTAACATGAATAATATACATTTATCATGATATAAGGAAATAAATAATAACTTTATTATTGCCTCTAGGGCATATTTCCTTCACGGGAATGGGTCAGCAGGCGGACGCCAAACGGACGCGCGTCCGTCTGGGTCGGCGCGTTAGGCCGACTTTGCGTTCGCGCGAATCCAAACGGACGCCCGTGAGCGAAATTGGTCACCCCATTGATGTTGCTCTTACACACGCTAGCAAGACTCGTGGCCATAAAAACTAGATCAGCAACGCGCCTTGGCGCGAGGGTGCCGGTCCAACTGATATGCCAAGCGATGGAAGATCAAACCGCATGATGCATCAGTAGGAAGCAAGTTTAGCACATGTAAAACGTCAACAACTGATTTTCTGGTTCATGGGAAAGAATAAACATTCCAGAAGAGTAACATCATCGAGTTCAACAAAATCATGAGATTGTAAAAATTAATCCACCCCAGAAGTAGCGCAACATCAAGTTCAATGCAATCATGAGATTACAAAAACAAATTAGCTCACATTAAGTTCAGTTATACGAGTAGGAACATAAGAGAGCAAAAGCTACCACAACGACAATGGAGGCTCTTGGTTCAACTGCCTCCATGAGTGCTATTCCATTATGATGACCACATAATGGTTATGATAGAAAATGCACTTGTGATTTCCCTCTAAAACGTATGTACAGTGAGCGATGGTATCCCTTCTAATCTTGAAGGCGATCGCCTTCGCCAACGGATGGATCAAGGCGCCCCTCATCTGCTGAGCTCCGGTCGAGCTTTCCTCCTTTCCCTTCCAGCGAGAGACATGACTTGCTTACATTCTATAGAGATTGTTGTAAAGCATTCATTTCTTCAGAGATCTTTATATAGTGGAGTCACCAGCTGCTCTGCATTCACGATAGCATCTGGTTCTGTATTAAACTAAAGGCCCTGGCATTTGTTAAGCTTGTGAGCAGCTCCCACATTTCAAGATCAATCAATCAAGAATTTGGGGGAAAGCTAAATGGCATTGGTACCAGCAACTACAAATTTCAACCAAGTAGGCAAGAATCTACACATAAGATGTCACAGATATAGCAATTTTCCTCAATTGCTTCATTTGTAATAGAACACAAGAGGTTTACAGTTATATAACTCTGGCCAGTTATGATGAATAGATGTACATTAGATGCTTTAAGGTCCAAGTTTTTCTGGTTGGAGCACTGAATGCTCACAGAATGAAAGAAAGAAGAGAAAATGCATGGTGTCTTTATTTCTTATCTTCTAGGTCTAATTGACAGTTCAGTGATTGTTGCCAAACCGTACCAGTAACTATTCTACTTACCAAGTACATAACCTTCCAGTATCTCTCTAATGTTGCACTTTGCTACTCGAAAGGTCAAAAGAACAAGGGAATCAAACTGCAAGTAAACATACCTCTCCTAGCGATAGAAATATACTATCAAATCTAAGGGTGTACTACATTTGAAAGCATAGTTTCATGATAAGAGAAGTGAAAAAATGAAAGAAATGTATGTAAAGAAAATTGAGTATACCTTCCCGTAAAGGTATCCATCTCCCTGAAATTAGTCCCAAAGAGTTGGTTCAATAAGGTACTCTTTCCTGCTCAAAATAGGAATATGATTAATCTTATGTCAACTAAATTCTGAAGTACGTACTGTCGATTTGTGATAAAGGGCAGGAAGTCCACAACTCACACTTATCATCCAAGAATACATGTTTAAGTTCAGTATTATACTATCAGTGAAATGATGAACATACGCATTTTCCAGTTAAATGTCAGAGAAGACTAACAAATAACCCCCAGGAGAAAGGATATACAGTGCAATTATAATTAATTGTTCATCAGTGGACTCTGATTCTTAGATGTCACTCGTGTTAGCAAGTGAAGGGCTTCAAAATAGATATGCACGGACACACTACTTTTACAATAAACACATGCCACCAAGTCGGGGTTGCAAGGATCAATGTAAATGTAGCATTAATCACCAAAAACAAATTTAGCACCAACAATGTATGAAGTCTGTCCAAAACCATGATATACTTGTAGGCAAAAATAGTGAGGCTGCGGTCGATCCACATGCAGCTGCAAATATAACCAGTGTGCCTCACTATAGAAACGGTGAGTGTAGAATTTTGTCATTGACATTAGAAGTTAAAAGAAAAGGACCGCATCCAGAAACAAAATCACCATAATTGTTGAATAAAGAGTTGAGGAAATCTGCAAAAACATGATTCTCGCTTGAATGTAAACCTACTTCTAGTAATGTGATTCCAGTCTGTAAATACTATGGATTTACTGAAAGTTCTAAGCCTCTAATTATTATTTACAAAGTTACCACCTGATTATCAGTTTGGACAAAGTTGCATGATGAATACATATCAAACAAATACTCCTACTCCTAGATTGTCACATGACCTGTTATTAAAGATGAGGTGTGTATACCAGAGAAAAATCATGTAAAAACATTTAACCCATAGAGGAAGCAACATAAACTTACATTGTTCTGTGTTTTAACCTGATTGAGTGAATCAAAAAAAACATGGTATGCCTCTGTCTTTTAGCAGCCTCTGCAATTCATCAAAACTACACCAATATAAAAAGTAAGAATAGCAGTGTAACATGGTTCTATATTCCAAAGAAGTATGCATCACGATCACCATACAATTGTGTATAAAGAAACACTATGCAACGACAAAAACAGTAAGCATTTGGAAATAAGATACATGGCACACACATGCATAATTACTGTGTCTAAATTATCAAGAAATACTATGCAACTACACACATAGTAAACATTTGGAAATTAGAAATACAACAAACCCATGCATAAATGATGTATATGAATTCTCGACCTTACAGTAGTTGGTATGCCCTCTATACATTTGCTTTCTACTCATCAACAATTCACATATAATTAGCCTCTAGTATCAACCTACAAAATCAGTCTACGTGGCTGACGGCGTTGATCATCTGGTTTTACTTTTAAAATAGAACTGAAGATTTTTTTCGTCCTTGCAATTTGTAAAAACTACAGTATTGCGATCACTTTCTAAAAAATAGCGTATGCAAAAGTGAAAATGAATCATGACTAACTATTGGCATATAGCGAGACACTGGCACATGAATGAATCATCCGACTCTGTTCAGCGATTATTTGCCACACTTTCTCATTAGTCATTACTAACACAACCTAAAGAGCACATGCAGAGATGATGTTGCCGGTGCAAGAAAAAAGCGAATCAAATTTACATTTATCCTGCAACAGTGTTATAAACTACACATATTTGTCCTGCCAACAACAATAAGCAATAACAGCAAAAATGCAATTCGTTTAGGGGAACAATGCAATGCAAATTTAATGGCCTGATTAACATTTATAATATGATAAATCATGCAACAATAGTTATGGGACGACACTCAGCTCCATAAGATGACGAGACTAATGGTTTTCTTATGTTTCTCTCCATGATGGTGATGATGATGATGATGATGAAGAAGAACACACCTCTTACTCTCTTGCATATGACGTCCTTGTAAGAATCATTGAAGAGCCCGAGAAGCTCGTCGACGGCGGGGAAAACGGGTGGCGCGGCATCGAGCAGGGGCGGCGACGACAGCCAGACCACCTCGAGCACCACGGTCCAAAAGCCAAGAGCATGAGCAGACCAAAATCAGAATGGATTAACCAGGAAACCCTAGACAGATCCCTAAAAAACAACAAAGCCCTTGATGAGCACATACACATCACAAAGAGAAAGACAAACAAGGGAGCAAATAATCACCTCAGCCATCTCAGAAGCCCACTCGGTGTGCTCCCTCTCCGGTCGACCCGCAAGACAGCCCCAACGCCACACCACCGTCCCAACCATGAAACAGACAGAGAAGGAAGATGGTAAAAAACAAGCGAAATAAAATATAGGAACGATGAGCGAAAGGAAAGCCACCAGAAGAACGGTTCCTGCTCGGAGTTTCCTTTTGTTAAAATGGTTCTTGACAATGGTGGGAGGCACAAATGACATAATGATTTGGATAGATTGGTCAAGGGCAGTGAGGGACAATAAAAGAGTGTTATTACAATACTTAGTTCACAATTCAATTGCAAGTTGCAACTGGAAATGTGCAATCCTATGTCTTACACTATAAAACATTCCACTTTGCTTCTCATTTAGTTTTGTGTTTACAGTGATACTAATTGTGCTCCCTGCTCGCCCCAGATGAATATATGCAAAATAGTTGTCTGTGGCGGTTTTTCTTTTGGTTTACACAAGCAATAAAGAGCAATTAGACATGACACTTCTTTCCCAGCCTTTGATTATTTGCTTCCTGTGCATGCCTTATAGTATTAAATATTAAATACATGGTTCATCAGGGGCATATAGATAGATGTGTTCATCAGGCATGTCCTAAATGAAACGAAGCAATATTGGATATAAACAGCAAATATAAAAAAAATACTCAGCTCCAATACAAACATTAACTAGCCTAAAGACGATGTTATTAGAAACAGGACACTGTGGTTTCTGCTGGTTTATCAACAAATTAAAACAAGCCATTCAACCGACAACTTGTTGGGAGCGAGTCTTCTAGCATAACAATGTGCAACTTACTCTTAACCAGATGAAATCAAGGTCCAACAACAAACAATAAAAGATCAAGAACAACTTTTATGCAATAAAGATATGAGAGAGAAGAAATCTTTACATAAGACAGCTATAAACACTCGAGCACAAATAAGAAACACCTTTAAATACAAATAAAAGGGGTTAAGGGTTCATTGCATAGTGGGCTCATATTCGCCTTTCCTCGATCATATAACCTATCCCCGTCATCTCTTATCACCAGATCAATATGTTTATACAATGGAGCTGCCCTGGTTATCACTCAACAAGAATGACCATCCAAGGACAGATCAATAGGTATCACAGGATCAAGAAGGATTCTAAAGACAAGAGGGAGGATCCAACTTGATACCCACAGGTGCCTCGATTGCTCAAAAGCATACTTATTTCAGCCACGGTTAATCATCATTGCCCTAGCACGAACACCATTGATCAATTTAGCAAATCCAGGAGCATAGCTACAGGACCAGGGCACCCACATGTAACCCAAAGCATCGCACGAGCTCCTATGATAGCAACTGAACATGAACAGCAGCCTGCAAACCCTAGAATAGCATGGATCCACTACTACAGAGCTCAAGTACGAACCGATGCATGAGTAGGGCATAGAGCAACAACCATACGAGCACCACATGAACATAGCCACGACCTTGTCCCATACAGTAGCCGAAGCAAAGGAGCAGGAGGAAGACGGAGCTCACCAAGGGTGGTTGTAGCCGAGGAGAGAGGCGGCTAGGTCATCTCCACGAGAGCGGGGACGCAATTTATACGCGCAAGCGTGAAATGACAAAAATGCCCCCGGCGGGGCAGGCTATTTACATGCGGTGGCACGGTCGAGGTGAAACTATTCATTCCTACAGTACCAGGATCTGATCCAACGAGCGAGGTCGTTCCAGGGGTTGATCTGACGGCCCAGATCGCATCAAGCAGCCAGATCCAACGGCCAGGAATCCAAATCGCTGAGGAGGCTTGTAGGAACATCCTTCTCTTCTTTCTGGATGGATTCTCGATAAATAAGCAACACCTTTAAATACAAATAAAGAGGGTTCAGGGTTCATTGCATAGTGGGCTCAGATTCGCCTTTCCTCGATCATATAGCCTACCCCGTCATCTCTTATCACCAGATCAATCTGTTTATACAGGGTAGTTGTTGGGTAACATAGTAATTTCAAAATTTTCCTACGCACACGCAAGATCATGGTGATGCATAGCAACGAGAGGGGAGAGTGTGATCTACGTACCCTTGTAGATCGACAACGGAAGCGTTAGCACAACGTGGTTGATGTAGTCATACGTCTTCACGGCCCGACCGGTCAAGCACCGAAACTACGGCACCTCCGAGTTCTAGCACACGTTCAGCTCGATGACGATCCCCGGACTCTGATCCAGCAAAGTGTCGGGGAAGAGTTCCGTCAGCACGACGGCGTGGTGACGATCTTGATGTACTACCGTCGCAGGGCTTCGCCTAAGCACCGCTACAATATTATCGAGGACTATGGTGGAAGGGGGCACCGCACACGGCTAAGAATATGATCACGTGGATCAACTTGTGTCTTTAGGGGTGCCCTCTGCCTCCATATATAAAGGATCAAGGGAGGGTGCGGCCGGCCAGGAGAGGGCGCGCCAGGAGGAGTCCTACTTGTTGGCGAACGTTGCAGAAAATTAAAATTTTTCCTACGGTTTCACCAAGATCCATCTATGAGTTCATCTAAGCAACGAGTCTAGGGAGAGAGTTTGCATCTACATACCACTTGTAGATCGCGTGCGGAAGCTTGCAAGGTGATGATGTAGTCGTACTCGACGTGATCCAAATCACCGATGACCTGCGCCGAACGGACGGCACCTCCGCGTTCAACACACGTACGGAACAGCCACGTCTCCTCCTTCTTGATCCAGCAAGGAAGGGAGGAGAGGTTGAGGGAGATGGCACCAGCAGCAGCACGACGGCGTGGTGTTGGTGGAGCTGCAGTACTCCGGCAGAGCTTCGCTAAGCACTATGGAGGTGGAGGAGGTGTTGGGGAGGGAGAAGAAGGCAACCAAAGGCCAGGGCGTTCAGGTCTGAAGTCCCTCCTCTCCCCCCACTATATATAGGGGTGCCAAGGGGGGGTGGCCGGCCCTAGGAGATCAAATCTCCTAGGGGGTGCGGCGGCCAAGGGGGGTTTTCCCTCCCCCCAAGGCACCTAGGAGGTGCCTTACCCTCCTAGGACTCTTGCCCCCCTTGAACCCTAGGCGCATGGGCCTATGTGGGGCTGGTGCCCTTGGCCCATTAGGCCAAGGCGCACCCCCACACAGCCCATGTGGCCCCCCGGGACAGGTGGACCCACCCGGTGGACCCCCGGGACCCTTCCGGTGGTCCCGGTACAATACCGATAACCCCGAAACTTGTCCCGATGCCCGAAACAGGACTTCCCATATATAAATCTTTACCTCCGGACCATTCCGGAACTCCTCGTGACGTCCGGGATCTCATCCGGGACTCCGAACAACATTCGGGTTACTGCATATACATATCCCTATAACCCTAGCGTAACTGAACCTTAAGTGTGTAGACCCTAGGGGTTCGGGAGACATGCAGACATGACCGAGACTCTCTCAGTCAATAACCATCAGCGGGATCTGGATACCCATGATGGCTCCCACATGCTCCTCGATGTTGTCATCGGATGAACCACTATGTCGAGGATTCGATCAAACCCTGTATGCAATTCCCTTTGTCAATCGGTACGTTACTTGCCCGAGACTCGATCGTCGGTATCCCAATACCTTGTTCAGTCTCGTTTCCGGCAAGTCACTTTACTCGTACCGTAATGCATGATCCCGTGTCCAACACCTTGGTCACATTGAGCTCAATATGATGATGCATTACCGAGTGGGCCCAGAGATACCTCTCCGTCATACGGAGTGACAAATCCCAGTCTCGATCCGTGTCAACCCAACAGCTACTTTCGGAGATACCTGTAATGCACCTTTATAGTCACCCAGTTACGTTGTGACGTTTGGTATACCCAAGGCACTCTTATGGTATCCGGGAGTTACACGATCTCATGGTCGAAGGAAGAGATACTTGAAACTTGCAAAGCTCTAGCAAAACGAACTACACGATCTTTTATGCTATGCTTAGAATTGGGTCTTGTCCATCACATCATTCTCCTAATGATGTGATCCCGTTATCAATGACATCCAATGTCCATAGTCAGGAAACCATGACTATCTGTTGATCACAACGAGCTGGTCAACTAGAGGCTTACCAGGGACATTGTGTGGTCTAAGTATTCACACGTGTATTACGATTTCCGGATAATACAGTTATAGCATGAATAAAAGACAATTATCATGAACAATGAAATATAATAATACTTTTATTATTGCCTCTAGGGCATATTTCCAACAGTCTCCCACTTGCACTAGAGTCACTAATCTAGTTACATTGTGATGAATCGAACACCCATAGAGTTCTGGTGTTGATCATGTTTTGCACGCGAGAGAGGTTTAGTCAGCGGATCCGCGACATTCAGATCCGTGTGCACTTTGCAAATCTCTATGTCTCCATCTTGAACATTTTCACGGATGGAGTTGAAACGACACTTGATGTGCCTGGTCTTCTTGTGAAACCTGGGCTCCTTTGCGAGGGCAATAGCTCCAGTGTTGTCACAGAAGAGTTTGATCGGCCCCGACGCATTGGGTATGACTCCTAGGTCGGTGATGAACTCCTTCACCCAAATCGCTTCATGTGCTGCCTCCGAGGCTGCCATGTACTCCGCTTCACACGTAGATCCCGCCACGACGCTCTGCTTGCAGCTACACCAGCTTACTGCTCCACCATTCAACATATACACGTATCCGGTTTGTGACTTAGAGTCATCCGGATCTGAGTCGAAGCTAGCGTCGACGTAACCCTTTACGACGAGCTCTTCGTCTCCTCCATAAACGAGAAACATGTCCTTTGTCCTTTTCAGGTACTTCAGGATATTCTTGACCGTTGTCCAGTGTTCCTTGCCGGGATTACTTTGGTATCTTGCTACCAAACTTACGGCAAGGTTTACATCGGGTCTGGTACACAGCATGGCATACATAATAGATCCTATGGCTGAAGCATAGGGGATGACACTCATCACTTCTTTATCTTTTGCCGTGGTCGGTGACTGAGCTGAGCTCAGTCTCATACCTTGTAACATAGGCAAGAACCCCTTCTTGGACTGATCCATTCTGAATCTCTTCAAAATCTTATCAAGGTATGTACTTTGTGAAAGACCTATGAGGCGTCTCGATCTATCTCTATAGATCTTGATGCCTAATATATAAGCAGCTTCTCCAAGGTCCTTCATTGAAAAACACTTATTCAAGTAGGCCTTAATGCTGTCCAGAAATTCTATATTATTTCCCATTAGGAGTATGTCATCTACATATAATATGAGAAATGCTACAGAGCTCCCACTCACTTTCTTGTAAACGCAGGCTTCTCCATAAGTCTGCATAAACCCAAACGCTTTGATCATCTCATCAAAGCGAATGTTCCAACTCCGAGATGCTTGCACCAGTCCATAAATGGATCGCTGGAGCTTGCATACTTTGTTAGCGTTCTGAGGATCGACAAAACCTTCCGGCTGCATCATATACAGTTCTTCCTTAAGATGCCCGTTAAGGAATGCTGTTTTGACGTCCATCTGCCATATCTCATAATCATAGTATGCGGCAATTGCTAACATGATTCGGACGGACTTTAGCTTCGCTACGGGAGAGAATGTCTCGTCGTAGTCAATCCCTTGAACCTGTCGATAACCCTTAGCGACAAGTCGAGCTTTATAGATGGTAACATTACCATCCGCGTCCGTCTTCTTCTTAAAGATCCATTTGTTTTCTATCGCTCGCCGATCATCGGTCAAGTCTGTCAAAGTCCATACTTTGTTTTCATACATGGATTCTATCTCGGATTTCATGGCTTCAAGCCATTTGTTGGATTCCGGGCCCGTCATTGCTTCTTCATAGTTCGAAGGTTCATTGTTGTCTAACAACATGATTTCTAGGACAGGGTTGCCGTACCATTCTGGTGCGGAACGTGTCCTTGTGGACCTACGAAGTTCAGCAGTAACTTGATCCGAAGTACTTTGATCATTATCATGGTATTCCTCTTCAGTTGGTGTGGGCATTACAGGAACGGTTTCCTGTGCTGCGTCACTATCCCGCTCAAGAGGTAGTACTTCATCGAGTTCTACTTTCCTCCCACTTACTTCTTTCGAGAGAAACTCTTTTTCCAGAAAGCATCCGTTCTTGGCAACAAAGATCTTGCCTTCGGATCTTAAGTAGAAGGTGTACCCTATAGTTTCCTTAGGGTATCCTATGAATACGCATTTTTCCGACTTGGGTTCGAGCTTTTCAGGTTGAAGTTTCTTGACATAAGCTTCGCATCCCCAAACTTTTAGAAACGACAGCTTAGGTTTCTTTCCAAACCATAATTCATACGGTGTCGTCTCAACGGATTTAGACGGTGCCCTATTTAAAGTGAATGTAGCTGTCTCTAGAGCGTATCCCCAAAATGATAGCGGTAAATCGGTAAGAGACATCATAGACCGCACAATATCCAATAGAGTGCGATTACGACGTTCGGACACACCGTTTCGCTGAGGTGTTCCAGGCGGCGTGAGCTGTGAAATGATTCCACATTTCTTTAAGTGTGTACCAAATTCGTGACTTAAGTATTCTCCTCCACGATCTGATCGTAAGAATTTTATCTTTCGGTCACGTTGATTCTCCACCTCATTCTGAAATTCCTTGAACTTTTCAAAGGTCTCAGACTTGTGTTTCATTAAGTAGACATACCCATATCTACTCAAGTCATCTGTGAGAGTGAGAACATAACGATATCCTCCGCGAGCCTCAACGCTCATTGGACCGCACACATCGGTATGTATGATTTCCAACAAGTTGGTTGCTCGCTCCATTGTTCCGGAGAACGGAGTCTTGGTCATTTTACCTAAGAGGCATGGTTCGCACGTGTCAAACGATTCATAATCAAGAGACTCTAAAAGTCCATCGGCATGGAGCTTCTTCATGCGCTTGACACCAATGTGACCAAGGCGGCAGTGCCACAAGTATGTGGGACTATCGTTATCAACTTTAAATCTTTTGGCATCTACACTATGAACATGTGTAATATTACGCTTGAGATTCATTAAGAATAAACCATTGACCATCGGAGCATGACCATAAAACATATCTCTCATATAAATCGAACAACCATTATTCTCAGACTTAAATGAGTAGCCATCTCGTATTAAACGAGATCCAGATACAATGTTCATGCTCAAACTTGGCACTAAATAACAATTATTAAGGTTCAAAACTAATCCCGTATGTAAATGTAGAGGCAGCGTGCCGACGGCGATCACATCGACTCTGGAACCATTCCCGACGCGCATCGTCACCTTGTCCTTCGCCAGTCTCCGTTTATTCCGCAGCTCCTGCTGTGAGTTACAAATATGAGCAACGGCACCGGTATCAAATACCCAGGAGTTACTACGAGTACTGGTAAGGTACACATCAATCACATGTATATCAAATATACCTTTGGTGTTGCCGGCCTTCTTATCTGCTAAGTATTTGGGGCAGTTCCGCTTCCAGTGACCCTTCCCCTTGCAATAAAAGCACTCAGTCTCAGGCTTGGGTCCATTCTTTGACTTCTTCCCGGTAACTGGCTTACCAGGAGCGGCAACATCTTTGCCGTCCTTCTTGAAGTTCTTCTTACCCTTGCCCTTCTTGAACTTAGTGGTCTTATTGACCATCAACACTTGATGTTCTTTCTTGATTTCAGCCTCTGCTGACTTGAGCATCGAGAACACTTCAGGAATGGTCTTTTCCATTCCCTGCATGTTGTAGTTCATCACAAAGCTCTTGTAGCTTGGTGGGAGTGACTGGAGGATTCTGTCAATGACCGCCTCATCTGGGAGGTTAATGTTCAGCTGGGTCATACGGTTGTGCAACCCAGACATCTTCAGGATGTGCTCACCGACAGAACTGTTTTCCTCCATCTTACAACTGTAGAACTTGTCGGAGACATCATATCTCTCGACCCGGGCATGAGCTTGAAAAACTAGTTTCAGCTCTTCGAACATCTCATATGCTCCGTGATGCTCAAAACGCTTTTGGAGCCCTGGTTCTAAGCTGTAAAGCATGCCGCACTGAACGAGGGAGTAATCATCAGCGCGAGACTGCCAAGCATTCATAATGTCTTGGTTCTCTGGGACGGGAGCGTCACCTAGCGGTCCTTCTAGGACATATTGTTTCCTGGCAGCTATGAGGATGATCCTCAGGTTCCGGACCCAGTCCGTATAGTTGCTGCCATCATCTTTCAGCTTGGTTTTCTCTAGGAACGCGTTGAAGTTCATGTTGACATTAGCGTTGGCCATTGATCTACAAGACATGTTTGCAAAGGTTTTAGACTAAGTTCATGATAATAAAGTTCTAATCAAATTATGAACTCCCACTTAGATTAGACATCCCTTTAGTCATCTAAGTGTTACACGATCCGAGTCGACTAGTCCGTGTCCGATCATCACGTGAGACGGACTAGTCATCGTCGGTGAACATTTTCATGTTGATCGTATCTTCCATACGACTCGTGTTCGACCTTTCGGTCTCCGTGTTCCGAGGCCATGTCTGCACATGCTAGGCTCGTCAAGTTAACCCTAAGTGTTTTCGCTGTGTAAAACTGTCTTACACCCGTTGTATGTGAACGTAAGAATCCATCACACCCGATCATCACGTGGTGCTTAGAAACGACGAACTGTAGCAACGGTGCACAGTTAGGGGAGAACACTTCTTGAAATTTTATAAGGGATCATCTTATTTACTACCGTCGTCCTAAGTAAACAAGATGCATAATACATAATAAACATCACATGCAATTATATAGTTGTGACATGATATGGCCAATATCATATAGCTCCATTGATCTTCATCTTCGGGGCTCCATGATCATCTTGTCACTGGCTTGACACCATGATCTCCATCATCATGATCTCCATCATCGTGTCTTCATGAAGTTGTCACGCCAACGACTACTACTTCTATGACTAACGTTTAGCAATAAAGTAAAGTAGTTTACATGACGTTATTCAATGACACGCAGGTCATACAAAAAATAATGACAACTCCTATGGCTCCTGCCGGTTGTCATACTCATCGACATGCAAGTCGTGAATCCTATTACAAAGAACATGATCTCATACATCACAATTCATCATTCATCACAACTTCTGGCCATATCACATCACAAGATCAATCGCTGCAAAAACAAGTTAGACGTCCTCTAATTGTTGTTGCATCTTTTACGTGGCTGCAATTGGGTTCTAGCAAGAACGTTTTCTTACCTACGAATCACCACAACGTGATTTTGTCAACTTCTATTTACCCTTCATAAGGGCCCTGTTCATCGATTCCGCTCCAACTAAGGTGGGAGAGACAGACACCCGCCAGCCACCTTATGCAACTTGTGCATGTCAGTCGGTGGAACCGGTCTCACGTAAGTGTACGTGTAAGGTTGGTCCGGGCCGCTTCATCCCACAATACCGTTGAGCAAGAAAGGACTAGTAGAGGCAAGTAAGATGACAAAATCCACGCCCACAACAAAGTTGTGTTCTACTCGTGCAAAGAGAACTACGCATAGACCTAGCTCATGATGCCACTGTTGGGGAACGTTGCAGAAAATTAAAATTTTTCCTACGGTTTCACCAAGATCCATCTATGAGTTCATCTAAGCAACGAGTCTAGGGAGAGAGTTTGCATCTACATACCACTTGTAGATCGCGTGCGGAAGCTTGCAAGGTGATGATGTAGTCGTACTCGACGTGATCCAAATCACCGATGACCTGCGCCGAACGGACGGCACCTCCGCGTTCAACACACGTACGGAACAGCCACGTCTCCTCCTTCTTGATCCAGCAAGGAAGGGAGGAGAGGTTGAGAGAGATGGCACCAGCAGCAGCACGACGGCGTGGTGTTGGTGGAGCTGCAGTACTCCGGCAGAGCTTCGCTAAGCACTATGGAGGTGGAGGAGGTGTTGGGGAGGGAGAAGGAGGCAACCAAAGGCCAGGGCGTTCAGGTATGAAGTCCCTCCTCTCCCCCCACTATATATAGGGGTGCCAAGGGGGGGTGGCCGGCCCTAGGAGATCAAATCTCCTAGGGGGTGCGGCGGCCAAGGGGGGTTTTCCCTCCCCCCAAGGCACCTAGGAGGTGCCTTACCCTCCTAGGACTCTTGCCCCCCTTGAACCCTAGGCGCATGGGCCTATGTGGGGCTGGTGCCCTTGGCCCATTAGGCCAAGGCGCACCCCCACACAGCCCATGTGGCCCCCCGGGACAGGTGGACCCACCCGGTGGACCCCCGGGACCCTTCCGGTGGTCCCGGTACAATACCGATAACCCCGAAACTTGTCCCGATGCCCGAAACAGGACTTCCCATATATAAATCTTTACCTCCGGACCATTCCGGAACTCCTCGTGACGTCCGGGATCTCATCGGGACTCCGAACAACATTCGGGTTACTGCATATACATATCCCTATAACCCTAGCGTAACTGAACCTTAAGTGTGTAGACCCTACGGGTTCGGGAGACATGCAGACATGACCGAGACTCTCTCAGTCAATAACCATCAGCGGGATCTGGATACCCATGATGGCTCCCACATGCTCCTCGATGTTGTCATCGGATGAACCACTATGTCGAGGATTCGATCAAACCCTGTATGCAATTCCCTTTGTCAATCGGTACGTTACTTGCCCGAGACTCGATCGTCGGTATCCCAATACCTTGTTCAGTCTCGTTTCCGGCAAGTCACTTTACTCGTACCGTAATGCATGATCCCGTGTCCAACACCTTGGTCACATTGAGCTCAATATGATGATGCATTACCGAGTGGGCCCAGAGATACCTCTCCGTCATACGGAGTGACAAATCCTAGTCTCGATCCGTGTCAACCCAATAGCTACTTTCGGAGATACCTGTAATGCACCTTTATAGTCACCCAGTTACGTTGTGACGTTTGGTATACCCAAGGCACTCTTATGGTATCCGGGAGTTACACGATCTCATGGTCGAAGGAAGAGATACTTGACACTTGCAAAGCTCTAGCAAAACGAACTACACGATCTTTTATGCTATGCTTAGGATTGGGTCTTGTCCATCACATCATTCTCCTAATGATGTGATCCCGTTATCAATGACATCCGATGTCCATAGTCAGGAAACCATGACTATCTGTTGATCACAACGAGCTGGTCAACTAGAGGCTTACCAGGGACATTGTGTGGTCTAAGTATTCACACGTGTATTACGATTTCCGGATAATACAGTTATAGCATGAATAAAAGACAATTATCATGAACAATGAAATATAATAATACTTTTATTATTGCCTCTAGGGCATATTTCCAACACTACTCCCTCCGGCAGTAGGATTCCCCCCTTTCCTAGTTGGAATAGGATTCGGGAGGGGGGAAAGAGGAGAGAGAGAGAAGGAAGGGGGGCGCTGGCCCCCTCTCCTTGTCCTATTCAGACTAGGGGGAGGAGCGCACGGCCCAGCCCTGGCCACCTCTCCTCTCTTCCACTAAGGCCCATATACCTCCCGGGGGGTTCCGGTAACCTCCCGGTACTCCGGTAAAATCCCGATTTCACCCAAAACACTTCCGATATCCAAATATAGGCTTCCAATATATCAATCTTTATGTCTCGACCATTTCGAGACTCCTCGTCATGTCCGTGATCACATCCAGGACTCCGAACTCTCGGTACATCAAAAATCATAATATAACTGTCATCGAAACCTTAAGCATACTAGTGACACTCTGTTTGTCTGTGTATTCACACATGTATTATGTTTCCGGTTAATACAATTCTAGCATGAATAGTAAACATTTATCATGATATAAGGAAATAAATAATAACTTTATTATTGCCTCTAGGGCATATTTCCTTCAGTAGCTACCCTGGTTATCACTCAACAAGAATGACCATCCAAGGGCAGAACAACAAGTATCACATGATCAAAAAGGATTCTAGAGACAAGAGGGAGGATCCAACTTGATACCCACCGATGCCTCGATTGCTCAAAGGCACACTTATTTCAGCCAATGTTAATCATCATCGTCCTAGCACTAACACCACTGGTCAATTTAGCAAATCCAGGAGCATAGCTATACGACATCCACATGTAAACCAAATCATCACAGGAGCTCCTATGATAGCAACCAAACATGAACAACATCCTGCAAACCCTAGAATAGCATGCATCCACAACTACAGAGCTCAGGTAGGGACCGATGCATGAGTAGGTCATGGAGCATCAACCAGACAAGCACCACATCAATATAGCCACGACCATGTCCAATATAGTAGCCGAAGCAGATGAGCAGGAGGAAGATGGAGCTCACCGAGGGAGGTTGTAGCTGAGGCAGTACTCAGTGGGCACCAGGGTTGCGCCTGAACGCCGTCCAACCAGCAAGGAACCGCTTCCTACACCGCACATCCACCACGCGACCGCGTCGGAGTTGCGCCTTGCACCGTCCCGCCGACGAGCACGAACGCCACGGTCACATAACTCTCCTTGAAAACCACATACATATGCACACATGCTCTCATCTATTAGTATAGTTATACATAGAAATTGCTAGTTGCTTCAAACCAAAAAAAACTTAATTCATGCATTCATTGCCCTTTTTCACACAGAATAATGCATCAAATCATATGACTCAGAAGTTGTTGATCATAGCAGGCCATGTCGCTCGTCTTGACACCAACGTGTGTTGTTAATGAGACCAAAAACTATGTTAAACGACAATGGCCAAAATTAGGTACATGTTGGTAACAGCAAATAACATGATTGGTAAGCTACATCAGTAAAATAACCACAGAATATCTGTTGCACGCTACCATGTATTTCTGAATCACAATGAGTTCACAAATTTTGTGCACAGGAGATGGCAAAGGAGCATCCACTTGTTTTCAGTTACTTATGAGTGGAACCACCGGCTTCTTCAACGATCGGGAATCATAATGGTAGCAAATCAGCAGCAAACCAAGCAGCTGCACTACAACTACACCTGCTTATACATCATTAAAACCTGACAACCAGGTGTTGTATATCTGACTACACCCCACTTAAAACCTGACAACTACGCTTTATTAAACACAACAACCATGTATTTATAAAAAAAATGGCAACCACCCCCTTGTCGCGGATAGCAAAGTATATTCGCGGCAACTACGGGTTTATAAACATGGCAAGGTCATATGAAAAAACACATGACAACAAGGTATGATTAATCTGACAATCACTCAATGGTTAATATGGTCAAAACAGTAAAACAAACATGGCAACTGCTCACATGGACTATCAAATTAAACCCCCCCCCCCTTGCACTGAAATACACTCCTAAGAAATAAAAAATGGTAGTTATATTCGAAACAATTATGGTTTGTGTCTAGAGGAAACATCACAAAAAAATATCTCACTAAAACAGAAAAGGTTGGCAATTGTGTAGTCGGCACACACCTTATTGTCTGTCCTCCTGCCCCTTGCATCCGGATCCAGCTTTCTTCCTGCTTGGCATATCGACACCCCCTCCCCCTGTTTAAGAAAACACACAGAGGAGGAAGAAACACACCATGAGAGAGGGAGAGAGGGCACTTCTCACATAACCAATATGCAATTCAGGTTAGCTTCTCCCCAAGGATCAAATGTATGCATTTTGTTCATGTAAAAAGCTATTGATGTTGCCTGGAAAAAGCAAGGTAACTATTGGCAGGAATAAGATAAGCTTGACACTACAGATAAACTACAAGACCGAGGATTCTCATGATGATAAAAATATGTTGAGATGCAGAGAAAAGGATACAGGAAGCAACAATGATGACACAAATAAACATATTCCATTCACATGACTGTAAACACCAAACCGGTGACTACATCTAGTTCATCAATCAACTGGAATAAATAAAAGTAGCAGCATCATCTCTAATCAGCAAAAAAAACTCCTAGTTCACCGTTAGACAACTGGAAAATAAAAGGCATCAGCATAGACTTGTATAGATAAACATCAGCAACGGCATAGAAGGCGAGGACAAACATGCATAGATAGACAGTAGCAGCAGCCTAAAACTTGCACATAGCCTCTGAACTGAATAAGTCAGGCGACATCATAAAGCCTGAAAATCTGCATATGGAAGAAAACAACAAGCCTAAGCCACCGTCGCCACCTCCCCTGGGGTACGGCCCCTCCCACGAGCCCATCAACGGAAACAAACTCCAGCTCGCCCCCATGCACCTAGGCACGCCCCGCCGTGGTCACCATGCTGTACGAAAGCATCACCATGCTCTCCTACGTCATGTACATCAACGCGCCTCCCTTCGCCACACGCCGGTCGTGAACCATCCGCCCCATCAAACGCGCCTGCACCTCTCTAGCTGGCACAGTCTGCCTCACCCGCCATGGCGTGGTTCCCCCTACAAACCCCCCACCGCTCCACCACATGGCATCGATCTGCAACCGCCGCTCGCTCCCCGCCGAACCACGAGAGAGGGGAAAAAGTGCACGAGGTACAAACAATGCATCAGGGTGGACTCATCGGAGTTGCCTACAACGGATGGGATCCAGGAGGGAGTTGCCGCCCGTGCCCTTTCTTGAATCCGGTGAACCCAAGGCAGATTGATGATGACGAACAACACCTCTTTCGTGTTGATGTCGGTGGTCCAGTCGCGCCGGGCAACGAGCAGGCGGCTGCCGGAGGCGAGGTCGACCTCCACCAACGAAACCCTAGCAGGGGGAAATTGATGGGGGCGACCACAGGAGGCGAGGAAAAGTGGATCAACGCGGTGAAGCTAGTAGAGCTGCAGCCGCGTGTGTGCCGGGCGGCGACGGAGCGGCCGGAATCGACCGGCGTCCGAGGCGGCGAGTAGTGGGGATCGAGCGAGTGGCCAGGAGGGGGGACGGGAGGAAGAGGAAAGGGGATGCGTGAGTGCGAGGGAGAGGCGGCTAGGTCATCTCCACAGGAGCGGGGACGCAATTTATACGCACAAGTGTGAAATGACAAAAATGCCCCCGGCGGGGCAGGCTATTTACGTGCGATGGCACGGTTGAGGTGAAACTATTCATTCCAGCAGTAACTTTTTTTATCCGACGGACGAGGTCGTTCCAGGGATTGATCTGACGGCCCAGATCGCATCAAGCAACTAGATCCAACGGTCAGGAATCCAAATCGCTGAGGAGGCTTGTAGGAACATCCTTCTCTTATCTCTTGATTAAAGCCACAGCTGAACGCAACGTAGTTTGGCATTGGCATGGACGTGGTCATTCCCCCGGATTCACGGCACGAGATGTAGCCGTGTGTGGACCCGTGGTTGCTTGTCTCTTCGGAGTTCAATCAAGATTTGGCGCGCTTCGCCACCACCCAGTTTGGTCTGTGAAATTTTTATGCGCTCGGTCAGTCAACTCATATGGACTCACATGCAGGGTAGTTTGACACTGACCAGGCCCTGACACTGACACGGGTGGAACCAACGAACTCTGCTGGCTCCTTAAATCAAAGCGTGCATGGCCGAGGCTACTACTCCTTCCGTTTTCTTTATTCCCGTGCTTCAACTTTGACCGTAAATTTAACTATCAAGACCGATTGTGGCGGGAGCAAAAATTATATCAGTGAATTCGTATTTGCCGCAGTTGGTCTCGGTGATTAAATTTATGATCAAAGTTGAACCTTGAGAAGCATGAACGCACTATATTTTGCAATGGAGGGAGTACACAATACGAACTTACCCACTAGTCCACTTCCCAAAATGGCCGAGCCAAGGCCGCCGACCCAAGCTACGGCGATCCTCCTAGCCCTAGCGACGTGGTGCCTCGTCTTCCTTCGGAGCTCGTCAGCCCCAGTCGTGCCTGCACTCCGGCCACCGCCACCACCATCAGCACCGGGAGGCACCCTCTGCATCCCCCACGAGCGAGATGCGCTTCTCACCTTCAAGGCCGGCCTCACCAATCCGAGCAACCACCTTTCGTCGTGGCGGGCCGACAAGGACTGCTGCCGGTGGATGGGCGTCGGGTGCAGCAACCAGACTGGCCACATCATCAAGCTCGATCTCAACAGCTACAACTATGGTCCGCTCATGTATGGAAGCATAGGAGGTGAGATAAACCCCTCTTTGCTCACTCTCCAACATCTGCAGTACCTAGACCTCTCATTCAACGACTTCGGTGATGGGAGATCTGTTAGGATGATCTCCACCATGTGGGCCCAACAGCCCACCGGGCCCTTAGATCCGCGCCCTGATCGGGGGCGCTCAACCCACTATGGTGACGGGGCCCTATCACCTGCACTATATAAAGAGGTGGGGGCTGGCGGCTCGCATCACGAGGTTCGTCACAGCGCCGAACACCCCACCTACATCCCTACCGATCTAGGGTTAGTGCAAGGCTAACGGGAAGCACCGCCACCACTATTCTCTGCCACCACCGCCAACATCCACCATGGCCGGCAACTGGAGCTCCTCGAACCACAAGGACAAGGTAGGTTCACCGGATTAATCTACCCTACCCGATCCCACAGATTTAACAATGGTATCAGCCAGATTGGGTTACATTTTTCGGTTGAAAATAAATCACAGAAAGTTTTCCCCTCCGGAAAAGAACCCAAAAGAAGGGCAAAGAATCTCGCAAAAAAAAGCGCCGCCGCACCGGCCGCGCCGTTCCTCTCGATCTCGATGCGCATCGGCAAGCCGAGGCATCGAGAAGAAGAACACCGTCCCCTTTTGGGGGGCAAAGAGACCAAGAGTATCGCCGAAACAGGGCGTCGCCGCTGAACCGCTTGACGGTCGTGCGCCCATCTACGAGTGCACGCGCACGCCGGCAAGGGGGCCAGAGGGGCGCCGTTCTTCTCTGACTCTCCACTGCTCGAAGCTTTACATGGTGGAGGGAGAAAAAGGAGAAAAAGAGGAAGAATGGGGAAGGAGAAAGAGCCAGCGGCCGGACGTCGTGCCGTGTCCGCTCGACGCCGTCGCCGGCGGCTGGCGCGGCCGGACCCTCTGTTGCGCCGCTGCCAGCGAACACGCAAGGGGTCCGCGGGGCGCCGCATCGGAAGTCGCCGCACCTCTCTGCTCTCCCTCTCTCTCGCGTACAGGAGGTTCGGGGTAAAAAAAGGAAAAAGGCTCGCGCAGCAGTGGCGTCCGACGCCGTAACCGGCTCGCCGGCGGCACGACTGGGCCGCTGGTCAGATCCGCGGCGGTGGAGGCCAGGCAGAGCGGTGCGCGCGGGGGGAAACGAAGGGGAAGAAGAGAAGGCTGGCACGACGCGCCGTTTTCGTCGCCGGCGATAGGCGCGGCGCGGCGGCCGGCCGGCGTGAACGCCGTGCGGGCGAGCGACAGTGGAAGGGGGCGAAATGCCCTAGGGTTCGTCCCGAGCGGCGCGGTTGGTTGTTTTGTTCGACCGCATCGCGCGCGTGGCCGTCGGATCGCAGTGAACGGCCAGGATCAAAACCCTAGTGCACAGCGGGCTTCTTGGGCCGATAGTAGAGGCGGGGCCAGGCCTGCTCGCGCAGCGCCTAGGCCAGAAGCCGCGCGCGCTGGGTCGAGGCCGCAGCCGCGGGCGCTGGGGTGCGCTGCAGTTTTTTTTTTTTGTTATTTGTCCGGTTTTTGGGCAGATTTTAAATAGTTTTTCTACTCAAATTTCATCCAACGAAATTTTGTTTAGAGTACAGAAAAGTAAATGAAAAAGTTCTGAAAAGGAAAACAGAAAAGTTTCTGAAAATGAAAATAAAAAATCAGAAAAAGAAAAATTAATGAATTTTATAAAGAAAATAATAAAGTTCATAATATTTTCTTTAGTAAAAGAAAAGTTTCTGTAAAGAATAAAAAGTTCATGATTTTTCTATTCATGTTTTTACGCTGCAAATAAAAATAAAAGTGCTCCTTTAAAAGTGAATAGAACTAAAGTAAAAGATTAAATTGTTGCTTCTCTAATGCATTTTTGAACCAATCGGTTGAAATTGCATAGAGAGTAAAAGAGTATAGAATTGTTTCTGAATAGATTCAGAAAGTTTTCGCTGCAAAGAAAAAATATTATCCTCCAATTAAATTGGAACCAACGGGAAAATTTAATTGGATGAACAGTTTTTTGAGAGAAGTTTTTTCACTTGTGGGTGAAATCAGATTCAGATAGCTTCTGCTATGACAGTAGAAAGATATTTGATTAAAGTTTGATTATGGTATTGTTATTTTCTGACCAACGTTGATGATGGCAATATTATAATTCAATGAGTCTTATAGTTAAAAGTTCAAATCTCTGATAATTTTTTGTATCAAAGTGACCAATTTTCAGAGCATTTGATAAAGATTGAGAAATGTATATTAAAAGTTTTCTGCTGCAATAAAGCTGATGATGATGATTATTTCTTAGCAATGTTGTTCAATAGAAATACTATCATCACATTGTTTATGATTTATATGCATTATTTCCATTTCCGCCCAACGGTGATATGGAATTAATGTAGAAGAATGAGTTTTATTCTAATTCTACCACAACGGTGATTTAGAGTATAAAAAGGAAGCTTTACAAAAGTTTAATGTGCATATTTTTTAATCAGACCAACATAGGGTTATTATTATGCTCATTATTGTTGATTATTGGCTATGTTTTCTCAGACTAAAAGTTTTACATGCTTTCATTCGTGAAAGCGAATGGCTGGGTACTTGTGACCTGAAAGATGACCACGAAAGGTCATAACGTGAGGGAGTATGTTCTCTCTAAAGAATGGCTTCAAAAGAAAAGAATTCTTGGATATTAATCCAAGAGCAGAAAACAGATAGACCATTGAGAGTCTTGGTTGACGAATGTCTTTCATGTATTTTATATGAAGAAGATTTTTCAGTCAACACGATTTGAGATGAAACAAGCAACATGTGTGTTTAATTTGACCAACGTCGGATTAAGCATGTGTGTCAAAGAGCGTTTGAATTTATTTCTGAATTTGATGATTGCATATGCGGTCAAAAGAGCCAATTCTGGCATTCATGTTCCTTACAGGGAATTACCTGCATAGCAGGAAGAGGATTATGATAAAACCCGCATGGCGAGGAAAGTCTGATAAAATACATGCGTAACTGGGTAAAGTTGACATAGTATTATGCCAAAAATCCTATATGTCAGGAGAAACTCTGGCAAAGGACTTATCCTGTATGACAGGAGAAAGATATGATGACTCATGTGCTTAATGTGTCTCACTCTAGAAGAAAAGTATGGAGTAGCTATTATGCTTTCCTAGTATCAACCATACACTTATGTCTAATGGTCATTAAGCACTCAATAAATCCAAAGAGATTAAAAGTTACAGATGAACCTAAAGATGAGAATGATATGCAAGTGTGACTTGCAAAAGTACTAATGATAAAGAACTCCCATACTAGTTAAAAGATAACTTCATTTTGTATGAAGAGATAACTTCATTTCGTATGAAGTAATCTGATGAATGAAGTAGATAATCGAAGTTTCCTCAATTCACAAGAGTTATCAATGATTTTCGAAATTGTGGCAGAAAAGTTATTGCCACATTTCGAGGGGGAGAAAGAAATATGAGATAAATTAAGATTGATGAAACTCCCCTATACTTTAGATAACGTGATGAAGAATGTGATCGTCTGGGGGAGTATGACGGTCATAATCATACCCCTAAAGAAAAGAAATAGTTGTATTTCTGGATCTTTTACAGTTCCGAAAGCAGAGTAAGGAATACTAAGACGGTGCTTAAAGTGCCATAAAGAAGAAAATTTTAACAGAATAAACTCAAATTACAAAGTGTAAAGACACGCCATTTTTTAGTGAAGATGGAGTAATCTGGGAGAGCATGTTGTATGACCTATACAACACAAGTTGTTAGCTCTATAAAGGAATGAGAAAATCAGATACTTCTGATTACTATAAAGTCTATGTTAGTGAAATTCAAATGGAGGTTGATCCCACCTTATTTAAAGCGCTCATTCGAGCTTTGTGAAGTGTCTGCTTATCTAAATGATAAGAGACTATGTGAGATGAAATGAAATTGTGCATCCCGGCGATGTTTGGGACTGATGAGTAATTTCCAATGGAGCCAAAACAGTAGGCTGTAAAGAGTCTACAAGGACAATGTGACTCCAAAGGAAATATGTAAAGGTGTAAAACACGACTTAGATCGAAAGGTTTTTGCGCGTTTTGCACTGAATAGATTACAATGAGTGTTGGTAGCACATCATGATCTCAGTTACATCAGATGAAAGTAAAGAACGCAAGGGATACTACCTGAAGAAGTCCTTTATGGACTAAAGCAATCAAATGTTGTTTTGGGTTAAAGAAAATGAGAGGACAATTGTATTCGTGCTAAGTTATAGAATGGGAAATTCATTTCCTAATCATGTGCATGTGGATGACATCCTACTTGCTAGTGGTGATGTCAACCTACTACAGTAGGAGAAAAGAAGTGCTTGTCCTCAAAGTTCAAAAGAATGTTCTCGGTAGAGTGTCTCTCGTTATAAGTATAGAGATTCACGAAGAAAAGAATAAAAGGGGGTATTAAGGATGTCGAATGGACATGCTAAGAAAGGCCTCTAAAGTGTGCATGCAAGAAAACCTACGCCTGTTCTTATAGTTAAGGGTAATGGAACTGGAAACTATGGTGTTCCAAAAGTTGTTGAGAAAAGATTGAAAACGGATATGGTGCCATATGCTTCAGCTGTTGGAAGCTCAATACATTACCCTGACACGGTTCACGTATCCGGGTTGTTTTGGCAATGTCCAGTCCATATATAGACCATTGGAATGGAGTTAAAGATATCGGCCTCATGCTGAAAGAAATAAGTGCTCTCAAAAGATTGTGAGTACAAAGACATGACTTGTGAAATGTATAGCGAAATCCACAATTGTCGCTAACTTTCATATTTGGAGGTTTTTGTGTGGAAAAGCTCCAAAGAATGAAACAATTATCATCAATGTGATGCAAAGATATTTTATAGCTTGATATGAGGCTGAGGGACAGGCAAAATGGTTAAGGAGACTTGTACCCGGAGTTGATAATGGTTGAGAACAACGATAACTATTTTAAGTCTTTCGCTCCTATGACAACGAGTCAAGTGTTGATGCCAAACACACTGACATAGAGTTAAGCGTTATAAAGGAGAAAGTCCGGAATTATGTAGGAATGCTTGAAGCATAAAAGCAACAGACAAGTGTTTGCAGATCTGCTTATTAAAGGCTTACCGCCCAGTGTGTTCGGAGAACACACAGTCGACATGGGTTTTATGGTATAGTCTAACATTTCCGGACAATAAATGGGCCCAAGGTTAAAGAATTTGTTTCAAAACAGAGAGGTACGTTGTGGCTGTCTGATTCTATCGGCAATTGAGCTGTGACGATGAAACATGTTCTATGTATTGATCTGTTATGAAACGAGTAAAGTAAAAGTATAAGGTCAAAAGTAAAAGTTGAGATCAAGGGGGAGAATGTTAGGATGATCTCCACCGTGTGGGCCCAACGGCCCACCGGGCCCTTAGATCCGCGCCCTAATCGGGGGCGCTCAACCCACTATGGGTGACGGGCCCCTATCACCTGCACTATATAAAGAGGTGGGGGCGGCAGCTCACATCACGAGGTTCGTCGCAGCGCCGAACACCCTACCTACATCCCTACCGATCTAGGGTTAGTGCAGGGCTGACGGGAAGCACTGCCACCACTACTCTCTGCCACCACCGTCGCCATCCACCATGGCCGGCAACTGGAGCTCCTTGAGCCACAAGGACAAGGTAGGTTCACCGGATTAATCTACCCTATCCGATCCCATAGATTTAACAAGATCCATTCCTGAATTCATCGGTGGCCTCCGGAGCCTGATTCATCTCGCCCTCACCGATTTGTTCTTCGGTGGGCGAATCCCTCCTCACCTTGGGAACCTCTCAAATCTGGTCAGTCTTGACCTCTCTATTTTCGGTTGTTACTCGCCTGACCTCATATGGGTGAGGCACCTACAGAAGCTACAATACCTCTACATGGATGGGGTGGACCTTAGCGCCGCCGTCAACTGGACTCATGCTGTCAACATGCTCCCCTCTCTTCTAGTACTTACACTAGCTGGTTGTGGGCTTCGGAACATTATGCCTCCACCGTTGCACTCCAACCTTACATCACTAAAGGTCCTCTGTCTCGAGTCCAACCCCTTCAACTCATCCTTGGGAGCCAACCACTTGGTTTGGGATCTACCGATGCTTCGATATTTAAGAATGTATAACTGCAGAATCCAAGGTCCTATACCTGCTGCGGTTGGAAACATGACCTCCATTGAATATATGATTCTGGAGGGAAACAACTTCTTGGGCATGGTGCCATCAACATTCAAGAAACTCAAGAGACTAAAAGTGCTCACACTATCAGAAAACTCCATTAGCGGAAGCACGGAAGATCTATTTCATAGACTGCCAGCATATGCATTACAAGAGTTGTACTTGGATCACAACAATTTGACTGGGGGCCTTCCAAATCGACTAGAGGATTTCAGTAGCTTGACCACACTTTGGCTCAATAATAACGAACTATCCGAAGAGATACATGTTGGTATACGGAAACTTACAAAACTAGAGTTACTGGTGAACTCAAACAACCTGCATGGTACACTTATTGAACACCATTTCACAAATCTGAGTAGCCTGCGGGTCTTGTGGATCTCCGATAATTCCTTAACTATGCTCGTCAATAACACATGGAATGGTCCATTCAAATTAACTTCAGGAGGCTTTAGATCTTGCATCCTAGGGCCCCAATTTCCAGTAGGGGTTGTCAGGTCAACAATCAACACTCTTGATCTTTCAAACACAGGTATACATGATTCCATACCTGTTGAGTTTTGGACTGCAACACGCCATGCTCGAGCCTTGGATTTGTCGGGAAACCAGATTGTCGGGAGGCTTCCCGCAAATTTTCGGTTTGGTGGGTTAGAACCTTTTATGTTGGATATCAGTTCTAACCAACTTGTTGGCCCGATTCCAGAACACTCAAAGAACCTAATCTACTTAGACCTCTCTAGGAACAATCTATCAGGTTCACTTTCGTCAAATATTGGAGCACCGAAGCTAGAAATACTAGTGTTGTTCAAAAATTCTTTTTCTGGGACCATTCCGTGCTCCATGTTTGAGTTGCGACACCTGTGGTTCCTAGACATATCAGAGAACCTACTAAATGGGAGCTTTTTGAATTGTCCTCGTGTCCCGAAAACTTCAAGCATCACCGTGCTTAACTTGAATAGTAACAATCTTTCACGGGGATTCCCATCGTCTTTTCAGATGTGCAAAGGGCTACAATTCCTTGATATCGCAAACAATAAATTTTCTGGGAGCTTACCAACATGGATTGAGTCAAAGTTACCGTACTTGCAGTTTTTGCGATTGCGCTCCAACATGTTCTCTGGTAGGATCCCTGTTGAACTCACAATGCTGAAGCATCTTCAGTATTTAGACATTGCAAGCAACAATTTATCAGGGAATATACCATGTGACATATGTGGTAAGCAATTCAAACCAATTCAAAAAAATTTATCAGGGAATATACCACCTTCACTTGGGAATCTCTTTGGTATGGTTCAAACTCCGAACCAACAAGATCTCCTTTTCTATACTCTCCATGCTGGGTTGTCTGCCATCGACAAGTACAGTTATGCTTATAACGATAGTCTATCGGTGGTCACAAAAGGTCAACAACTTGAATTCACGACAGGAATCGCATATATGGTAAACATGGATTTCTCTTGCAACAGTTTAACAGGGGAGATTCCTCATGAAATTGGCATGCTCATTGCATTGAAAAGCTTGAACTTGACATGGAATGACCTTAGCAGCACAATCCCTTTGGCTATTGGTGAGCTACGGGCAGTGGAATCTTTGGACCTCTCACACAATGAGCTCTCCGGTGAAATCCCTACAAGTTTAGCAGGTCTAACATCACTGGCCCACTTGAACTTGTCATACAACAATTTGACAGGAACCATACCGTCCGGCAATCAGTTACAGGCTTTGGACGACCAGACATCCATCTGCATTGGGAATCCAGGTCTTTGTGGTCCGCTTGTATCAAGGAGCTGCTCAGGAATGGAAATCACTCAATGGATTCCAGAGGATCAGCATGAGGGCATGAGCGATGCGTTGTCATTATACCTTGGCATTTGCACCGGATTCGTAGCAGGTCTTTGGATTATCTTCTGTGGCTTCTTATTCAAGAGGAACTGGAGAATTATTTGGTTCTCGTTCTTTGACTGCATGTGTGATTGGGTCTACGTGCGAGCGGCGGTGAGCTGGGCTTCATTCACAAGGATGGAGTAGTAGAAGCTGAGATCACTATGGTATTTCACCTTTCTTGTCAAGTGTAATGCTCTTTTTTGGTGTGTAAGGCACTCGGTTTGTATGGTAAACCATGGGTTACCTTTGATGTGTATGAATTATTACACATGTGTAAAGAAAAAAGTTATAAAGATGTTGATCTATAGTATGATGACTGATTATTTTTTTATCCCGAAACTCACCGTGCGTGGGGAGCGAAAGGCGCCTTGCTGAGAAGAAAGCGTATGACAGCAGGCTCCACGCCACCCGCCCTCTTGGCATGTCAGGCTCCATGCCTTTCTAGACAAATCCAGAGTATCGGCATCGTCTCTCATCCTTCGCTGCTACTCTCATGAGACATCTGCACTTGCTGTATCCAGGCACTCTGCACTTCGCGACCAGCTAGCCTGCAGTACTGCGCCACCAGCTCATGGTCCATGGTCGCGCCCCGCCCCACCGTCCTCGTCATCAGCGTCGGCGGCCGCACATCTAGTTTAATTAAATATAAAAGTATCCTAACTATAGATATTCCTGCAATACGCGCGGGGAATCATCTAGTTTAATTAAATATAAAAGTCTCGTGACTATTATGAGAGCCTTTTATTATTAATTTAGAATATCCAAAAATATGTCTACCTATGTATTATTTATTGGTAATATCCGGTATTGCCCGATAAACTCTGAAACTCTTTCGGTGACCCTGAAACGCTGCCGGTTCCTATCAAAACTGTTTCAAATATTAACAAAACTATTTCACAAATAAATCATCGTTAGTCCCGTCCTCCTAACACTTAGCAGATCGTGATTACCTTAAGATTATTCGGTAAAACATAGACATAAACGGAACCCCTTCGTTCAATGACCGATAGTGGAATGATGGACATCCATAGCAATCCATGTGAATACACAAATGATATTTGAATGAACCTTTGGTTATCATGTGATGTTCCCTTTGCTTCGTGATACTTTACAAAACTCGAGGTGAGATATATCGATATCCTCTTGAGTCATACACATGCTAACTATACTGGTCTCCTCGTTACCGGTTTTGTTCTTCTTTCTCGTTGATGTGTTCCGGTATCCCATGACATTGTCACTTGTGTCTGACCAGACGATGATGGATGCTGTCACACCGAGCGGGCCCTACGAATATCTCTCCATTGTCGGAGGAGCAAATTCCACTCTCGAGCTATCTAGTCCCTTGTGAAACTTTCCGATGAACCTGTAAGTTGTCGTTATGATCACCTAGTTACAGATGACATTTGAGCAACCCCAAAGTTCAACATATGGTAAAAGTAACTCCGATACTCTCATGGTCTAAGGAACCAAATCATACGTTAACACTCCGTGTTACAACAATTGCTGCCTTTTGACAATATTATTTCAAAGTATAACAGTCAAGTTTGGATCGATTCAATATGTTGTTCTTCTAACATCATACTCTAAATGTTGTTTTGAGACTATCATTACACTTAACGATATCTCAAGACCCGAAAAAACATGATCACAAACATCATTTGAGCTAGTCTTAGAGGTGAGACTAGAAATCTTATTTTACCGTTTATCAATCCACACGTGAATATGATTTTTTTCATTGAACTGCATATTTCAGGATCATAGCAGTTATAGCATAGAATATAAACTCTTAATTATGAATAGAGAAATATAATAATACCCCCTATGTTCCTAAATATAAGTCTTTTTAGAGATTCCAATGCAGACTACATACAGAGCAAAATGAGTGAATCTACACTCTAAAATATGTCTATATATACATCTGTATGTAGTTCTTATTGAAATCTATAGAAAGACTTATATTGAGGAACAGAGAGAGAGTACAATATTATTGCCTCTAGGGCATATTTCCAACAACTTTCGGTACAATCGGTCCACGTGTCAGGCCTATTACTCAGCAGCTGAACAATGGCAGTGGCATGGAGAGTGTATTAGAACTATCCATGGAACAATTACAAAGGGAAACACCATGTACTATCCTAGTATTTCCCTGGTTGGGTTTCTCTACAAGCCACAAGTCATATGCATGGAGCCCTTAGTTTCATTTTATGCAGTACGTGCTCAAGGGAATGTGTAGCTGAAGCTACCCTGACCATCATTTTCATGCATCTACAGAGCAGTTCAGTTTGGAGATGATCCTTCCCTTGAAACCTTGTTTTCTAGCACTTGTCTCATGGACAAGCGCATTGGGCTGCCTGAATATTATGCGCAAGTTCCATTGAGGCAAGCTCCTAAGGACTGTGCATTCTTGTTCCAATTGAATCAGCAGCCCGACCTTGCATATTTGGGAATGGCAGACTCCTGTCAAAATAATGTGTGTGATTATACTGCGCATATAATTGATTCAGTACAACGCAACGCTTGGTATTGAGTATCTCAGCAGTTATAAGGGCTGGTGCATGGTTCAACTCAGTGGCGAGTCCAATGGGCAGGCTTCAGCCTGTTGAAGCCTGCCCTCGATAGAAAGCGATTTTTTTTACTACTAGTATGCTTCGTTTCGGCCCGGACCAACTAGTCCCAGCGCCCATCCCATCAACTCCCAGCTCCCAGCCAGACGTGTTTCTCGTTCTCGTTCGAGCCAGCAGAGAGCAGAGAAGCGCCGCCCCCAATCCTAACCCTAGGCAGTAGGCCCCT